>NW_006408549.1:15482338-15484719 GCF_000296735.1 Chrysochloris asiatica | reverse complement strand
TAGTTAAATATTTATTCCTACATAAATCTATTTTTTCTCTGAGAAGCAAGTTAACCTTCACATATGTTTCTTAACCTTTGTCTGTTAAGTCTTGTTAATTTTAG
Organism: Chrysochloris asiatica; assembly: GCF_000296735.1. Classification (NCBI taxonomy): domain Eukaryota; kingdom Metazoa; phylum Chordata; class Mammalia; order Afrosoricida; family Chrysochloridae; genus Chrysochloris; species Chrysochloris asiatica. Next base: position 15,484,615 of record NW_006408549.1, on the reverse strand, counting down.
TTGTTAGGTGCAATTAACTCTCCATTAACTTCTTCCATACACTATCTGTTTATAGTCTACAAAAACATCACTTAACAGGGAAACTGAGGCTATGAAAAACAACTCATCTATTTTACTGATCATTCATTTAAGAATGTCTAAGTCAGACTTTTTATTTAGTATCTGTATATACCCATAGCCTTTATCTATAGTCTAATTGTTTTTAGAAATTCTTGTACCCACAGCCCTTATTTATAGTCTATTCACTTTTAGGATTCTTTATTGCCTTAAACTAAGGCTACAAGGGAGAATGTTTACAATCACTAAGCCTAAGCTGGTAGTAATTCAATTGACTACTACCTGTCTCCTAGCAATCTTAAGAACATTGTTAATATAAGTATTAAAACTACCTATGATTAAAAGTAGAATAAGATGTAGCTAATGTGTGGCTTCTAACTTTTAATAAAAGTTAGAAGTTTAATAAAAGTTAGTGTCGGAGAGTCAAAAATCTAATGTAAAAGGGATACTAAAAAAATCATGAATAAATCAGCAAATGATTCAACAAGAGAAAAATTTAACTAGGGATCTGAGCATAGAAATAACTTTGTGTCTCTGTCATCCAAAGAAAATCATTCATCATAGTTCTGCTAAAACAATGAATTCTTCTATGTGCAGGTTTCCCCGTGTCTCATTTATTTATTTTAATTCCTCAATTAATATGTCACAATTTATTTATTTTAATTCCTTAATTAATTATGGCTCTTGCCAGATATAGTAACTCAAAATACCAACAGAGAGGGAAGTCTTCACATCAAGTATCAATGCTATCCCATCTGTATATAGGATAGATAGGGATGAAGAACTTAGCCATTGGTTACCTAAAACAGGGGGCGATAAAGGCACAAAGTGACTGGCTTACAAATTTTCAAGAGGAAGTTTAGTTTAAGAGTGTGTGGGGGAAGATAGAGTCCCCACTGAATAGTTCTTATCTTGTCTAGTTGGGTCTGGTGAAAAAAGATGGGGATACAATTCCTATGATTCAATAGTGAGTAATTGTTATGACTAATTGTGATTGTCACAATTGTAAAGGTAGAAGTTTCATAACAAACACAGGAGAGTAGTTAATCTTACAGTCCAGGAACAGAGGAACCTAGAACCATCAAGGGAGAAGAGCACAAGCGGAATTCAGGACCCTATCCAGAGAAGCAGCAACACAACAGATGGAGACAGAGATGAGGACATGAAAAGAGGGACCAGTTGAGGACTCTAGATTTATTGAAAAACAGGGACTGAGAGCTGGCAGCTAGGAGGCAGGCTCAGAGAATGTGGCATTTGGTAGTTTAAATTATTACATATGTCTTAGTGTTTAAACAACAGAAAAAAGCTAAGATGAATGGAGAGAAATACTGGTAACTGATTGTACATGGAGGGGATTATAATCACTGTAATGAAACAAAGTATATGATTTGTTGAATGTAAAACTGATGATCTGCCCTGTAAACTTTCACTCAAATCACAATAAAAAAATTTTTTTTAAAGTATATGTACATATGTTCTGCGGATACACCTGTGCATGCATACTCACATGTACTTCCTATATGGTGGCGGTGATGTGCCATGGAGTTGGTTCCACTTCATAGTGGCCCTATATAGGGCTTCTGAGACTGAAAATCTTTATGGGAGCAGAATAGCTGGTAGTTTTGAACTGCTGATTTTGAGGTTAGCAGCCCGATTTGTAACCACTACACTACCAGAGACCCTTGCCTTCCTATATACATGTATGCATACGTCTCTACTTATGTAACTACACAAAAATTTTATTTGTTGTTATAATTGTTTTTGCAAAATTGTATGTTATAGTATTTGCCAAAGTTGTCCCTTATTTTTGCATACTTTTTAGTGTCTTCATTTGCTTTGTGCAGTCTTCACCCATATTGTGTATTGCCTTTCTCAACGATACCTAACAACAAATGCAGTTTCTGAAATGAATTCTTAGATGAAGGTAGTTTGTTTGACAGGTGAATTCGAAAAATAACAGCAAACAACTACTAAGAGTGTGGTAGAGAATGTGTAGATCTTGGATTAGTTACCATAATAGGCGATCAGGACTTGAGCTCACTGAAGACTCTCTGAGGAACCATGTAAAATGCACCATGTAAAATTTCCCTTACTAAGTTAAGAAGTTGAGTAAGTATGGTAAAAGAACACACAACCTTGTCTCACACCTTTCCCAATTTTAAAGCCTTCAGTATTCCCATGCTCTGTTCGAACAACTGCTTCTTGGTCCAGGTACAGATT
>NW_006408549.1:15473262-15480808 GCF_000296735.1 Chrysochloris asiatica | reverse complement strand
TCAAGTGGGGCAGCAGTGGTGGGGTTGGCCCAGAATCGGACATTGTTTCATTCTGCTGTGCACGGGGTCGCTCTGAGTTGGTTCCAACTCAATGGCACCTCACAACAACAAGAAGTTAAGGAAGCTGAGACATTTATCCATCGACTTCTGTTCCCAACTGGTTTAGATTTATTGCCAGATATATGCTGTTGTTGTTAGGTGCCATCAAGTCGGTACCGACTCATAGCAACAGAACAAAATACACAACAGAATTATGCACAAGAGAACAAAACATTATCCAGTCCTGTACTAACATTGCCCAGTCCTGTGCCAACATCACAACTATTGTTATACTTGAGTCCATTGCTTCTGTCACTGTGTCAATCCATCTCACTGGAGGTCGTCCTTTTTTTCACTGACCCTCCATTTTACCAAGATGCCCTCTTCAGCAACTGGTGTCTCCTGATAATATGCTCAAAGTTTGAGAGACGAAGGAGTATTCTGGTTCCAGAGGTCTAAACTCTCCCAAATCCTGGTTTGGCATTGTAGGATATGTATGGATATGTATGGAAACTGCCATGTCAGCAGTTCAAATCCACCAGCCACTCTTCAGAAAGCTTATATAGGGTCACTAAGTTGGAACCAACTTAATGGCACTTAACAAAATGCTTTCAGTCCATTATGCATGGATTGCTGGACCTCTCAAGATTTCAGAGAATACCCTAAAGCAGAGAGGCAACTGCTGGGATTTTGATACAGATTACAATGAATCTATACAACCTTTTATTGTTGTTATTGTTATGTGCTATGGATTCGGTTCCAACTCATACTGACACTGAACAGGGTTTCCGAGGCTGTAAATCTTTACGGGAGCAGAAAGCCTCATCTTTCTCCTTCGGAACAGCTGGTAGTTTTGAACTGCTGTCCCTGAAGTTAGCAGACCAAGTCATAACCACTACATTATCAGAGCTAGAGTCTATTGTGTGTTTTCTACAAGAACTTCACATTGAATATAAAAATACATAGATTAAAATGAAAGGAATGGATGGTGTCGGGTCATGATTTCATGGGCCATCCCAGTTAATTGACTTAATATCACATTTAGTGCTTCTGCCAGTGACTCTTGAAGTCCTGTGAGCCATTGCAGGATAATGCACTGGACCTCAACGACAGTTTGAGTTGCAAGACAGTGGTTCAAGTTCACCAGCTGCTCCTCAACAGGGTCACTGTGAGTCAGAACTGACTCAAATACACTTAACAACAGTAACAACAATTGACACTTAACAACAACAAACAACATTCTACTTCTTAGGTAACTGTGCAGTGCTTCAGATCTTGTCATTCAAGGCACAACTGGTCATTCAAGGTACAATTGTTCTCTATTTACCTGGCTCAACAGAGAAAGAACATTCAAGAATAGGAGGAGGAAATGGAATGTGTGACCAATTACCTCCATTAACAACTGTCTCTTTTGCCATGAGGCCAGAAGTGAAAGGTTTATGGCTACCATTACTGAACATTCAAGTCATAGATTCTATAGAAGAATTCTGATCAAAGAGGAGGAAATGCAGAACAGAGCTTTAACTTCTCATAAAATCCTGACTTTCTGGAGAATGGAGGCTGTATAAATTCCTGAAATAATTGCCCTGAGACAATCTTTAAACCTAAACCTTAAACCAAAAATATATCCCCTGAGGTTTTCTTAAAATAAAAGAATAATTTAACTTAACTAATAAAGAGTATCTGCCTTGAAAACTGTGCTCTTTAAGATTCATCTATATGGAATCATATTGACAATAGTAACTCAAAAGATCACATGGGAAACTTGGGTGGCATTCAGTTTATGTTAATGGAAGATGAATAATTCAGAAAAGGAGAGTGAGTCAGAATGTATGCACAACTCAAGGAATGTAATCAATATCACTGAATTTTTTATGTAGAAATTGCTGAATTGGTGTTTGTTTTGCTGTGTAAATTCTCAACAAGAGTAACAAAAATGAAATACATAATAAAGAAAAAAAAAGATGGTGAAAGATACACCAAGCTAACACTAATCAATTGACAACTGGGTGAAGTAGAAATATTAATTTCAAGCAAATCATATTCAAAGTAAGAAGCTGTATGACCCAGAGATAAAGGGCATTAAATAAGTACAAAGGAAACAATTCTGTTAGAAGACATAACAATTCTTAACATGCAGGCACCAACAAGAAAGCGTCAAAATACATGAGGCAAAAATGGATAGAACTGCAACAAACAAGAAAAAATATAGATTATAGCTGCACATGTCAATACCTCTTAACCAATAATTGGCAGAACCAGAAAGCTAGCAAAGTGTCAGCTGGGATATAGTTGAGCTGAACTACACCATCAATCAACTGGATTTAATTGACATTTGCAGAATCCTATATCCAACAAAAGCAGAATATACGTTCTTCTCAAACTCATGTAGAACATTCAACAAGACAGACTACATAAAAAAATGCCTGAACAGTTTTTTTAAAACTAGATCTCATACAAAATATGCTATTAGATCACAATGGAAATAAACTAGATATTGATAACAGAAAGATAACCAGGAAAACTCAAAATATATAGAGATTAAACAACACATTGGCAAATAATACAAGGGCTAAGAAACAAATATCAAGAGAAATTTTAAAATATTTTAACTACTCTATTTTTTGCAAATAATATGTGCCTTCTATGTTTGCTTGCCAATCATTCCTACCCTTAAGAGTTATTTTCATAAGCACCAGTATGCCAATTTTACTTTACACGTAGCAGAAAGGAAAAAAAATAGCATTGCTCGTTTGCAAAAATACCTTCCTGGGAGAAGATTTGGTTGGTAAATAAACATAGAAGGCACATTATTTGAGAAAGACTACAGCATATAGAAATTAAAATACAACTTATCAAAATGGCTGCAATGTATTGAAAGCAAGTCTCAGAGGAAATTTTTAACATTTAGTGCATGTATCAGAAAAGAAATAAAATCTAAGATCAGTCATATTAAGCTTTAATCTTAAGAAAAATATGACCAATATAGGCCTAAAACAAGAAGAGAAAAAGAAATAGTAAAAGAACAGAAATAAGTGAAATTGAAAATAGAAAATCAGCAGAGAAAATTAATGCAACTGAAGGCTAATTCTTTTAAAAGATTTTTTTAAATTGATAAACCTAGACTACTCCAGAATAAAAGAGTGAAATCACATGTTACTAGTATCAGAAATGAAAGAGGGGCCATCACTATGGATTCCATGGAATTAACAGTATAGTAAAGGAATATTCTGAACAACTCTATGTGCACAAATTTGATAACTTGGGTGGAATGTGCCAATTCCCTGAAAACATGACCACCAACATTTACACAAGGAAAAATAAATTACCAGAATAAAAATGTAAGAGTCAAGAACATAATAAAATTGTAAGAACAGAGGATCTGGGAGGTCAGTCTATGATCAAAACAATTACAATGTGAAAGAAGGTGAACACAGAAGAACATATATCCACAGATATCCAGGTGTTGGGAAGGTCAGGTAAATTACAGGATAAAATAGATTGTCTTAAATGGAGGGAAGAATTAATGGAATATAAGGTAACCACAACAGTGGGGCTGGGGTGGGGGGTTTAGTTTGTGTGTTGTGGAGGGCAATACAAGAAGTTGTAGGAGATGGAAGAACAAAATAGATAGGAGAACATGTAACAAGTTTGCATAGCCTAAGTGGAACAGAGGTAAATAGTGATGCAAGCTTAATCTTGGAACAACAGAGCTCTGGGATACAGGGATCGAGGCATAGTTTGAAGAGGGGAAATAATACTAAAATTCTTGACTGTCTTATGAATATTGGTTTCCCTTGCCTACTATTGTAAAATAGCCACTTGAGTGGGATAGAAAGGAACATTGGAAAATATGATTAGAGAAAACTTGTAAGCCCGTCTTCAGCCTATAGCTGATTGGAATACCTAAAAGATGTTCTAGAACTTGCCCAGTGAAATAGGCCTCTTGAAAAGCCTTTGCACAGTATAGGACCATAGGTGGAATCCTGAGTCCCATCCAGAACCTTATGAGGTGGGGCATTCCCACTATCAAGGACAAGCAAACCAGCCTGGAGCACCTAGAGCAACAGGAGCTATATCTTCAATGAAAGATCATTAGGAAAAATCCAAAATAAAAATGTCAGCATGACTGGATACTACAAGAATAAGCAAGCTGTTTGCTGAGAAGACATCAAGGCAAACAATCAAGTCCCTTCAGGACAAACTCCCCTCTAAAACTGAAACTCAAAGGAAACACATGAATAGGCATGTAAGCTTGCTGGCGACCACACTGGTCTACTGGTGAGTGGAAGAGGGGGAAAGGCAGCAATGAAGAAATGGGCTGAGTTCAACCACAGTCCATTGACTCCCATTGACCTGGAGATGAGAGAAGAGTAAGGGTTGGTTGGTCCAAAGTGTGGTGAGACCTGAGGACACTTGAGCCTATGAACAAGGACATAGCCACAGAGGGCTAGAGCTGGGATGAAGTGAGGGGAGATGCACAGAACACCCAATTTTGCAGACAGTACTCATTTGACCTAGCCTCGATGACTTGATAATCAGACCTCAACTTCAGGAACATTAAAAAAAATTTTAATATATAAAGGGCAACAAGGGTAAATTGGTACAATTTGATGAACTTGACCAATACTCATGGAAGTGGTGGTGGTGGTGGTTATATGTTGTGGAGTTGGAACCGACTCATAGCGACCCTGTACAGGGTTTCCAAGGCTGTAAATCTTTATGGGAGCAGAAACCCTCATCTTTTTCCCGTGGAACAGCTGGTAGTTTCAAACTGCTGACTTTGCGGTTTGCAGCCCGATTCATAACCACTACGTTCCTTCATGGAGGTGGTAACTCTAAACACCAACAGAGAGGGAAGGAGTCTTCATATCAAGTATCAATGCTATCCTCTCTGTACACAGAGTAGATTGGGACAGGCAATTTAGACATTGGATACCTAAAATCAGGGGCGATAAAGGCACAAAGGGACTGGCTTACAAGATTTCAAGAGGGAGTTTAGTTTAAGAGTGTGGGGGTGAAGATACAGTCCCCACTGAATAGTTTTCATCTAGATGGGTCTAGATGGGTCTGGTGAAAAGAGATGGCGATAAGATTCATATGATTCAATAATGAATAATTGTTGTCATAATAAATTATGACTATCACAATTATAAAGGTAGAAGTTTTGTAACAGAAACAAGGGAGTGGTTAATCCTACAGTCCAGACACAGAGGACCCTAGGACCATCAAGGGAGAAGAGCACAAGCAAAATGCAGGACCTTATCCATAGAAGCAACGATGTCAGAGATGGAGGCAGAGATGGGGACATGGAGAGAGGGAGCAGCTGAAGACTCTAGATTCATGGGAAGAGATGGACTAAGAGCCGGTGGCCAGGAGTCAGAGTTGCAGAATGTGCCCTTTGGAGGTGTAAGTTATATATTCCTGAGTGGTTTTTGTTTTTTTCTTAAAAAAAAAAAGCTAATGTGAATAAAGAGAAATACTGTTAACTGATGGTACATGGAGGGGATTATAATCATTGTAATGAAACAAGGTGTATGCTTTGCTGAAGGTAACACTGATGATGTACCCTGTAAACTCTCACTCAATCCACAATAAAAAACTTTAAAAAAAAAACAAAAAAAAAGAAGAAGAAATGAATTGTGTGAGTGTGTGGTGTAGGAGTGGGATAGATAAGTGAATCTTTATGTACTAATTGTTCAATTATTCTGTTAATCTCCATCTGCAGAAACAAATAATTTATTAGTCATAATTTTAAAATCTACTCAGATCCTACTGGATTTCAATAAAATGTATTTCTGTTATTTCCAGCAGAATTAATAAAGTCATTAATGTTAATGGACTTTGGAGATTCATTCTGCCTGACAGAAAGGAGAAGAGGAGGGTATTTGTTGAACCACAGCCTTCTAATTGGTTTTATTATTCCTTGTCCTTGTCTTTTTCAATCTCTTCTCAACAAAGCATGAGAATGATCCTTTTAAACCAAGCTCCTCGTGTGTTATAAACATAATATTCAGAGCCCATATATTTATTTACAACCTCTAATTCAATACAGTTATTAATCAATACAGGTCACCTTGCGGATTTCATTTTCTACTCTCTCCCTCTTGCTCACCTAGAGCAACACAGGCAGGTATACTTACTCAGCTGGGACAGGCCAACCAAGTCCTGTCACAGGGCTTTGCACTTGTGACTCCCTCAGTGTGGACACTCTCTCTCAGATGTTCCTCACCCCTTTCAGATTTACAGCAAATATCAACTGTCAGTCTTTGCTGGACACAAAACTGTATTCCTCAACTTACGACATACTCTAGTTACCATAAACAGCACTTAAAACTATCACTGTATCTGGAACATTGCATCTTCTTGGGAGGAAGTTACGGGATTATGCATGCATAGGATATGAAAAAATTGCTGAGTTATATAAACACGCTCCAAGCATCTGAGTAGGATAATATGATGGAAGAGATCACAAGGAAAATGGTCCATATGGCAAGAATACTAAGTTTAGAACTTGGTATCACCAATGTGGAACAGCTCAAATAATATGAAAAAGGGGGATTGATAGATCAGGACTTCATGAATTTTAAAGAGGAAAGAAATGTTGAAGAAAAAAGACATAATGAGGAAGAGAAAAAGAGAAGCTGTCCAAAAATTTACAGTCAAAAGATTAGCTGGAGGTTTTTTTCCTGAACTAAATCAGTAGCTTCAACTACTTAAAAACATGGACCCAAATAATGACCCTTTCCCTAGACAGTCAGACTTGGGAAGCATGTTACAGGTAATGTTGTTGTTAGGTGCCATCAAGTTGGTATCAACTCATAGCAACCCTAAGCACAACAGAACGAACACTGCCCGTTCCTGCACCAACTTCACAATTGTTGATTCGCTTTAGCACGTTGCCGCTTCCACTGTGTCAATCTAGTTGGGGGTGGGGGGGTCTTCATCTTTTTTCTCTGACCCTCTACTTTATCAAACATGATGCTCTTTTCCAGGAACAGGAACTGGTCCCCCCTGATAATTTGTGTGAAGTGTGAAAGACGAAGTCTGGCCATCCTAGCTTCCAAAGAGCATTCTGGCAATATTTCTTCCAGCATAGGTTTGTTTGTTCTTTTGGCAATAGATGGTACTTTTAATATTCTCCTCCAACACCATAACACAGATGCATCAATTCTTCTAAGGTCTTCCTTATTCACTGACCAACTTTCAAATGCATATGAGATTATTGAAAATACCATGGCTGTGTCAGGCACACCTTAGTCCTCAAACTGACACATTTGCTCTTGTGCAACAGATTTGCCTAATGCAATATGTCATTTTACTTCTTGACTGCTGCTTCCATGAGTGTTGATGGTTGATCAGAGCAAAATGAAGTCTTTGACAACTTCAATCTTTTCTCCATTTATATGGATGTTATTTATTGGTCCAGTGGTGAGGATTTTTGTTTTCTTTACATTGAGATGCAATCCATATTGAAGGCTGTTGTCTTTGATTTTCACCAGTATGT
>NW_006408549.1:15470750-15472769 GCF_000296735.1 Chrysochloris asiatica | reverse complement strand
GAACTAAATACCTTATAACTGCAAACCCTCTACTGTTTCCCAGCCATCTTCCTTGCAGTATTTTTCTTTATTGTTGTTAAGTGCTGTCCAGTCAGTTCCGACTCTTAACGACTCTGTATAGGGTTTCCAAGGAGTGGCTGGCGAGTTTGAACCGCAGACTGTGATTCAAACTGACCTTGAAGTCAACTGCTTATCCTACGGTGTGACACCAGAACTCCATTTTTGTCTATAGTTCTTATAATACTTATTTAATTTGTTTATTGCCTGTCTCCTCCCACTAAAATGTGAGCTCAAGACCGGCAGGTCATTTTTGTGTGTTTTATTCACTGGTATATCCTTTGGAATAGTGGCTTGTTCACAATTATTACGTGCCGTCGAGTTGGTTCTGACTCATAACATCCCTATGTAGATTCCAAGGAACGAAAGATAGGTTTGAGATCAATAAATATTTATTGCATGGATGAACAATAAGCTAAAGAAAAGGTGACTTAATTATTACTAAAAACAAAACAAAAAACCTAATCCTAGAGTCCTGGTGTGGCATTGTAAGCTAAGTACTGAACTATTACCCATAAGGTCAGCAATTCAAAGCCACCAGCCACTCCTCAGAAACCCTATGCAGGGTCACTATGATTCAAAACTGACTCAATGTCACTTAACAACAGCCCCTAGCCTAGGAAGTCCTCGTGCGGATAAGCACTGAACTACTAACTGCAAGGTCAGTGGTTCAAACTCATCAGTTATTCCTCAGAAACCCTATACAGGGTCACTATGAGTCAGAACCAACTCGACAGCAATTAATAACAACAAACCCTATCCCAATAAGCTCTAATAGCGTAGTGGTTATGAATCAGGTTAACCTCAAGGTCAGTGGTTCGAAACTACCAGCTGTTCCGAGGAAGAAAGATGAGGCTTTCTGCTGCCGAAAAGATTTGTAGCCTCGGAAACCCTGTCAGGGTCGCTATGAGTCGGACCCTACTCCATGGTACTTAACAACAACAACAAACCCCTATCCCAGGAGTCCTGGTAGTGCTGTGGGCTAATGCGTCAGACTTCAAAGTCATTTGAACTGCAAGATCGGTGGTTCAAGCTCACCAGCTGCTCCTTTGAAACCCTCTCCAGGGTCGCTGTGAGTCGGAATCCATTCGATGGCACTTACCAATAACAACTACAACCCCTATCCCAAAGGTAGTTACTTGTGTCGGGCTGATCACTGTAAGATTGGTTTGTGGGAGAAATATGAGGCCCCTATAAAAAAATGTACAGTCTTAAAAACCCCCTAAGGAAGAGTTCTATTCTGTCCTACAAGGTCACTATGAGTCAGAATCAACTGTATGGCAATGGATTTGGTTGAGGTTTTACTCCTATCCTGGGAGCTACACATTGGATTGAGAGCCATAGATCAATGGTTCAAACCCAACAGCTGCTCTATGGGAGAAAGATGATGCTGTCTGTGCCTGTAAAGATTCAGTCTGGCAAACCTTGGAAAAAAGTTCTACTCTGACTTTAGAAAGGAACACCATGAGTCAAAGTTGACTTCCTATCCTGTATAAACAAGACTTCAAGAAATTCAAAGGATAATGGAATTTTTCCATGAACTATTTGAAACCCCCTCTACACTACAACTATTTACCTACCACCACCATCACTATCCCATTACTCATCTGTCAGTTTCTCGTACTGTGGTGGCTTGTGAGTTGCTGTGATGCTGAAAGTTAAGCCACCAGTATTTTAAATACCAGCAGGGTCACCCATGGTGGACAGGTTTCAGATGAGTTTCCAGATGAAGACAGATTAGGAAGAAGGAGTGACGAACAACTTCCGAATATTTAGTCACTAAAACCTTATGAATAGCAAGAAACACTGTCAGAGATAGTGTTGGAAAATGAGCCCCTCAAGTTATAGTGTACTCAAAATGCGACTGGGGAAGAGATGCCTCCTCAAAGTAGAGTTGACCGTGATGATGCGAATGGAGTACAGCCCATGGGAGAAAAGCCCATGGGACCTTCATTTGCTGAT
>NW_006408549.1:15466694-15468055 GCF_000296735.1 Chrysochloris asiatica | reverse complement strand
CTACAATGAGGAATCACCTTCTTGAAAAATCTTTTTCATTATGAAATGTTAGCATGTGAAAGATTTTGTATTTGTGTATCTATTGTTTGGATGTTTGCCTACATTTAAAAATATCTGTAGCCTATTGTGAGTGTATTTGAGACAGACAGTAATAGGAGTCTTCTTAAAGTCTCAAAGCATGATGTAAAATTCTGGGTTAGAACATGAGCATCACCATTTCAAATTGGCCTCCCAGGTGATACTGATTCATAGTCAGTGTTGAGTCAGTGCTGTAGGCTCATGTAGCACACAGTTTGTACCTTTACTAAATAATGCTTTATTGTGTTTGCCTGGTTTCACTGTATCTGTTTACTCTTCTCCATCTCACACAGGATTCTAAACTTCTGGCAATCAGGGACTAAATCCTACTCATCTTTTATTTCCCCATGGAGTCCACAAGAAGAGGCTGTGCTTAGCAGGGAATTGGTAAAAGTTCATGGAATGAATGATGAGGACACTACAGTGGGGAACTCAAATCTCAGCAATTACAGTGAGTTCAGTCAGAGAAACATTTCAACAAATGTTGAACCACAGCATGAAACCAGAAACCAGACCCTATAATTTTTGTTGTTGTTGTTGTTCATTTTAAACCATGGCTTTCCAGTCATTCCAACTCAGGGAGATTCTGTAGTAAGGAATTGAACTATTCCAGATGGTTTCAGTTCTGCAAATCTTAACAGGAGCAAACAGTTTCATTGTTCTACCAAAGAGCAGCTGGTGGGTTTGATCCCTTGGCTTTACAGTTAGCAGCCCAATGCCTAATCCACTGTACCCCAAGTGCTATTTCTAACACTATATGTTGTTGCTAAGAGCCTTAGAGTCAGTTACAACTCATAAAATCCCTGTAACGGGTTTCCAAGGAACAGCTGGTGGGTTTGAACCACCACCCTTGGGGATAGCAGTCTAGTGTTTACCCTACAGAGGACTCCTCTGACACTATATAGAAGTGTTTAAAAAATAGCAACCAGGAACAAGTCTTAACTTCCAAAATAAGATAGACTAAGAAAGAAGGAATCTGGCAATCTAAGCCTAAAAGAATTTGTCAGTAAAAACTTTATGAATAGCAACAGAACAGTGTCTTATATAGTGCCTCTTAGGTTGGAAGGTACTCAAAATATGACTAGGGAAGAGCTGCTTCTGCAAAGTAGAATTGACCTTAATGATATGGATGGAGTAAAGCTGTAGAGAAATTAATTTGCTGGTGTGTTTTGGATCAAATTGAGAAGAAACAGCTAAAAGCATCCATTAATAATCAGAACTTGGAATTTATGAAGTGTGCTGTTGTTGTTAGGTGTAGTCGAGTCAGTTCTGCCTCATAGCAT
>NW_006408549.1:15449388-15466354 GCF_000296735.1 Chrysochloris asiatica | reverse complement strand
ACAATTGAAAGTGCTTTGGCTTGGGTCAGGCACACATTAGTCCTTAAGGTAATGTCTTTGCTCTTTAACACTTTAAAGATGTCTTATGTGACAGATTTGCCCAATGCAATATGTAACTTAATTTCTTGACTGCTGTTTCCATGAGCATTGATTGTGGATTCAAGTAAAATTAAATCCTTGACAACGTCAATCTTTTCTGCATTAATCAGGATTTTATTGATCCCATTTTGAGGATTTTTGTTTTCTTTACATTGAATTGTAATCCATACTGAAGACTGTGTTTTTGATCTTCATCAGGGAGTACTTCAAGTCCTCTTACCTTTCATCAAGCAAGGTTACATCATATGCATATCACAGGTAGTTATGTCTTCTTCCAACCCTGAGGCCATGTTCCTCTTGATATATCCCATCTTCTTGAATTATTTGCTCTGCATACAGATTGAATAAGTGTGGTGAAAGAACACAACTCTGATGCATACCTTTTCTGTTCCAATGACTGCTTCCTAATTCTTTGTACAGCTTCCTTATGAGCACAATTGGTGTTCTGGAATTCCCATTCTTTGCAATGGGGATTGTTTTTCACAGTTTGTTCTGATCAATATAGTAAAATGCCTTTGCAAAGCCCATGATAACTCAAGTAAACATATTTCTGGTTTTCTCTGCTTTCAGCCAAGATCCATCTTACATCAGAAGTTATATTCCTTGATCCAGATCCTATTTTGAATATGGCTTGAATTTCTAGCTGCTCCCCATCAATGTTCTGCAGCAATCATTTATTAATTATCTTCAGCAAAATTTTACTAAATGTGTTATTAATGTCATTGCTTACTAATTTTTGCATTCTGTTGAATCATCTCTCTTTGGAATGCACATACATATGGATCTCTTGTAGTCAGTTGGTCAGGTAGCTGTCTTCCGCATTCCTTCACATAGACTAGGGAGTACTTCCAGCACATCATCCATTTTGTGAAACATTTCAACTGGTACCCCAGCAATTTCATGAGCCTATATAAAATATGAATTTAGGAAAATTGGAACTTGTCAAAAATGAAATAGAACAAATAAAAATCAATATCCTAAGCATTAATAAATTGAAATGGACTGGTATTGGTCATTTTGGATTGGACAATCATATGATCTACTATATTGAGAATGAAAAATTAAAGAGGAATGTATTACATTTTTTTTCAAATCCCAAATATATACTAAAGTATAGTTTTATCAGTAATTGGATAATATCCAAAAACCTACAAAGAAGATCCATTAATACAACCATTATTGAAAATTTACACACCAACCACTAATGCCAAAAATGAAGATATTACAGATTTTTATCAACTTCTGCAGTCTGAAATTAAACAAATAAGGAATCAAGATGCACTGATAATTACTGGTGATTAGAATGTGAAAGTTGGAAACGAAAAAGAAGGATCGATAGTTGGAAAATGGGACCTTGGTGACAGCAATCACATGATAGAATTTTACAACACCAAAACGTTTTCATTATAAATACCATTTTCCAACATATATATATATGGATCTCACCAGACTGGATACACAGGACTCAGATTGAATACATCTCTGTAAAGGGACTATAGAAAAGCTCAGTATCAATCAGAAGAATGCCAGGGGCTGACCTCAAAATAGACCATCAATTGTTGTTGTCATTGTTGTTGTTAGGTGCAGTTGAGTTGGTTCTGATTCATAGCATCCCTATGTACAACAGAACAAAACACTGCCCACCCTGCGCCATCTTCACAATTGTTGCTCATTTTAATCCATTGTTACTGCCACTGTGTCAATCCATCTGATTGGGGCTCTCCCTCCTTTTCACAGACCCCGCACTTTATCAAGCATAAAGACTTTATCGAGGAACTGGTCCCTCCTGATAATATGTCTGAAATATGAGAGGTTGAGTCTTGCCATCCTCTTCTCCAAGTATTCTGGCTGCACTTCTTCCAACACAGATTTGTTTGTTCTTGTGGCGATCCATGATATTCTGAATATTCTTCTCCAACACCACAATTAAATTCAGTGACTCTTCTACAGTAATTTTTATTCATTGTCCAACTTTCACATACATATGAAGCTATTGAAAGTGCCATGACTTGGGCCAGGCACATCTTAGTCCTCAGGCTAACATTTCTGCTCTTTAATACTTTAAAGAGGTCTTTTGTAGCAGATTTACCTAAAGCAATACATCATTTGATTTCTTGACTGCTGCTTCCATTACTGTTGATTATGGATACAAGCAAAATGAAATCTTTAACAACTTCGATCTTTACTCTATTTATCATGACATTATTTATGGATCCAGTTGTGAGGACTTTTGTTTTTCATTTACATGGAGGCATAAGCCATATACTGAAGTCTGGAGTCTTGGATCTTCATTAATAAGTATTTTAAGTCCTGTTCACTTTCAGCAAGCACAGCTGTATCATCTGCATATCACAGTTATTAATATAATTCTTCCTCCAATCCTGATGTCATGTTCTTCATATACTCCAGCTTCTCAGATTATTTGCTCAATTAAATAAGTATGGTGAAAGGATATAACCCTAGCACATATCTTTCCTGAATTTAAACCATTTAGACTATCAATTGCTCATATGCAAATTCATGTTGAAGCTGAAGAAAATTAAAACAAGTCAATAAGAACCAAAGGGTGACTTTGAGTATAACCCATCTAAGTTTAAAGCTTATCTCAAAAATATATTTGACATAAAGTGACTGGCTTACAAGCTTTCAAGAGGGAACCTAGATCCAGAAGGCATGGAGGAAGGTAGAATCTCCAGTGAGTAGTATCCAATCTGTCTAGGCAGGGCTGATGAAATGAAATGCAGATAGGTCTCTTATGATACAATAGTGAATAATTGTTATCAGGACTGATTGTGAGGGTTGGAAATATAAATGTAGACGTTTTATAGCAAGGAGGGGAGTGATTAACTTTTCAGTCTAGGAGCAGAGGTCCCTAGGACCATCAATGGAGAAGAGCGGAGAGTGGGACCCTACCCAGAGAAGCAGTGATGCCTGAGATGGAGGCAGAGACGATGACGTGGAGAGATGGAGCAGCTGGGGACCTGAGATCCAGAGAGGGAGAGGGGCATTGTGTTGATGACCGGGGTGGAGGGTGGGGTGGGTGATGGGCAGGCTTGCAGGGTATAACCTTTGGTTGGTTGATGATGCATGGAGGGGATTGTAACAGTAGCAATCAAATGATATACGATAGAATGAATGTAAAACTAATGTTCTCCCATGTAAACTATCACATAATTCACAATAAAACATTTATAAATATATATATATATATGTTTGACATAATGACCAATGACCATATGAGTTGTATGATGACACCAAGGATACCAAAGTGTGGAGTATCTAATAAGCAAACACAGGCTTACTTTTGCTTACTTACTAATCTACAGTGACGTTTCATGTTTTTCTCCACACTTTTGAAACCTATGTGAAACCATTCACAATGGATTAGTAAGTAAGCACAAGTAAGCTGTGCTTACCTTGGGTATTGGAAACCGTCCCTGTCAGAAGTTTGCTTCTGTAGGAAGGTGCTGTGGAGTTGAAAGAGAAACAGATGCCAAACATACTAAAAGTAAAAACTTTGATGAGGTGAAAAAATGTGAAATTGCTCCCTACTAGATTAATAAATAAGCACAAGTAAGTCCATGTTTGCTAAGCTTACTTGATAATCCAACATTGAGAAAATCATACATGAAGAAACAAAAACCCATTAAAAAGACAGGAAAGAAAGAAAAGACCAAAAAGGATGTTAGAAGAGACTTTGAAACTTGCTCTTGAACATTAGAGTGACTAAAGTAAATGGGAGAAATGAAGTAAAACTTAATAGAAAATTTCAAAGGGAGGCTTGAGAAAACCAAGTAAACTATTATAATGAGATATGTAAAGACCTGGAGTTAGAATACCTCAATAGGGAAGAACATGCTCAGCATTTCTCAAGCTGAAAATAAGTCAAGCCTTGATTTATCATATTGAGGGATTCTATGAGCAAAATATTGAACAATGCAGAATATGTAAAGAAGATTAAAGGAATAGATAGAGTCACTGTACAAAAAAGAACTGGTCAAGTTCAACCATTTCAGGAGAGAGCATATAATCAAGAACCAGTGTTATTAAAAGAATAAGTCCAAACTTGCCATGAAGACATGGTGAAAAATAAGGCTCCCGGAACTGAGAGAACCACAATTAAGTTGTTTCAAACACAGGTAGAACACTGAAAGCACTCATTTATTTATTCCAAGAAATTTGGAAGACAGCTACCTAGTCAAACAATTGGGAGAGATCCATGTTTATGCCCATTCCAAAGAAAGGTAGCCATCAGAACACAGAAATTATCAAACAAAATCACATGCAAGCAAAATTTTGCTAAAATAACTCAAGAATAGTTGCCAGAGTGCAGGATTTAGGATGGCAGACTAAACAGAAAGGCTATACAGACCCTCTATAACAAAGATATGGAAAACCAAATTAAACAGATGCAGATTATATTCCTGGAAGCCTGAGCTTCAGATGAAGGGATAGAGAAATAGAATGTATGCTTACCAGGAGAGAAAGCTGAACAGACATAGGAAAAAAGGAGACAGACTGGTGACCTATGCCAGCAGATGCAATACAGTGTGGCAATCTTTAGCTCTGAAGCAGCTTTAGAGATAAAATAGCATATTGGTATTGCATAAACATGTTGGTGAATCACAGAGATAAAAGTGTTATTTTTTTTTCTTGTTCCCCACACTCTCTTGGTGACCCGAGGCATGGCAAGCCCCCACCCACATACATTCCCAGGGAAGGTCCTACTCACCTGGAACCACACTGAAGTGCTGGCAAAAATACAGAATGTACCATAGACTGCCATCAGAATTAATAAATCTGTGCTACAAAACATATAGCCAGAATGCTCCTTAGAAGACAGGATGGTGAGGCTTTGTCTCATATTTTGGACATGTTATCAGGAGGGACTAGTGGTAGAGAAGGACATCATGCTTCATAAATAGAGTCATCAAAAAAGACAGACATCCCCCCCCCCCCAACAAGATGAAGTGACACCATGGATACAACAGTGGACTCAAATATAGCAAGAATTGTGAGGATGGCAGAGGACTAGGCAGTGTTTTGTTCTGTTTGACAGCATATAATAACCATCACAAACTTTATCATGTGCCTCACCCATATAAAATAATCCTCTGAATTCAAGACTGTGAAAACATGATTGTTCAATCTCAAAGGACTACCTTCTCCTAAGTGAGAGGAAGGGAAAGAGCTAAAAAGACAGAAGGGACAGAATGGAAAGACTAAAACAGAGGAACCTTCTCAAATTGTTCTCCTCCTTATAATAACTTCTGTGAAGTGGAGGTTGGTTCTGTTCTTCTGAAGAAAAGCCACATCTAATGATCTGGTCACATGTCTGTCAATTTTCATTCTGTGGTTGTTTGTGTGTTGCTGTGATGCTGGAAATTGTGCAACTGGTATTTCAAATACCAGCAGGGTCACCTATGGCAGACAGGTTTCAGTGGAGCTTCCAGATTAAGAATAGACTAGGAAGAAGGAGTAGAAAGTCCACTTCTGAGGAATTGTTGTTAAGTGCAATCTAGTTTATTCGGATTCATAGAGACCGTGTATAAGATTTCCAAGGAGCAACTGCTGTGTTTGAACCACCGACCTTGTAGTTAGCAGTCCGGTGCTTATCCTACATCACCATGCCAGAACTCTTATAAACAACAATGAAACATTGCCTGATATAGTGCCAGAAGTTGAGTCCCTCAGGCAAGAAGGTACTCAAAATACGACTGAGAAAGGGCTGCCTCCTCAAAGTCAAGTTGACCTTATTGGAGCAAAGTTTTAGTTGCTCATGGGACACAACTCAAAATGAGAAGAAACAGCTGTAAATATCCATTAATAATTAGAATGTGGAATGTACAAACCATGAATCTAGAAAAATTGGAAATCATTAAAAATGAAATGGAACACATAAAGATGAACATTCTAGGCTTTAGGGAGCTGAAATGAACAGGTATTGGCCATTCTAAATTTTGCAGTCATATGATTTACCATCCCAGGAATAAAAAAATCAAGAGGAATGGCACCACATTCATTATCAAAAAGAAATGCAATGCTGTCAGTGACAGGATAATATTTATACACCTACAAGGAAGACCAGTTATTACAACTGTTATTCAAATGTATGCACCAACCACCAAAGCCAAAGATAAAGAAAATGAAGAATTCTACCAACTTCTTCAGTTTGAAATTGAACACTTCCAGAACATTTGTTGGAAATGGAATACTGTTGGAACTTCTGGGACAATGTTGTAGAAATGAGACATGAGAGCTCGACTGGTTAACAGATTATAAACCAGATCAGTTAGACTGATACTCACAATCGCAAACAAGTACCTGAAACAGTAAACCACAAAACCAACCGCATGTCACCTACAGGAAAATAACATTTCAAAAAATGAAAAAAAGATGGCAAAATTTCATGCCTTGTACTTTTAACATGTTGTCAAGGATGACATGTCCCTGGGGAAGGACATTGTACTTGGTAAACTAGAGGGTCAATGAAGAAGAGGAAGTCCTCCAATGAGGTGAGTTGACACAGTGGTTATAAGAATCGGTTCAAATATAACAATTGTGTGGCTGGCACAGAACCAGGCAGTGTTTTACATAGGATTGCTGTGAGTTGGAACTCACTGGAGGGCACCTAACAACAATCAGCAACAACATTTAATGATCCTTTGCAGAAATGTTTAATAAAAATCTATTTCTTGATGTGTTAAGAAGAAGAAATAAATTGATAATCACTAGTGATTAGAATGGGCAAGTTGGAAACAAAGAGGAGGGATCAGTAGTTGGAAAGCCATTGCAAATACCTTGTTTTAACAACACAAACAATGACTGTACATGTGAACCTTGCCAGATGGTATGCACAAGAATCAAAATGACTACACCTGTGGGAAGAGACAATAGAGAAACATGATATCATCCATCAAAACAAGCCAAGGGGTCAACTTTGGAATACACTATCAACTGCTCATACACAAGTTCAGACTCAAGCTGAAGAAAATTAAAACATGCTCACAAGAGCCAAATTACAATCTTGAGTATATTCTACCTGAATTTAGAGACCATCTCAAGAAGAGATTTTCAACACTGATGACAGAAGAACAGAGGAGTTGTGGGATGACATCAAGAACACCACACATGAAAAAAGCAAAAGTCCTTAAAAAGGCAGAAAAGAACAAGATGGATATCAGAAGAGATTCTGAAACTTGTTCTTGAATGTAGAGTAGTTAACGTGAATGCAAGAAATGATGGAATAAAAGAGCTGAACAGAAGAATTCAAAGGACAGCTCCAGAAGACAAAGTCAAGGATTATAATGAAATATGCAAAGACCTGGAGTTAGAACACTATCAGGGAAGAACATGCTCAGCCTCAATATGAAATATAGAAGGTCCCTGTGTCCTGGTGTGGCACCATATGATAAGCACTGGAATGCTAACTGCAAGGCAGGTGGTTCTGACTCACAAACCTATACAACATCGCTGTATAGGCTTGATGGCACTTAACCACATCTAAAACAATGGGCAAAATAATGAGTATCAAAAGATGACAGAAGGAATACATAGCGTCACTGTACCAAATAGAATCCGTGGATGTTCAACCACTTAAGGAGAGATCATATGATCAAGAACCCAAGGTATTAAAAGAGGTTCAAACAGCGCTGAAGGCATTGTGAAAACCAAGGCCCCAAGAATTGACAAAATCCCAATTGAAATCTTTCAACAAATTGATGCAGCACTGGAGACACTTACTCATTTATACCAAGAAATTTAGAAGACAGCTACGTGACCAACTGATTGGAAGAGATCCATATT
Organism: Chrysochloris asiatica; assembly: GCF_000296735.1. Taxonomy (NCBI): domain Eukaryota; kingdom Metazoa; phylum Chordata; class Mammalia; order Afrosoricida; family Chrysochloridae; genus Chrysochloris; species Chrysochloris asiatica. The sequence continues at coordinate 15,458,449 of NW_006408549.1, read as the reverse complement.
TGTGCCCATTGCAAAGAAAAGTGACCCACCAGAAGAAAGAAATTATATAACAATATCATTAATAGATCACGTATATGTAAAATTTTGCTGAAGATAATTTTTTAAAATGATTGCAGCAACACTTAGACAGGGAGCTGCCAGAAATTCAAGCCAGAATCAGAAGAGAACATGAAATGAGAGATACCACTGCTGACATCCAATAGCTTTTGGTTGCAAGGAGAAAACATCAGAAATATGTTTACTTGTGCTTTTTGACTATGTGAAGACATTCAACTGGGTGAATCATAACAAACTATGGATAATATTGTGAAGAATGGGAATTACAGAACATTTAATTGTGCTCATAAGGAACCTGTGCATAGAACAAGAGGCAGCTGTTCAAACAGAACAAGTTGATACTGCTACCACTCTGCAATACTAACCACTAGGTTGGTGGTTCAAACCTACCAGATGCTCCTCAGAAACCCTATACAGGATCACTATGACTCAGAACTGACTCCTGGGCACTTACCACCACCACCAACATTCAATATGTATGCTGAGAAAATAATCTGAGAACCTGGACTATATCAAGAAGAACATAGTATCAAGACTGATGGAAGGCTCATTAACAACCTGCAATATGAGGATGACACAACCTTGCTTTCTGAAGGTGAAGAAGATTTGAAGCACTTGCTGATGAAAACAAAGAATACAGTCTTCAGTGTGGATTGCAACTAAATGTAAATAAATCAAATATCTTCACAACTGGACCAATAAACAACATCATGATAAACAGAGAAGAGATTGAAGTTGTCAAGAATTTAATTTTACTTGGATACACAATCAATGCTCATGGAAGCAGCAGTCAAGAAATCAAGTGGCATATTGAATTGAATAAATATGCTACACAAGATCTCTTTAAAGTGGTAAAGAACAAAGACGCCAGTTTGAGGAGTAAGGTGCACTGGACCCAAATCATGATATTTTTCCATTGCTTCATATACATGTGAATAAACAATGAATAAAGAAAACTGGGAAATAATCAATGCATGTAAATTAAGTTGATGAAAAATAATGAAAGTACCATGAGCTGCTGTCAAAAGAACAAATAGGTCTGTCTTGGAAGAAGTATAGTCAGAACACTCCTTGGAAGCAAAGATGGTAAAATTTTGTTTCAGGTACTTTGGAAATGTCATCAGGAGGAGGCAGTCCCTGGAAAAGGACATCATGATTGGTAAAGCAAACAATGGCTTCACACATGACAATTGTGAGGGTGTCACAGGACCAGGCAGTGTTTCATTAGCTATGCGTATGCAGTGTTGCTATGAATTGGAGCTGAATCAGAGCTGACTCAGCAGCTAACAGCAACAACAACAGCGATGTTACTTTTATTCATCATATTGTAATTCCCTGCTGTTAAACTTGACCCTGGTCATCTCTATAGCAATGATCTCTGCTCCACTGCAGAAAATTCAAATAAGTTATGGGCTCATAGATAGGCCTGGGTGCCAAAGACAGGTATATAGCCATGTTCCCTGGAACTAGTGTGGTTGGTGGTGGCAACAGTAATTACCTAGATCAACCAGAGATATAAGAGAAGCCTAGGGTGAAACGTCCAGTTGTCCTTCCCACACAGATTTACACTGCACTGACAACCACTATAATAAGGAAACCTGTAGATTTCCTTTTAAGGAGCTCTGTGGTTTTGGTTATAAGCAAACATTTTTGAAGGTGGTACAAATTTTATGCGTTTTTGGTAGGTGCTGAGCTTTTCACATAATCTTATTTGTGCACAATCCTCTTTCAAAAAAAGCAGAATATTTTCCTAACCATTCAAATCCATAACATTTAGTCAAGTTACTTGAAAACAAAGCCTGAATCACTGGAACTTTATCTTTTATTCATGAATGAGGATGTGGTTGGAGAATAGCAATACGAGTTGAAAAGCAGCATATCTAAAGAATAACATTTGACTTTTTATGGGCAGAAAATCAGAATCTATGCCAAAAATAAGATAAAACAAAAAATCAGTGGTGAAAAACATGTACCAAGAAAGTAAACCTTGATAAAGGATGGCAACCAGGAATTTAATAGGATCTGAGTTACTCTGAACTTTTCATCCTTAAATATCCCTCAATATTAAATAAATAATATGAAGGTACAGACTGTATCAGGTAAAGTGATTCACAAAGGCACACAGAGCATTTTGGACTCATACCAGCTTCCTTTAGTCCGGAGCCTTCCCCGATTACAGGAAGACTTACGTAGAAAAGGAATTAGGAGGAAGTCTACATATTATTTTCTGAATTTTATTGTTAGGACAAAACCAGTTATACATGTCTAGCTTCTCCAACTGGTCATACATTCAAATAAAGACTAGGAGACAGGCATACTGTTTGTTTATGTACACTTGTAGACGGCTATAAAACAGGAAGCCTTCATCATTAAAACAATATAGAAATATGCATGCCTGCTCCCAAAATAACAGTCTCAAATACTTAACACGTTCTATTCTTCTTTGTGTGCAAGTCACTGTCCTTGTATTTTATACCATATGACATTAACTGTTTGAAGCCATCAAAACAACCATACCAAATTAGGGGTATTTGTTATGAAACTCAAGACCCATGTACAGCCCTTGAGTAGAAATGTCCCAGGTCTCTGAATGTCCTTTAAAATAGTTTCTCAAACTCTGTCATGTATGCACATCACCGGAGACTCATTAGGTCTGGTTGAAGCTTGGGATCGATCCTACAACTCTAACAAGTGCCCAGATGCAGTCAGTGCTGCTAGTTTGAGCACCACACTTTTAGTCACACTAAAGAGAAGATTTGAAGCGTTTCGGTAGACATTAAAAATTGTTATTGTAGTTAAGTATCGTCAATAGTGACCTTGTTTAGGGTTTCCAAGGAACACCTGGTGGGTTTGAACTTCAGACCTTGTGGTTATCAGTTCAGTGCTTACCCTACAGCACCACACCTGTAGTCTAAGTAAAATTAATCTCATTGGTGTTTTCATGAGTATTTGTTGCTTATAGAACTAGCCACATTTAACTGAAATTGTTGTTGTTATGAAGTGCCGTTGATTCTGACCCATAGCTACCATGTATGGGGTTTCCAAGGAGCCTATGTTGAGTTTGAACTGCCAACCTTGCAGTTCAAATAGCTTTGCAGTCTGGTGCATTAACCCACAGCACCACACCAGGAAGTAGTTAAATATCTTGTCCTTGTAAAAATACATGCATGCACTCATTTGTTGTTTTTATTATGTGCTTTTGAGTCTGTTCTGATTCACAGCACCCCTAGATGATAGAGTAGAACTGTCCCACAGGGTTTCCTTGGCTGTACTCTTTATGAAAACAGATTGCCAGGTATTTCTTCTTGGAGCCTCTGGGTGGGTTTGAACTGCCAAACTTTTGCTTAACCATTGCACCACCAGATCCCTTCATACATGTCTACTAGATTCAGTCAAGCAAGCAATCAATAAATAAAGACTTTATTTTAATGATTTAGAAATTGTTAAAGTTATCTTTTATGGAAACAGGAAAAACTGAGCTAAAGAGGAGGTACCAAAAACAAGTAAAAGAATGAAAGCCACACAAGACAGAAATGCAAAGTTCAAAATTATATCCAGCAGCAGAATGGAATGGAGGCAGGAATCGAAAACTCTGTAACAAAATGCAGGCAGATTCTGCAAAAGAAAGAATCTTTGAGAATGACTGAAGTCTCTGGGAAGAGTAGAGAACGGAGTGTTTTCTTAGTCTACATTCCAAAGGCTTCATGTAAGCAAGCCAATCATTCTGGGAAGTTTCATTTGGCCTCAATTGTTTCCCTGTTTCTGTCTCTGCCCAGTCCAAGAAGACAAAGAACGTACATTAAGTCCTCTACACTTGACTGCAACTATATCATAATGTATTCTCCAGTCAAGTGTTTGTAAAGGCCTCCCATTCTAATAATATTCGTTGTTTGTTGTAATTAAGTGTTGTCGAGTTGGTTCTGACTCAAAGCAACCCCTTTGTAAAGTAAAATAAGATTCATTCAAACTTTGTTTCCTTTCCCTTAAAATATCACATATGGACTTTATTTTCAGAAGAAAACTCAGTTTTATTTATAGTCAATTACAGTGCTTCCTTAATTGACCAGAAATAAAACTGAGCTTTCCTCTCAAAACATTGTCCATATGTAACATTATAAAGGAAAGGAAACAAAGTTTGAATGAATCTTATTTTACTCATCTATTATAAAGAATATCACTACCTTTACAATTTTGAAACTTAGTTAATTAAAGAGTAATTTTTATTGTTGTTGTTAAATGCCATTGAGTAGGTGCCGACTCATAATCACCCTATACAGCATTTCCAAGAAGCGGCTGGTAGGTTTCAACCACAGAACTTGCAGTTAGCAGTCCAGTGCTTATCCTACAGCACCATGCAAAGTAACATTTTAACTTAATTTAAACAGTTCAACTGTCAGTGGTTAGCAAGCAAGTCAGGTTTCAATCCACAAACTTTCACTAGGTAATTTTCAGAAGTAGATTTCCAGGCCTTTCTTCTTCATCTGTCTTAGTCTGGAAGGGTCATGTGATGTCCAGCTGATATTTGATTGGCCAGTGGCACAGCTTCCAGTATCATAGCAACACGCAAGCCACCACAGAACAACAAATTGACAGACACAAGGTGGATGCTTCCTTAAAAGGACTATTCTAATATTCCTGGCATCTCATCTTCCCTTGCCCACTATTACACAGAAATTATCTGACATCGAAATTGGGAAAAGTAACTGACACAGTGCTGAGACTGTTCTTTATCTTTTCAGAGCCAGCCAGCCAGCAGGACACATGTATCTCACAATTGTCTTTGTCCTCTACCCCATCCCTAAATACAGAAAAGGAAAATCACAAGAGAGAAAGTATCTTTTCTCTTTTGTTCATTGCTAAATCTCTAGCACTTGGAAAAATGTCCATCATACACTGAGGTCTTAATAAATGAAACTTTTAAATTCAGTTTTAGATTCTGTCTTCCTTCTACCATGTGATGAAGAGCCCCAGCCCTTCATGAAAGGCTGACAGGTGTCCGGCTGTGCCAGTGACTGAGCCAGTATTTCTGTCTAACCCAGATATGAGATCTGTCTTACAAACCCATTGTTACTACACTGGAGGCCATTCCCTCCAACTCATCACTTATCAAGATTACAGATGGCACTTTATCTATCGCTACAGAATACTGAGTCGTCCTTCTTTCACTTGAATCCAAGTTCAGGAGGGGAAGATATTTTTGAGTGGGTACCCTCAAGTTCAATCAGTAATATCTTTCTTTCCCTCCTGAATGGCAGCTGTATAGGCTATGCACTATACTATGAACTACAAGGTCAGTGGTTCAAGCCCATCAGCTGGTCCATGGAAGAATATGAGGCTTTCTGCTCCCAAAAAGATTTACAGCCTTGTAAACTCTATATTTTTCTAAAGATTATTCAAAATTGGCTTCAACCTTACATTGACAGAGAACTTCCAGCGGTTCAAGCTGGATTCAGAACAGGACATGAAACGAGGAATGTCACTGCTGATGTAAGATGGAGCTTGGCTGAAAGAAGAGAATACCAAAAAAAAAAAAAAAAAAATGTTTACCTGTGCATTATTGACTATGTAAAGGCTTTTGATTGTGTGGATCATGATAAACTATGAACATAATTTCATAGAATGAGTATTCCAGAACACTTAATTGTGCTCATGAGAAACCTGTACACAAACGAAGAGACAGTTGTTCGAATAGAACAAGAGAACACTGAATAGTTTAAAATTAGGAAAGGTGTGACCATGGCTGTATTCTTTCTCATATTCAACCTGCATGCTGAGCACATAATCCAAGAAACTGGATTATATGAAGAGAAACATGGCATCAGAATTGGAAGAAGATTCATTAACAATCTGCGACATGCAGATGGTACAACCTTGCTTGCTGAAAGTGAAGAAGATCTAAAATACTTACTGATGAAGACCAAAGACCACAGCCATCGATTTGGTTACACATTAATGTAAAGAAAACAAAAATCCTCACCACTAGACCAATAAATAATATCTATATAAATAGAGAAAAGATTGAAGTTGTCAGTGACTTCATTTTGCTCAGATCAACCATTAACACTCACGCAAGAAGCAGTCAAGAAATCAAAGGATGTATTGAATTAGGCAAATCTGCTGCACAAGACCTCTTTAAGGTGTTGAATAGCTAAATTGTCAGTTTGAGACCATGGTGCGCCTGATGAAATCATGATATTTTCAATAACTTCATATGCATGAGAAAGTTAAACAGTGAATAAGAAAGAACATAGAAGAATTAATGTATTTGAGCTACAGTGTTTAAGGGGAATATTAAAAGTACCATGGACTGCCAAAAGAACAAACCAATCTATGTTGGAAGAAGTACAGCCAGAATGCTCCCTGGAAGCCAGAATGGCCAGACATCATCTCTCATTTTGTTGTTGCCATCAAGCTGGTTCTGACTCATAGTATCCCTGTATAGGGTTTCCCAGGAGCACTTGATGAGCTTGAACCACCAACCTTGCAGTTCAAATGACTTTGCAGTCCAGCGCATTAACCCACAGTGCCACAACAGGAGTCCTTGTCTCTCATACTTCAGACATGTTGTCAGGAGGGACCAGTCCCTGGAGAAGGATATCACATTTGGTATAATAGAGGGTCAGAGAAAAAGAAGAAGACCCCTAGCGGATGGATTGGCACAGTGGCAGCAGTGATGGGCTCAAATGTAGCAGTGATTTTGAGCTTGCCACAGGATTGGACAGTATTTTGTTCTACTGCGCAAAGGGTTACTATGAGTTGGTGCCAACTCCATGGCACTTAACAACAACAACCATCAATCCCCTACATTCTTATCAGCAAAACATCTCATTTTAAATCCACACATATTTTATTAAAGAGCTTTATTGCATTTTTTAAGTTTTAAATACCATGTGCTTCTACTAGCTCTCTAATATAGTGAAGAACATCACTCCAACAAGCTAGATACTCCTGGAGTATCCATGGACGAGTCATTGACCAATAAGGTACATCTTCATAGACTATTCATTGTCCAATGAGCTGCATCCTCATGTAATTGCTGTTGTTAAGTACAGCATGGAAAAGGGAACCATGGTGATGAATGACAGCACTAAAATCTCTCTTGTACACCTGTAAACTCTAGCATCTTTAACACAAAGAATGTGCCCAGGTCTCCCAGCATGGGCACTTTTAACTCCTTTCATGTTAGAGCATCTATGGTTTCTGGGGTGTTTGTTGTTGTTGTTGTTGTTGTTGTTGTTGTTGTTAAATGCTGTCAAGTCAGTTTCCAAGGAATGGCTGGTGAATTTGAGCCTCCAGCCTTGTGGCTCAAACTGACTGTGGTCCAGTACTTATCCAGAGTATCTAAAATGTCCCTGCCCTAAAAAGATGAATGTGGGGGAATAACGTGTTTCACTGAAAGGAACACCAAACTTCCCCTAGGGCCAACATACTTCTGCTTCTTCTTCTTTTATTTTATTTTTTTTCCTCTCTGGTTTCACAAAGCCAAAGGCCATCCAGCATATTTCTGAGCATCAAAAATTCCCACATGCATCCGTGACACTCCTCTTGTGTACCTAGCCATCTGAGAGTCATGAGACAATATCTCGAAGATAAACTTGCAGAAGCCAGGATCAGCTGATGGATTCTAATGCCCCTTGTCCAAGGGTAGTAACCAGTTCCTGGTACATGGCCACATGTGTGTGCCCCCTCATTTAGAACCCCAATATCCTCAAGGATTGTACATGAACATAAAAACAGAGAGGTGGGTCTCTTGAAAGAACATCTTCATCAGGAAATTATTGGTATTATTTCCCCTTCTACTTACAGAGCCAAGTCAGCAAAGCAGTATGGTACAAACAAAATTCAAACCAAACTGTAAAACAAACTATTTTTTCCTCATTCACTATCAGGATGAGGAAAGGGATGTGTTTAGGTGGGATTGTTATTGTTGTTAAGTGCCATTGAGTCAGTTCCGACCCATAGCAAGACTGTATAGGGTTTCCGAGGAGCAGCTGGTGAGCTCGAACCACCGACCTTGCAGTTCAAATGGCTTTGCAATCTGGCACATTAACCCACAGCACCACACCAGGACTCCTTTAGGTGGGATTGTTGTTGTTGTTATGTGCCGTGGAGTCGGTTCCGACTCATAGCGGTCCTGTACAGGGTTTCCGAGGCTGTAAATCTTTACGGGAGCAGAAAGCCTCATCGTTCTCCTGCAGAACAGATGGTAGCTTCGAACTGGTGACCTTGCGGCTCGCAGCCCGATTCGTAACCACTACACTACCAGAGCATCCATTTCAGAAAGCTTGAAAATCCAACCTATGTCTTAGTATCTGGTAAATGGAAAATAGTGTTTTGTACCAACAAGGAAAGGCAGGAGGTATATTCAACACCTCCTTCCTTTCCTTGTTGGTACAAAACACTATTTTCCATTTACCAGATACTAAGACATAGGTTGGATTTTCAAGCTTTCTAAAATGTATAGCCTAGAAATGCATTTTCTGCAATTTATTAAGTAGCAGCAAAATTTCTTTACAGAGAAGTAAGTTGGAAATAGTAAGGAATTTACTTTAAATAAGATTCTAGCTGAATCTTAAAATCAGTGGCTTAAAAGCTCAGAATAATTTTATTTATTCAGGCTTATCTGTCACTCCAGAAAAAATTAGCTTCTTCAATGTTCACAGCCTATAAAAGCATGGATTGTGTATATATTTCAATCAACCCTCAAAGCACTCAACACCAAGTGGTGGTGGTGGTGTGCCATGGAGTCCTACTCATAGCGATCCTGCATGGGGTTTCCAAGGCTATATGTCTTTATGGGAGCAGAAATCCTCGTCTTCCTCCCATAGAACCACTTGTAGTTTCAAACTGTGAATCTTAAGGCTAGCAGCCTAACTTGTAACCACTACACTACCAGAGCTGTTTTAACACCAAGTAGAGTCAGAATATTTTTAGGAGATTTTAAAAAGCCCAAGTTGCCAGATGAAGGGCTATATGGGAAGCAGAGAAGAAAAAAAAAAAAAAA
>NW_006408549.1:15444572-15448393 GCF_000296735.1 Chrysochloris asiatica | reverse complement strand
CAGAGAAGCAGTGATGCCTGAGATGGAGGCAGAGAAGATGACGTGGAGAGATGGAGCATCTGGGGACTTTAGACACAGAGAGGGAGAGGGGCTGTGTACTGACAACTGGGGTGGGGGAGCAGGCTTGTAGGGTATACCCTTTGGTTGGTTGATGATGCATGGAAGGGATTTTAACCATGGCAATGAAACAATATACGATAGGATTAATGTAAAACTAATGTTCTCCCATGCAAACTATCACATAATTCACAATAAAACATTTATTTAAAAAATCCTTGTGTTTCATTAAAACAACAAAAAATATTTTTGTAAGACCAGCTGACATATATCAATATACCTATACACTAAAATCCTATGCTAATTTACTTCTTGAACTTTCTAACTAGCTCCAGTAACAGCTGCCATTATGACAGTGTTGCTTGGAATCACATGACTATCTGAACACACTACAAGCACATGCTACTGTTCTCCTTGCTGCTGGAGTTTTTATAATGTGATTCTGTCCCATTTTCTGGTCTCTTAGTAAGTAGTATTTGTAAACCTTTAGCAATAACTTTCTTGAAGGAAGTAGTAATTAAAGGAAAAGAAAAAAAATTTTTCAAGGTTCTGCTCAATTTACTAGTAATACAACTAATAACGTTGCAATTCAATATAGAAATATTTTTAAATGTTTGCTTTATTATTCATATAATCTAAGAAACAATACAATTAAGCAATTTATAACCATATTTATTATATATTGTTGTATGATTAGCAGGAGAAAGATGTGGTTTTCTCCTCCCACAAAAATTTAAAACCTTGAAAACCCTATACAGCATCACTGTGAGTTGGAATCGACTCGACAGCACTTAATAACAATTCTATTATTAAAATCATTAATAAACATGACTAAGGATTCTATATGACTTGCTATGGGAAGAGTTCTATGAGGAGAAGGAGTGACACCAAGAGTTACTGGAATGGGTGGCACCAATCCTCATGATGCCACTGCTCCTTCCAGATTTTTACTGGTGTTCTTCCATGACGGCATTTTCTTTCTTGTTGTTGTTGTTGTGAAGTGCTGTCGAGTCAGTTCCGACCCAGAGCGACCTGGGTTTCCAAGGAGCAGCTGGTGAGCTTGAACCGCCAACTTTGCAGTTCAAACGGCTTTGCAGTCTGGCGCAATAACCCACAGCCTGTGCCACACCAGGACTCTTTAGCTGTAGTAATTTATATGGTGCCCCTACTGGCAAGACTTAAGTGATTTATTGATTTGCTTCACATATCAAACACTCCAGTGACTTTCACATACATATTCATTTCTTGAAATTCAGAGCAGAACAAATCACAGCACCTACATTCCTTCAGGGACAAGACTATATCAGCATAGACCAGTATCTCAGATCATTCCCCAGTATTTTAAATTACCAGTAATTTACTATAAATGGAGAGTTATTTTTTTGTGGGGAACACCTAAATTATTATGAACTTTGTTAAGATTGCAAACTCAGGTTGTTGTTGTTGTTGTTGTTAGGTGCCATCGAGTCGGTACCAACTCATAGCGCCCTTGTGCACAGCAGAACGAAACACTGCCCAATCCTGGGCCAACCTCACTACTGTGGCCACACTTGAGTCCATCGACGCTGCCACTTGACCAATCCATCTCGTTGGGGGTCTTCTTCTTTTTCTCTCATCCTCCACCTTACCAAACATGATATTCTTCTCCAGGGCTGGTCCCTCCTTACAATATATCCAAAGTATGAGAGATGAAGTTTGGTCATCTTGGCCTCCAAGGAGCACTCTGGCTGTGGCAAACTCAGGTAGTGATATACAATAGAGACTAGACAGGAATCTGCACAGTTTTCCACCTATTAACCATGTGATGTTGGGGAATTAACATTAACTGAGCATGACTGAGGCAATGATCAAAGTGCTTTTATATGGATGAACTCATTTAATCATCAAAACAACCCTATAAAATTGGGCCCTATAAGATGAAGAGAATCCTGGTTTACGCTGTAGGAAAAACACTGAACTGCTAAGCAAAAGGTCAGCGATTCAAACCCACCAATCACTCCTCAGAAACCTTTTACAGGGTATCTATGAGTCAGAACCAACTCAATGGCAGTTAACAAGAATAACAACATAAGATGAGGTAGCTAAAAGAGAGCAGAGACATAATATGCTAAAGATAACAGAGGTGGTAAGAAAAATCACTAGTATTAAACCCAGGTAACCTTGTCACTAACAAGCACTGGTGGTAGAGTAGTTTAGCACTCATTTGCTAACAAAATGATTGGCAGTTTGAATCCCCCAGGATCTCCACAGGAGAAGCAGTCTTGGAAACCCCTTGGGACAGCTCTACCTGCTACATAGAGTTACTGTGAGTTGGAATGAATTCAAGAGCAACGGGCTTGGGTGTTTCCTTTTATTTTTCGGAACAATTTTGCTAGAGCCAGTACTCTTACACTCTACCTTTGTGTTTTTCAAATGTTTTTATTATAACCCTCTTGTCTTAGTTTCTTAGTGCTGATATAACAGAAATAGTACAAGTGGGTGGCTTCAACAAACAGACTCTATTTTATCACAATTTAGAAGGCTGGAGGTCCAAATTCAGGGTGCTGGATTTATCTCTCTGTCAGTTCTAAGGGAAAGTCTTTTGTCTGTTCTGTTCCTCAGTTCCTTGGCAATCCTCATGTGGCTTGTATCTTCCCATCCATTTGTACTTCCTTCTCCATGCTTACTCTGCATTTTTATGTCCCAAAGACAATTAGCTTAAAATGTACCATACACAGATACAGTCTTATAACATAACAAAAAGGTCCTATTCCCAAATGACGTTACAACAAGTATAGGCATTTAGGATTTAGAGAACATACTGTTGGGAGACTCAATTCAATCCGTAATACCACATTAAGAAGTATTTTTACCATGACCCATAATAAGAAATATGTTCTGTAAATGACTCAGTATGTGTACGTGTCTGTATGTATGAGAAGGCTTCAAAAAGTTTGTAGAAGACTTCCAGGGCAAGATGATGGATTAGGCAGATGCACTGAACAGACCTTCCACAGCAAAGACATGGGAGAGCAAGTGAAACAGATGCAGATGGTGATCCTGGAACCTTGAGTTTCTTGGGATAGGATAGAAAGGTGGACTGAGTGCTGACTGGAAGAGAAAGCTGAACAGGAGCAGTGAGAAAGAAGGAAATGGGAAGGTGGTTGAGAGGCCATCTTGAGCTTGATTCAGCAGCCTGAAGGCACAGGATGTAGCTGGAGGGTGGTGGCAAGAGGGGTGCGGTTCCCTCTTGTTCTGTGCCCTCCTGGTAGCTAGGGGTGTGTCCAGTGCCTGCCCTTGCCAACCAAGCATCCAGTGGCACCCCTTCCTGTGCAGCTTCAGGTCTTTCGGAGATTAACTGCAGGAAGTGTCACCCCTACTACTGGCAGCAGTGACTCCATCCTGAACTACCTACACGTCACAATCAGGGAACGTAGAACTGAGCAGATTCCTGTCTAGTCTCTTAGCTGCTATATGCCAATGTCTGAGCTTAAAATCTAAGAGACATTCATACTAATTAAAGTGCTTCCCACACTTTTGGTCTCTGTCACATCCACCAGCAGACAGGGGGTGTGTGCCTGAGAACACAACAACATGCGATCATCAATTAAATATAAACACAATGACATTACAGTGTCTTGGAGAAAGCAGAACATTTTAGCTTACATGAAGAAACAGGACAAAGTGCCTCAAACATGTGGCCAAAATACAGAGTCAAAAACATAGTAACAGAAATAATATCAGAATTACTTGATAAAGGAATCTAAATGAATGATATTTAGGTA
>NW_006408549.1:15442662-15443703 GCF_000296735.1 Chrysochloris asiatica | reverse complement strand
GCAAAATTAGGACATTTCCAAATACACAAAAATTAAAAGAATTTGCCAAAACAGAACAATCTTACAAAAATTACTAAAAAGTATTCTTTGGAGACAGAACGAATATAACCCAGAACTCAATCTAGATATAGAAGTATTCAAAGTTAAATAAACCTGTTGTTATTAAGTGTCATGAAACCAATTGTGACTCACAGTGACCCACTATAGGGTTTCTGTGGCTTATCCTTGCAGGAACAGAAAGCCTCATCTTTCTCCCATAGAGCAGCTAATGAACTCAACCCGCCTACCTTCTGGTTCACAGTATCCTACAGTCACCACACTTCCTAAAACAAAACCTACAAGACTGAAAATAGAGTATCACAGACACCAGTTTGAAAAAAAAATAAAAACATAGATAGTAAAAACGGAATAATGTAATTACAGAATTTTCTTATGAAGAGGAAATCAGTTAGATTTCAAGAAAAACATTAATAAATAAAAATGAACCTAATTATAACCCTAAAGCTAGACATAGCCTTACTTCTAGACCTAGCCAAACCCATACCCCTAACACTAACCATAGTCCTAACAATACAAAAAATGTTTAGAGGGAAAATTCCATTACGTTGTCATTCAAATTTTCCATAAACTTTTTGAAGTTCCCTCTTGTGTTTGTGTTTGTGTATGTGTATATGATTGAAAAGTTTTATGAAATCATGCCTATTCATGCAAAGCACTGACTTTTTCATTCTATTATTTCAAAAATAAAAACTACTGATTATGCTCATTAAACTGATTTCAAGATCCTTTGAGACTCATGACTTGAAGTTTAGAAAACACTGCACTCCAGTTCATCTTGACCACTTTAGCAATTTTGTGAGGATTAAATAAAATAGTATATACTGGTGTCCTGGTGTGATGCTGTAGGAAAAGCACTGGACCACAAGATCAGTTTGAACTCCAAGCTGTTAAATATATAAATATTTTTTGTTGTTATGTGCCGTGGAGTCTGTTCTGACTCATAGTGATCCTACACAGGGTTTCCGAGGCTGTAAATCTTTA
>NW_006408549.1:15437348-15442317 GCF_000296735.1 Chrysochloris asiatica | reverse complement strand
TATACATACACACACACACCAGGAGTTCCTCAGAAGCCCTATGCAGGATCACTATGAGTCGGAACCAACTTGACAGTACATATTATGTGTTCAGTGCATAAGAGCTAATATTATTGGCCTAATACTAAAAACCAAAAACTCACTGCTGGTATAATACTCTTAGTGGCCCTGTAAGACAGAGTAGACCTGCTCTGTAGGTACCTGATAATCGGCATACAATTACTAGAGAAAGGGCAAGGGAAAACCCTGACAGAACTTTAGATAGATTTGTTATTGTTGTTGTTCAGTGCCGTCAAGTCGGTTCCAACCCATAGTTACCCTGTACCAAGGAGTTGCTGGTGAGCTTGAACCTCTGACCTTGTAGTTCAAACTGACTTTGCAATCCAGCACATTAGCCCACAGCACCACACCAAGATTACAGTCTTGGAATTCCAATGTGGCTGTTCCATTCTGTCCTACGGAATCTCTGTGAGTCGCAATCTATTCGGTGGCAATGGGCTTTTAATCCATGGGTGGAAGATTTGTAGTAGTATGTGTAGTATTGTGCTCTATCCTCAGATATTGGTGAGCTTGAACCGCTGACCTTGAGGTTCAAACTGACTTTGCAGTCCAGCACATTAACCCATAAGCCATGTCCTTGGCAGTGAGATGGGGATTTCCCCAATAACTTTAACTTAAATTGTAATGGAAATCTATATTCAGAAAGAGAGCTGATTTGCCTTTAACTCAATCTTCATTACTATAAAAGAGTATTTTACAAGTTGCTGTGCCTCTCTGCTGGAACCCTCTGTAAATCTAGTATTTGTCAATCTATGTTTGCATTCAACATTGTGCTAGGTAACTATGAGTTGTACAGATCTAGTCTTCACAACAAAATCCAGATAGGGAGATGTGTTTGTTTCCTAACGGGACTATAGCATATTAGTACCTATGACTTAAAAGAACACAGTTGATTATCTTACAGGTCAACTCCAAGATGGGTCTCACTGGGCAAAAAGCAAGTGGTAAGCAAGGATGTGTTCGTTTATTGAGGCTCCAGAGGAGAATTCCTTGTTTTACCTTTCCCAGTTTCCAGAGGTCTTCTACATGCCTTGGCTCATGACCCACTTCCTCCATTTTCAAATGCAGCCGTGAAGGATTTATTCTTTCTCACATGAAATCACTATGACTGTTGGCACATTTCCCTTGACTCATTTGTCTTCCTCTATTACATTTTAAAGGTTCTTGAGCCCTTGATGTTGTTGTGCTATTGTTGTTATTAGGTGATACCATTTGGTTCTGACTCATAGTGAACCAATGCACAACACAATGAAACACTGCCCTGCTCTGCGCCATCCTCACAATTGTTATGTTTAAGCCCATTGTTGCTGCCACTGGGTCAATCCATCTAACTGAAAGCATTCATCTTTTTGTTGACCCTTGACTTTTCCAAGCTAGATATCCTTCTCCAGGGACTGGTCCATCCTGCCAACATGTCCAAAGATAGAGAGATGAAGTCTCATCATCCTGCTTCTAAGGAGCATTCTGGTTGGACTTCTTCTAGGACAGATTTCTTTGTTCCATAACGCAAATGCATCTTCTACGGTCTTCCATATACAATGTCCAATCTTCACACACAATGTGAGGGGATTGAAAATGACATGGATTGGGGCAGGCTCACTTTAGTCCTGAAAATAACATATTTATTCTTGATTATATGCTACCTCTTGAAATATTTAATCCTCAAAATAACATAACAGTTTAAGGAGGTGTTGTGCAGCAAATTTGCCTAATGCAATATTTGGTTTGATTATTTGACTGCTGCTTCCCTGAGTGTTGATTGTGGGTGCCAGCAAAATAAAGTCTTTGACAATTTTAATCTCTCAGCTTATTATGTTTTTTATTGGTTCAGTTGTGAGGACTTCCATTTTCTTTACATTGAGGTGCAATCCATACTGAAGGCTGCAGTCTTTGATCAGTACCAGTATGCATTTCAAGTACTCTTCCTTCCATCAAGCAAGGTTGTGTCATCTGCGTATTACAGGTTGTTAATGAGTCTTTCTCCAATCCTGATGTCACATTTTACTGCACATAATTCAACTTCTCATATTAGTTGTCATCAGAAAGATAGAATAAGTATGGTAAAAGGATACAAGTCTGGTGCACACCTTTCCTGATTTAAAAGCATTCAATATCCCCTTCTGTTCAAACAACTTCCTCTTGGTCTTTCTATAGGTTCTTTATAAGCACAATTAAGTGCTCTGGAATTTCCAATGTCCCCAGTGTTACTGAGTTCGTTATGATCCACACTGTAGAATGCTTTTATGTAGTCAATAATGCACAACTAAGCATCTTTCTTGTATGTTTTCTTCAAACATGCCTTCTACCAAGATTCATCTGACTTCTGTAATGACATACCTGGTTCCAGCACAGCCTTCAGTATGGATTAGATCTCAATGTAACGAAAACAAAAATCCTCACCACTGGACCAATAAACAACATCCTTATCGATGAAGAAAAGATTGAAGTTGTCAAGGACTTCATTCTTCTTGAATCAGCTATCAACACTCAAGCAGCAGTCAAGAAATAAAACAACAAACTGCATTAGGCAAATCTGCTGCACAAGACCTTTTTAAAGAACAAAGAACCTTTGAAGAACAAAGATGTCAGCTTGAGGACTAAGGTGCACCTGACCCAAGCCATAGTATTTTCAATAACCTCATATGCATGCGAAAGCTGGACAGTGAAAGCTGGACCATAGAAGAATTGATGCTTTTGAGTTATGGTGTTGGAGGAGAATATTGAAAGTGCCACGGGCTGCCAAAAGAACCAATAGATTTGTTTTGGAAGAAGTGCAGCCAGAGTGCTCCTTGGAAGCCAAGATGGCCAAACTTTCTCTCTCATACTTCAGACATATTTTCAGGAGGGACCCGTCGCTAGAGAAGGATATCATGTTTGGTAAAGTGGAGGGTCAGAGAAAAAGAGGAAGACCCCCAGCAAGATGGATTGGCCAAGTGGCAGCATTGATGGACTCAAGCGTTGCAACAGTAGTGAGGTTAGCCCAGGATCGGGCAGTGTTTCGTTCTGCTGTGCATACGTTTGCTATGGGTCAGTACTGACTCGATGGCAACTAACAACACCTTCTCTTCTGAATCTGGCTTAAATTTCTGGCAGATCTCTGTCAATATAATGTTGCAACCATTTTTTAATTATCTTCAGCGAAATTTACTTGTATGTGATATTAATGAGAAAGTTAAATGATTTCCACACCATAGGATAACCTTTCTTTGGAACGAGCATTAATATGGATTTTTCTAATCAGTTGACCAGGTAGCTGTCTTCCAAACGTCTTGACATAGATAGTAAGTGCTTTCCGCATTGAACTGGTTTGTTGAAATTTTTCAATTTTGTCAATTCCTGGAGCCTTGTTTTCCATCAATGTCTTCAGTACAACTTGGACTTCTTTCAATACAATTGATTCTTGATTATATGCTACCTCTTGAAATGTCTGATCATCAACCAAATCTTTTTGGTACAGTGATTCTTTCAATAATTCCTGCATCAATGCATCTTGATTGCATGTCTGATCAATTTCAGACTGAAGTAGTTGGTAGAATTCTTCAACATTGCTGACTTTTGTGGTTGATGTGTAAATTTGAATAATAGTGCTATTAATCGGTCTTCCAATTAGGATATTGTCCTATCACATACAGCACTGTTCTTCAAGACAGATCTTGAAATGCTCTTTTAGACAATTCTGCAATGGCATTTTTCTTCAATTTGTTGTTCCTGGCATAGTAAATCATATGATTGATAGATTCAAAATACCTGTCCATTTCAGCTCACTAATGTCTAGTATGTCAATCTTTATGCATTCCATTTCGTTTTTGATACTTCCAATTTTCCTAGATTCACATGTCATACATTACACACTCCAATTATTAATGGGTATTTGCAGCTGTTTATTCTCATTTTGAGTTGTGTCCCATCAGCAAATGAAGGTCCCAAAAGGTTTGCTTTGTTTATGTCATTAATGTCAACACTACTTTGAAGTGGCAACTCTTTGCCATCCACATTTTGCATGCTTTCCAACCTGAGGTCCTCATCTCTGGCACTATGCCCAACAACGTCCCACTGCTATTCATTAGATTTTCAGTAACTCATTTAGAAGATATTCACCTCTCCTTTTTCCTAGTCCTTATCTAGAAGCTCCCCTGAAATGTGTCCACCATGGATGACCCTGCTTGTATTTAATACTGATGGCATACTTGCCAGCAACACACAAAGTATGACAAACTGACAGATGAGAGGTAGAATTCTTCAATATTGCAATCCTAGACTTTCATTTATCTTTTTGTTTTTTCAGTTTGAGAAATGCTGAGTGTGTTCTTTTTGGTTTTATAACTCCAGGCCTTTGCACATTTCATTAAAATACTTTACATGTCTTCTTGAGCTGCTCTTTGAAATTTTCTATTTAGTTCTTTTACCTCATCATTTTTTTAAAAATTTGCTTTAGCAGCTTTATTCTTCTTTTTTATTGCTTTAAAGAGATATTTGCAATGAAAGTCATTGTTCTTGCAAAATTCTATCTTGCAATCTCCAGCATCATTTTTATCACCAAGGCAATATTTTCCAACTACTGACCATTTCTCTTTGTTTCCAACTTTTGCATTCCAATCACCAGTAATTATCAATACTTCTTGATTCCATATTGGATAGATTTCAGATTGAAGAAGTTAATAGAATTCTTCCATTTCATCATCACTGGCTTTAGTGGTTAGTGCGTAAATTTGAATACTGGTGGTATTAATTGGTGGTCTTCCTTATAGGTGCATGGATATTATGCTATCATTGACAGCATTGTACTTCAGGACAAATCTTCATACGTTCTTTTTGATGATGAATGTGATGCCATTTCTCTTCAACTTGCATTCGCAACATAATAAACTATGTGATTTTCTGATTCAAAATGGTCTATTTCAGTCTATTT
>NW_006408549.1:15435044-15437143 GCF_000296735.1 Chrysochloris asiatica | reverse complement strand
GATTTCCCCCAGTCATATTTTGAGTGCATTGTTCTTCAAGATCAATCTTTAGTGGTCTTTTGACAATGAATAAATGCCATTCTTATTCAATCATATGATTGATTAAAATGACTAGAACCAGTCCTTTTCAGTTCCGATTATTGATCTTTATGCCTTCCACTTCATTTTTAAACTTCTAATTTTCCTAAATTCATACTTCATACATTCCACATTCTGATTATTAATGAACATATACAGCTGTGTCTTCTATAATTTTGAATTGTGCCTCATCAGCAAATGAAGGTCTGGAAAATTGTGTTTCATTCATATCATTAAGCCCAACTCTACTTTGAGGAGACAGTTCTTCCCCATTTGTATTTTGTGTGCCTTTTGACCTGAAGGCTCATCTTGCAACACTGTATCAGATAATGTTTCACTGCTATTTAAAAGGTTTTGAATGACTAACCTTTCAGAAGTGGTACTGCTCTCCTTCTTCCTAGTCCATCTTAGGCTGTTCCACTGAAACCTGTCCATCATGGGTGACCCTGCTAGTATTTAAAATACCAGTGGCATAGCTTCCAGCATCACAGAAACACAGATGCCACCACAGTACAACAAACTTATGGACAAGTAATGGGTTTTTTTGTGGACAATTTACATCTATTTGCTGACTTTTATACTTTGCTGATTTTTATACTTCGACTAAACATACTTCAAACATAGCAGAAGTTAGAGTTTACTAGGTGAATCCATTTTTTTACCAGCAGGTAAAAGTGGACTATGAAGAGTAACTTGAACATCATCTTCAAGATGAGGTCTTGGTTGACCTGGTCTTCCTTGCCTGGAGGAGGGCTTTCAGAGAACTGCTTTTGTTGCTGGTATTTGTGTATGATGTGTTTCCACAAATTCCCGATATTGATGAGCTCCTAAATTGTGTCAGTGCCTTGATCAAAAAGCATGGTCAAAGAATAGGGTACCCACTTCAACAATGAGGGCAAACATGGAAACCCTATACAGGATCACTATGAGTTAGAACTGACTCAACAGCACACAACCACCACCACTATATGGCAAGTGTTATGCTGAGTACTTTACTTGACCTTAGATCATTTACTTCATGGAGTAAGGTTTCCCAGTGAAATTTTCAGAGCCACCCTTGCTACCTTCAAAGAATAAGTAAGTACACTGTCATGATGGAAAACAATTCCTTGATACTACTTTTCTGATCTTTTTCTTACCAATGCGATATTCAGTTTTCTTAATAACTTCTTCCTAATAAGCTACCATGGTTGTCCTGTTTTCTTTGAGAAAAATCTATCAAGTCTACCCCTCAGGAATCCCCAAAAGCAGTCACCAAATCCTTCTGAACTGGTCTTAAATTTAACTGTCCCTACAGATCTCCTCAGAAGCCACTATTTGTATTGGACCTTGCCCTCTGAATCACACCAGTAAATTCAGGAATGTTGCCCAGCTACAAATTCATTCCATAAAAATTGTCTTCATTAGCTATGATCTTGCTCAAAAGATGGATGCACAACCAGGTCTTCACCCGGGTTCACAGAAGTCTATTGAACATTGTAGGGCTCAGCTCACCACTTCCCCTTATCGGTGTCGAGTGTGGTCACCCATCAGAGCATGTATTCCCATTGAGTATTAATCTTGGAAGGGGGTTTGCACTGAGAGGACCCAACCACTTGCCTTGATATTTCCTGGGCAAGCAAGTTGCTTGTTCTTGTAGTAACAGTCGGTCTGCCTATGTTGTTTTATATTTTTCCTGTAGGTCTTTCTGTCAAGAAGCATCTTCTGTTCTGCTAGCCACTCCAGGCTGGTCTGCTTGTCCTTTCAAGTGGGAATTTCCCATCTCTGGAGATCTGGATTTGGTTCAGGCTTCCACCTATAGTCTTATGTATTGCAGAGGCTCCGCATGAAGCCTCCTTCACTGGGCACGTTGTAGCCGCATTTTAGGTATTCCAATCATTTATAGGCAGAAGACAGAGTTACCAAGTTTTCTATGGTGATGCTTCTCGCTATTCCTTTCTCTCCCCCTCCAGTGTCTATTTTATAATATAATGCAAGGAAAACCAACCTGGGAGAAGAACTGGTTGACCAGCAGTGTGGCA
>NW_006408549.1:15426070-15434054 GCF_000296735.1 Chrysochloris asiatica | reverse complement strand
ACAATAAAACATATAAGAAAAGAAAAAAGAAAAAAAAGATGGATGGAAAGATCAGTTCTCCAAGCTAATTGAATTCCCCTCAATGCATTTGGCATTCATCAAGCCAAACACTTGTTGAGGCCAACATGTTCCCTCAAAATTGAAAATGTTGAACTATTTGAGATTCCAAATTCAATGGCTATCACATTAATGGCATGTGATACCTTCCTCCACACATTTTTTGATTACAGCTACAGAGTCTTTGTTCACTGGAGTTGACGGTCTTCCCTCTCTTGACTGATCTTTTATGTTTTTTCCAATCTTCCTGAAAACTCTTGATCTGTCTAGAAACTGTCACTTTATGTGCAGCAGCATTTCTGTAAACTTATGGAAAGTTTCAATTATTTAGGAAAAATTTCACTTGAGTTTTGTTTTAAATTTCATATTAGCCCTCATCTCAAAATTATTTGTTTCCATGGTATAAAAATTCATCCTGTATTTTTTTTTTTTTTTTTTAATGAAGATACCCAAACGAGACCAAGACAAGCATATGATGGAGAGAACTTGTCTGCAGCCATTCACTGATCACAGAGACATGTTGAAATACATTTTGTTTGGATCTCATCCTAGATAAGGCCAGTCAGCTGGCCCATTTCCACATTCCAGGTTCACTTCATCACCAGCAGCTTGGCAACAATATTTATATTTTCTAAATAGTGTGTAATTTAAATAATAGTGTGCAATTCAAAGCAAATTTTATCTCATAGATCAACAGATATCCTATTGTTATGTAGTTCTATTTTAAGAACTAACTAATAAACTAAATCAATCTGTTTTTTGTGGGCAAATGTTGACTCTTTGTGCTTTTCTGAATAATCTGTGCTTCTCTTCAGTTTTGCTATATTTGTAGTAAGCTCTCCATAATGTCTAAGCAGCACACCAGTTGCATTAGTGCTATAATCGGTAATGAGATAATTAGATAATTTCAGAATTCTTTAAATGTTTTGAGGCTTATGGAAGGAGTTGCAATAGAAAAGAATTCCTTAATTGAATGGTGACTTGTCTGCATTCAAATCCATTGTGTTAAACTCATGGTAAGATAGTATATGTTACACATAGGATTACATAAACAAGTCACAGCGAGCATATACACCAAAACACACTGGCACAACTATCTCCAGAAAGCCAGTTAGGTTACTCTGCACATTTTGCCAATTTCCATGTATGAGATCACATGCTACACTGTGTGAATGGAAATATTACAGCTAATTACCGGATTTACCTGTCACATGTTAGTCAATGGATAAATAGTCAAGCATCTATTTGTTGTTGTTGTTAAGTGTTGTTAAGTCAATTTCAACCCACAGCGACCCTGTATAGGGTTTTTGAGGAGCAGCTGGTGAGCTTGAACCACTGACCTTGCAGTTCAAATGGTTTTGCAGTCTGGCGCATTAACCCACAGTGCCACTATAGGTTAGTAATATTACAACTACTTTTACAAGAAAACATCCAAGGATGGAACAATTGCTATACTAATAATAACAATAATTATAACACAAGAGTGTCTTAACAATATTGTATTTGGCAGAGTGTCATACATCTTTTGTGTCTAGGCAATGAATACATTTATTTTCTCAGTATGTGTGTGTATATATATATATATATATATATATATATATACATATATTTCATATCAAATTTTTAAGCAGATTCATTCATTTAGATGACTAAATGAATAATCTACTAAAAGGAATAAACATAAGTTTAATATCTAACTTCACTTGAAACAAAATATCTTCTATCAAAAGTTTTCTTATATACATGGTTTATATTTTAATGCTTAATAAAATCTAATTTTCTAAATAGATTCAGTCTAGACTTTAGAAAATTACTGTAATATTGACTGCAAGATTTCTTTAGTCTAATACTTTTTCATTAATTTTCCTATGTGAACTATAATACCTGTAAACATGCATTTGGTAAATCTGAAAATTGAGACTTGAAATGAGCATGCCAAACAATGTTGCAAGAGTCACATTATTTAGGTAATAACAATATCTTTCCATAGCCCAAAGTGATAGTAGGTGACTTATGATCACTTTCATTTATTGTCCTAGTCACTGCTGAACCAAATAAGGCCCTTGTCTTCATGGAGCTGGCATTTGAAACCAAAGCATAACTACAAAGTTTTCAAATCACTGTTCATAACTTCATAACCCAGCCTTAACAATCATTTTATAAATTTAAAAATTTTTAAAAACTAAAATTAGCAAAACCCCAAATGTTTTATTTCAGAAAAGAAAACTAATATTTGTTTGGTATGGCTTTATACACAGGTTTTTTTGTTGGTGGTGGTTACTGTTGAGTCAATTGCAACTCACAGCAACATGACGGGATAGAGTAGAACAGTCCCATAGGGATTCCTAATCTATAACCTTGCAGAAGAAGATCACCAGGTCTTCTCTCCCATGAAGTCTCTGGTGAATTTGAACAGTCAACCTCTAGGTTAGCAGCTTAATCATTGTGCCAACAGGACTCCTTCTTATGCACATAATCCTATTTAATTCTCATATTACCCTTAAGAAAATCATTATTACGATTTAATAAATGAAGGAACTGAGGTTCTATGAGATTACATAATACCAACAAGGTTATACACATTGGTTAATGCAGAAGAAGACTTTTAAACCAGGTCTTTCTGATTATAAAAATTAGTATTTTTTTTCTAATAGTATTGTTATCTGGTATTACCTGATAGATATTATCTGATAGATAATATGTCATTGGACATACTATCAGGAGGGACCAGTCCCTGGTGAAGGATATCATGCTTAGTAAAATGGAAAGTCAGCAAAAAAGAGGAAGACCTCTCCCAAACGAGATGGATTGGCACAGTGGCAGCAGCAATGGGTTCAAGCATAGCAAGATTGTGAGGTTGGTACAGGACCAGGCAGTGTTTTGTTCTGTTGTGCATGATGTTGCTATGAGTTAGAACCAACTCAATGACATCTAACAGTAAAAATAACATTGGTCAAATGATATCAGTTATATCCCATCATTGTCATCAATATAATGAGACATATTTTTAAAAGATACGATGTATATATGCTTACCAACAGATGAATTTACAAACAAAATGTGGTACATAATACAACGGAATATTACTCTTCCATAAAGAGAAATTAATCTTGATACATACTACCACATTGATAAACCTTTAAAACATTATGCTAAGTGAAATAAGTCTGTAACTAAAGGACAAATATTGTATGATCTCACTTATATAAATGTATCGAGACCAAATGTATTCATGGTTGACAGAGGTGGGAAAGAGAAAAAGAACCATGGTAGGAAGAGCAGGTTCAGCATTTCTCAAGCTGAAAGTACTGAGGAAAAAAGTTCTTTCAAGACTTGGCTTACAATATAGAAGGATTCTGTGGACAAAATATTGAAGATGCAGACAACAACATTATAAGAAGATAGAATGAAAACACAGTCACTGTATCAAAAAATAATTGCCTGATGTTCAACCATTTTAAGAGGTAGCAATCAAGAACCTATTGTACTGAAGGAAGAAGTCCAAGCTGCACTGAAGGCACTGGCATGAAACTAGGCTCTAGGAATTGATGGAATACATATTGAAATGTTTCAACGAACTGATTCAGTGCTGGTGGCACTCGCTTGTCCATGGCAAGAAATTTGGAAGACAGCTACCTGGCCAACTGAAATTAAGGTTACCCAATGGAATGTGAACATCAATGAGCAATAATTTTAATATCACATGCAAGTAAAATTTTGTTGAGGATAGTTCAAAAATGGTTGTAGCAGTAGATTGACTGGCAGATACAAGAAATTCAAACTGGATTCAGAAGAGGATGTGAAACTAGGCACATGATTGTTAACATCAGAAGGATCTTGGCTAGAAGCAGAGAATACCAGAAAGATGTTTACTTGTGATTTTTTGACTATCCACGGGCATTCAACTTATGTGGATCATAACAAACTATGGATAATATTGAGAAGAATGTGTATGTTAGAAAACTTAATTGTGCTCATTAGGAACCTGTACATACACCAAGAGGCAGTTGTTTGAACAGACAATGTTGTTAAATGGTTTAAAATCAGAAAAGGTATGCACCAGAGTAATATCCTTCCATCATACGTATTCAATTGTATGCTGAGCAAATTACATGAGAAGCTAGATTATATGAAGAAGAATGTGGCATCAGGGTTAGAGGAAAATTCATTAGCAACCTGTGGTATGCAGATGACACAACCTTGCTTGCTGAAAGGGAAGAGGACTTCAAGTACATACTGATAAAAATAAAAAACTAACTACAGACTTCAGTATGGATTCCATCTCAATGTAAAGAAAACAAAAATCTTCACAACTGGACAAGAAGACACCATCATGATAAACTGTAGAAAAGATTGAAGTTGTCAAAGACTTCATTTTGCTTGGACCTACAATCAACACTCATGGAAGCATCAGTCAAGTAATCAAACCATGTATTGCCCAAGGCAAATCTCTTACAAAACATCTATTTTAAGTGTTAAAGAACAAAGATGTAAGTTTGAGGACTAAAGTGTGCCTGAACCAAGTCATGGTATTTTCAGTGGTCTCATGGTTCAAACCCACCTGCCACTTCTCAGAAACCTTGTACAGGGTCACTATGAGTCAGAGCTGACTTGACAGCATTTAACAGCAACAGCACATAGATATGAAAGTTGGATGATGAATAAGGATTACCAGAACAGAACTGATGCATTTGAATTATGGTGTTGGTCAAGAATATTGAAAGTGTCATGGACGGACAGAAGAACAAACACATCTATGTTGGAAGAAGTAAAGCCAGAATGCTCCACAGAACATAGATGGCAATATTTCATTTCTCATTCTTTGGACATGTTGCCAGGAGAGACCAGTCCCTGAAAAAGGACATCATATATGTAAAGTGGAGGGTCAAAGAAAAAGAGGAAGACATCCCCCACCCCAATGAGATGGATTGACACAGTGGGAGCAACAATGGGCTCAAACATAACAACAATTATAAGGGTGATGCAGTATTGGGCAGTGTTTCATATTAATATGTACAGTGTCTCTATAAGTTGAAACTGACTCTGTGGCAGTAGGATTTTCCTAGTGTCACTGAGTTTCTGTTCATGGTGGTGGAATACTTTGGAGGAAGACAGTGGTGATGATTGCACAGCATGATTAATGTTACTAATGTCAATGACTTGGATATGTAAAAACTTTTTAATTGGGAAATATTTTGGAATATATATTTTATCACAATAAATCTATTTTAATTGTATAGAAACACTTTAGTCATTGCCTTTGTAAGCTGCAACGTAAATTGTGTCCCATATCATATACCACAAGACTTGCGCATCATAAGACATTTTCAATAAATATTGGAAAAAAATTAGTAACTAAAAGAAAAAGTGATTTATAGTCCACAGAATTAGTACCACAAACTTTAAGTTAGTCCTAACAGTAAGCTTTTGTTAAAGAGACACATTAACATTCTAAGACTAATATAATAGACTGCACTTCTTTAAAATATATCTTTGCATATGTTGTTGTTAAGTGCCGTCGAGTCGGTTCCGACCCATAGTGACCCTGTACAGGGTTTCCAAGGGTGTAAATCTTTACGGGAGTAGAAAGCCTTATCTTTCTCCCGCGGAGCAGCTGGTAGTTTCAAACCGCTGACCTTAAGGTTCGCAGCCCGATTCGTAACCACTACGCTACCAGAGCTCTCTCTCTCTCTCTCTCTCTCTCTCTCTCTCTCTCTCTCTATATATATATATATATATATATATATATATATATATATATATAGTAACTCTTCAAGCAGTGGTGTGTTAAGCTCTATTCAGTTGTCTACTCTCCATCTCTCAGTAATCTAATACCATTTTGTGAGAACAGTTGAACATTTTCAGGATACAGCCACATCATTCCCTTGATTTAAATTATTGCTCTTCCACTTAACAGCTGCTGAGAACCTCACACAAGTTATTAACATTTTAGGTCCTCAGCTTCTTCATCTGTACAGTAGGACTAATAAGAGCCCCCACTGCAAAGTGTTGTTTTGAATATTTAATGAAGATACTGCTTGACACAGTAAATATTGTATAATTGTTTGCTGTTTGTGCTAAAATTATTATGTAAGATCTTTAGTGCCTTGGATTCATGTCTCCATAATCCACAAAATTCTTGATGAATGAGATTATAGCCAACAAGAGACTCCTTCTTACAAAGTTCAGCTCCTAAAAGAGTTATAACAGAATAAACCAGCCCCTAGAGGGACTCTGCCTGAGACACAGAAAGGGAAGGTTTCTGCCTGAGAAGTAATTGCTCCATGAACTAGTTGTGTCCTCCAACCAAAGACCACCAGAACCATATATGCAATTTAACAAAACTGGATTTATTGGTTCATTGCAGAGATGGAATATATACTATGAGGATCCATGAGCATCTTGGTAAAAAGGTTTTGAAAATAATGTACTATGGGGTTTGGTGTTGTGGTTGGTGGGTTTAGGAGTCATTTAAAGAAGAAGGGCTCTGGTCTGTAAGAATGCTGTCTGGAAGCTGGGTAATTCTATGCTAGGTATCTTAATAATTCTTAGAGAGGAATGAAATAATGGAATAGAGTTAAAATTAAATTTGATATTTAAATTTTTTTAAGTGGTCACTCATTATTAGCCAGGAAAGAGGGAAGTTTGGTTGTTTGTGGTTTAGACAATGGTCTTGTTTTTGTCTACTCAGATATGATCATGGAGGGACTTTAGTGTGTCTTGCTCCATTTCAAACACAAAGTGATTGGTGTTCTAAGAATATGCTTATATTCAAAAGGAAAATTCCACAGCTTTACTACCAGGCTAACTCCTAGCTAAGAGGGACTGCTTTTCGATTTCTCAAACTCCATAAAAAAACTTTGCTAGAAGGGCAGAACTGGCTCATGAGTTTCTATTTTATAAGGAGCTTTCATATTCAGTGTTAAGGAGCCTCCCAGAACAATCCTGAAATATAAGCAAGGCTTCCACAGTTTCTTTGTTGAATGATTCCTCTCACTGTGAGTAGTACCCCAGGAAGTGGTTAGGGCAGATATTTGCCTTGTTTTTTATAAGTATTAAAGTACAATCAAAGAAACTTCCTGAGTGTTCCTTTTTCCGCAATAAGCCTTAGAGTTCTCTCTGGAAATGTGTTCAGTTGCTGCCATGGCATTGTTAATTCAGTCACAGTTTTCCTTTTTCTATTACCCCAGCCTGTCCTTTTATGACCTAGACTACATCAGCTATGATAAGAAGAATAGCATCACCGTCTTTCACAACCAGATCTGTGCCTGGCCAAAACAGGATGCCTTTAAGGGCACTAAACTTAGAACTTCTTTCACATAATCATTTGCTAACCAAACAGAAAAAAAAAAAGTATGTATGCATATGAGTGTGGAAAGTTAATTCGCCTTATTATGTTTTGCATACAACCTGGGAGTGGCTGATGGAGAAAATTATTTTGAGTTCTGAAAAAGTTATAAAAGCAAAATATCCTGCTAAATTGTAGGGCTGAATTGTTCAAACACAGTACTTACATATCTTTCCACATCCTTGGAAACCTGACAAGTAAAGTGTTTCTGGGGAAGGGACTTTCCCAAGAAATGTCCACTTGTAATAAATCTTTGTCCAGCACCATCTATTTTGAAGCTGGGAAATTCCCTCCTGTTACTGAATTTCTCTCCTTGTATTACAGAAAGTGAAACTGAAAATGAAAACACCCATATATAGACAATAGCTGGTTCCCAAAAAATATAGGCTTCAATTCACATCTCTGGGCATGATTTTCATTAAAATGTGACGCATGTCCCTCTCCCGAATTATCTGAAAGTACTTTGTACTTCTCCC
Source organism: Chrysochloris asiatica (assembly GCF_000296735.1). Classification (NCBI taxonomy): domain Eukaryota; kingdom Metazoa; phylum Chordata; class Mammalia; order Afrosoricida; family Chrysochloridae; genus Chrysochloris; species Chrysochloris asiatica. Next base: position 15,426,173 of record NW_006408549.1, on the reverse strand, counting down.
TCAGAACACATATCACATACTATTGTAATTGTGCGCTCTTGGGTATGTGTCTGAGCGCTGAAAGCATTCTGAGAGCAGGAACCATGTGTTGCTTCATTATCCA
>NW_006408549.1:15423775-15425874 GCF_000296735.1 Chrysochloris asiatica | reverse complement strand
ACTCAATGGCACTTAACAACAACAACAACCATAAAGCCACAATGTCCTGGTGTGATGCTGTAGGATAAGCACTGGATTGCTCACTGGATTGTTGGTGGTTCAAACCCAACAGCCACTTCTCAAAAACCCTATACTGGATCACTATGAATCCGAATTGACTTGATGGCACTTTACAATAAAGACAACACTAATGACACATAAACTACTTGTTAAATGTATTTGTTGCCTGAGTGAACGTGGACTGGTGATAGAATACTTTTCATTTATGTATGTTTTTACATTGTTTGAATATTTTATCATGTATTCATGTATTTCTTTTTCACTGAAAAACATATTTACATGAAAAGAAGAAAATGTTTCTTGCACATAAACAAGTAGATAAATATTTGGTAGGCACTAAATACTGTTTAGATTACTGGCGTGCTGCTATAGGATAAGCACTGGACTGCTAAAGCCACAAGGTCAGCAGTCCAAACTCACTAGCTTCACCTTGGAAACCCTATATAGGGTCACTATGACTCGGAACCTACTCCAAAGCACTTAACAACAACACATACCATTCACCTACAGTCCCAGTGTGGCACTGTGGGTTAATGCACCAGACTGCAAAGCCATTTGAACTGCAAAGTCAGTGGTTCAAGCTCAACAGCTGCTCCTTGGAAACTGTATACAGGGTTGCTATGGGTTGTAACCTACTCCAAGGCACTTAACAACAAATACCATTCAGCTACCCTTTCTATAATACATAGGACCAAAAGTAGATGATTTTAAGGCAAATTATTTTCTCTATCTTCTACATAGTAAACTAAATGTTTTCTTTGAGGAATCTGTTATTTCACTAGGATGTAATTTTTCTTTTATTAGGCAAACTACTATTTAGGATGATACAGGGATTAAAAGAGGAATATTTTGAAGAAATTTGCATTAGGCAAACCTGCTCTACAAGACCTCTTTAAAGTATTCAAAAGCAAAGATGTCAGTTCTAGGACTTAGGATGCACCTGACCAAAGCCATGGTATTTTCAATAACTTCATGCATTTGAAAGTTGAACAATGAATAAGGAAGACCATAGAAGAATCAATGAATTTGAATTGTGGTGTTAAAGAAGAATATTAGAAGTATCATAGACTGCCAGAAAAACAAACAAATATGTGTTGGATGAAGTATAGCCAGAGTGCTCCTTAGAAGTATTTAGTTCTGTGCACAAGGTCACCATGAGTCAGTGCTGAATTTATGGCATCTAACAACAACAACTTTAAAGAAATATAAAGATCTATATTATTCTATCTTAAGTTTTCAGCATCTTTATTTCTTAAGCTTAGTTTTGAGACTCATAGTAACTTGGTTGCTCTTCTCTGAATTCACATATTTGCTTAGTATTTCCTTATGTCCAAATAGATTAGAAAATTCCAGATTAAATCTGATGGGTGAGAGCAAGAGTGGCTGTGCTTGTCTTTAAACTGAATCTATTAATGCAATAGAAGACAACATTCTCTATGTTTTGCTAAGCCTTATTAAATTTTAAATTTAGGCTGAGTCTGACTTGAACTAAAAACACCAAAGCCTGCGTATCTATCTGTCTAGTCTGACTGCCTGCCATCCTATTTTCTCCCTTCCTCTTCTCCTTCTATCTCTCCCTCTCACTCTTCCTTTCATCTTGTTTTTGTTTTTGTTTTTGTTTTTGTTTTTGTTTTTAACATATACTTCCTTTCCACCACTTGTCTGTCAGCTTGTTGTACTGTGGTGGCTGGTGAGTTTCTGTGATTCTGGAAGCTATGCCACGGGTATTTTAAATACCAACAGGGCCACCTATGGTGGACAGGTTATACATGAACTTCCAGAAAAAGACAGACTAGGAAGAAGGAGTAACAAACTATTTCCGAATATTTAGTCACTGAAAACCTTATGAACAGCAGAGAAACACTGTCAGATACAGTGCCGGATAATGAGCCCCTAATGTAGGAAAACAGAGTCCTGGTGTGGTGCTGTGGGCTAATGTGTCAGACTGCAAAGTCGTTTGAACTGCAAGGTCAGTGGTTCAAGCTCACCAGCAGCTCCTTGGAAACCCTAGACAGGGTTTGAATCGACTTGACCAAACT
>NW_006408549.1:15413235-15416387 GCF_000296735.1 Chrysochloris asiatica | reverse complement strand
ATGGAACTTTTAATATTCTTCTCCAACACCATAAGTCAAATGCATCAATTCTTCTGTGGTCTTATTTATTTACATGCATGAAGCTATTGAAAATACTGTGGTTTTGGTCAGGCGCACCTTAGTCTTCAAGTTGACATCTTTGCTCATAAATACTTTAAAGAGATCTTGTGCAGCAGGTTTGCCTAAGGCAAACGTCTTCAAAGTATTCCTCTTTTAATCTCTGTGTCATCCTAAAGAGTTGTTTGCACACTGTACATGTATTGAATAATATTGTTAAAATTAAAGTTTAAATTTTGTAGGTAAAGGTCTAGGTTTTCTAGGTAAGAAAAAATATATATATTCAATATAACCCTAGCAGGTAATATCAAGACCAGAAGAATACTCAAAGAACTTACAGGGTTAGGAAGCTCCTAAAGATAGAAATCTCTAAGTAATGGGCAGAGTCCTGGTGTGGCTCTCTGGGCTAATGTGCAGATCGCAAAGTCAGTTTGAACTGCTAGGTCAGTAGTTCAAGCTCACTTACTGCTCCTTAGAAACCAGATACAGGGTTGCTATAGGTTGTAATAGACTAGATGGCACTTAACAGCAATAAGAAGTAATGGGCAGAGTGTCCTCAAAATGTAGTGAGTTCCTTATTCCTCAAAATTATACAAAAGAAGCTATGCAGCCCTAAATCAGGGAGACTAGCATTATATCAGTATCTTCCAACTTTCTTTTTTTTACTTTTAAGCTCCTTTCACAGAAAGATATGTCAATTTAAGCAACTTAAGAACTTTAAAAATAATGTTGCCTTTTTAAATATCAAATCATGTGACTTTAGATTGAAAATGTCTGAGAAAACTAGTATTATTAAATACTGTGGAGTCCTGGTGTGGCACTGCAGGATAAGCACTGGAGTGCTAACCAAAAACTTAGTGGTTCAAACCCACCAGCCGTTCCTTGGAAACCCTATGCAGGGTTACTATGATTTGCAATTGACAAGGCAGTACTTAACAACAACTAAATGTCCTATTAAAAGGTTAAATTTAATATATTCATTACTAACAATTTTAATAAATGCTTACTTCTGTCAATTGATACGTGAAAAGGTTTTCAATTGTGTGTATGCCTTAAAAACAACTTTTTTGTACATTTTTAAATGACATTATTTTCAGTTTTAGGACTAAATGCAATTAGAATGACTTAATGGAAAACATTACCATACTCTTACCTGCAAGAACAAACTGTACTTTTCTGATTCTTCATTCTAACAGTTTCTAGATCATACCTAGTTTCTAGATACCTAGTTTCTAGATCATTAGATCAAGCATTTTTTTTGAGATACTGTTTTTATGGAAAAGGTACCAAATGGACCCCAAACATCAGTTTATCCCATGCAGAATATTCTTATTCTATTATTATGCAAGTACAGAGAAAGCACCCCAGCATCTGAGTTTGCTTTTAAAACTCACTCGGTAGAGCCCTGGTGTGAGGCCACCAGTTAAAACGCTGGAATGTAACATCAGTTTGAACTGCAGGGTCAGCAGTTCAAGCTTACCAATTACTCCTCAGGAACCCTATACAGGGTCACTATGAGTCAAACCAACTCGATGGCTAGTAGTTATAAGTTGGGCTGTTTACCTCAAGGTCAGAGGTTCAAAACTACCAATGGTTCTGCAGGATAAAGATGATGGTTTCTGCTCCCCTATAGATTTTTGGTCGTGGTTATGTGCCGTGGAGTCGGTTCCAATTCATAGCGACCCTGAATAGGGTTTCCAAGGATGTAAATGTTTATGAGACCAATAAGTCTAGTCTTTCTCCTGCAGAAATGGTGATTTCAAACTTCTGTCCATGAGATTAGCAGCCCAACTTGTAACCACTATGCTACCAGAGCTCCATTCCACAGAGACGTGACCCAATGGAATGCAGAAATCATCAGACAATATCGTTGATATCCCATGTGAGTAAAGTTTTACTAAAGGTAATACAGAAGTGGCTGCAACTATACATTGACAGAAAACTTCCAGAGGTCCAAGTTAGATTCAGAACAGGATGTAGAACGAGGGATATCATTGCTGATATAAGATGGATCTTGGCTGAAAGCAGAGAATAACAGAAAAATGTTTGCCTGTGCTTTATTGACTACACAAAGGGTTTTGATTGGGTGGATCATGACAAGCTATGGACAACATTGCCAAGTATAAGTATTTTGGAACACTTACTTATGCTCATGAAAAACCTGTACATAGACCAAGAGGCAGTTATTCAAACAGAACAAAGGAACACCGAATGGTTTAAAATTAGGAAAAGTGTGCGCCAGGGTTGTATTCTTTCATCATATGTATTCAATTTGTATGCTGAGCAAATAATCTGAGAAGCTGGGTTATATGACGAAAAACGTGGCATCAGGATTGGAGAAAGACTCTTTAACAGCTTGTGATACACAGATGATAGAACCTTGCTTGCTGAAAGTGAAGAGGACTTAAAATACTTACTGATGAAGATTAAAGAGCACAGCCTTCAGTATGGATTGCATCTCAATGTAAAGAAAACAAAAATCCTCACCATTGGACTAATAAATAACATCACGAAAATGGAGAAAAGATTGAAGTTGTCAAAGACTTCTTTTGCTTGGATCAATCATCAACACTCATGGAAGCAGCAGCCAAAAGTCAAACAACCTAGTGCACTAGGCAAATCTGCTGCACAAAACCTCTGTAAAGTGTTAAAGAGCTAAGATGTCAGCTTGAGGACTAAGGCGCAGCTGACCCAAGTCGTGGTATTTTCAATAACCTCATATGCATGCAAAAGTCGGATAGTGAATAAGGAAGACCGTAAAAGAATTGGTGCATTTGAGTTATGGTGTTGGAGGAGAATATTACATGGACTGCCAAAGGAACAAAACAATCTATATTGGAAGAAGTATAGTCAGAATGCTCCTTGGAAGCCAGGATAGACAAACTTTGTCTCTCATACTTCGGACATATTATCAGGAGAGACCAGTCACTGGAGAAGGATATCATGTTTGGTAAAATGGAGGTTCAAGGAAAAAGAGGAAGCCTCCCCGCCTTCCCCACCCCCAATGAGATGGATTGGCACAGCGGTGGCAGCAATGGGCTCAGGCGTAGCAACAATTGTGAGGTTGGCCCAGGACTGGGCAGTGTTTAGGATCA
>NW_006408549.1:15398420-15411630 GCF_000296735.1 Chrysochloris asiatica | reverse complement strand
ATCCATAGCAACCCTGCATAGGATTTCTGAGGAGCAGGTGGTAAATTTGAAGCACAGACCTTTAAGTTCAAATCAACTTTGCATTCCAGCGCGTTAGCCCACAGCGCCATACCAGGACTATATGTATCTGTACATATATGTTATTTATATGCACATATATTTATATGACTAAAAACTACCATGATGAAAGCTGAAGGTTTAGGGTTGTTATAAGTAAACATAAGCCAAATATTTAGAAGATTCATAGTTAGGTTGCTGCCCTCCAGTCAGCAGTTCAAAACCACCATCCTCTTCAAGGGTAAAAGAGGAACTTTTTGCACACAGAAAGATTTACAGCCTCAGAAACCCTATTTAGGGTGGCTATGAATCAGAATCCAGTCATTGCAGTGGGTTTGGTTTGTTTTTATTTTGTAGCAGCTAAAAATAAGTGCTAGCCAACTTAGGCAACTGTTCTACCACTAAATGAAATGAAAGCACGCATGTAAGGAAACAGCCACTCTCGAAGTCTGCAAGAAAAACTTGGTATAACCTAGATGAAGAACAATTTGAAAATATTAACTGAAATTAGATACTCTTTGAGTCAACAATTGGACTTCTTGGATTCTCTAGATGTAAAGGTATATTTATAAAATGACTTATATGAAATATCATTCATTGTGATAAAATCTGTAATAGCAAATTTTTAAAACAATTTAAGCATCCACCAATAGTGAGTAAACTATAGTATATTCATATAATGGCTCAGCCTTAAAAAAAATAATAAATATAAGGAAACTTCTTCTGCACTCAAATGAAAAGATATCCAAGACTTATGATTAAATTAAAAGGTGAACAGTGTACATAGTATGATGCTTATATGAAAATGAAAGGATATCTACCTACTCATATATACATATATTTTATTTTATATTTAAAACTTTTATCTTTACACTGAAGTATAATATGCATTCAGAAAAGTACATATAAGTCTAGTCTCAAAGAATTTTCATAAAAACACACCCATGTAGCTGGTACCTAGAATCTAGGTTCTACATCAAGAAACAGAATATAATTAGTACCCTAGAAGTTCCATCATGTCCCATTCCTTCTAGCCACTAGGTCCCCTCTACAAGAGTAAGCAGTGTCTTCATTTTGGAAAGCATAGATTAACTTATTTTATACACTTTGTATTAATGGACGCATCTCTTCTGTGCCTGGCTTTTTTCATCTGACAGTATTATTGAAGATTGGTTAATTTCATTGACTTTAGTATTCCATTGTGTAAATAAATCACAGCTTACCCATTTTTCTGTTTATGGGTCACACATATGAAAGGGCTTCCAATAGTTCATGGGAAAATTCCATTATCTTTTCAGTTTCCTGCAAACTTTTTAAGTCCCCTTGTAATGATAGAGGCTATTATCATTTCGAATGTTAAAACCATTCTAGTACATGCATACATATGTCCACATAGTTACAAAGGGGATTCCTGACTCATATACCAAATGCCATGGAGTTGATGTGGATTCATAGCAAATTTACAGGTCAGAATAGAATTGCTCTATAAGGTTTCCAAAGGAGCTCTAGTTGCGTAGTGGTTACGAATCGGGCTGTGAACCTCAAGGTCAGCAGTTTGAAACTACCAGCTGTTCTGCGAGAGAAAGATGAGGCTTTCTGCTCCCGCCCGTAAAGATTTACAGCCTCAGAAACCCTGGCTGTAAATCCTTGACTCCACGGCACATGACAATAACAACATAAGGTTTCCAAGGTATTAAATCTTTACAGAAGCAGACAGCCTCGTCTTTCTCCTGTGGAGTGATTAGTGGGTTTGAACTATCAACCTTGTGGCTATTGTTGCTGTTGTTGTTATTTGCCATGGAGTCGGTTCCGACTCATAGCGACCCTGTACAGGGTTTCCGTGCCTATGAATCTTTATAGGAGCAGAAAGCCTCATCTTTCTCTCATGAAACAGCTGGTAGTTTCAAACTGGTGACCTTGTGGTTTGCAGCCCAATTCGTACCCACTACGCTACCAGAGCTCCTTTGGATTCCAACCCACAGTGATCCTGTATAGGGTTTCCAAGAAGCAGCTGGTGAGTCTGAACTACAGACCTTGCAAACAACTTTGCAGTTTGACGCATTAGCTCACAGCACCACACCAGCAGCCCAATATTTAACCCACTGCACCAGCAGGGCGCCTTACTAGATTACAGGGACTACATAAATTCAACTTCAGTACTACACTTTCACCTATATGCCACCACAGAATGATTCAAGGAAATGCAGTTTCCTTTCTTGTGTAGTTTTTACTTTTCAGGGAATAATAATTTTCTCATTTTTTCTTTGTTTATTTAAGTTCTATATGCAGTTTTTGCACATATTTCATGAAATCTATAAAATACCAATTAATATAATTTCCCAAATACTCAAATTAGATAACCTCTAGTCTTTGAAGTCCTGGTGTGGCGCTGTGGGTTAATGAACTGGACTGCAATGTTGGTTTGAACCACAAGGTCAGTGGTTCAAGCTCAACAGCCACTCCTCAGAAACCCTATACAAGGTCACTTGTATAGGAATCGACTCGATAGCACTTAACAACAACAACAAAGTCTTTAGAGAAGGACATCATGCTTGGAAAAGTGGAAGGTCAGCAAAAAAAGAGGAACCTCCCCCCACCCCACACCCCACTCAACAAGCTGGATTGACACAGTGCCAGCAGCAGTGGGATCAAGCATAACAATTATGAGGATGGCACAGGACTGGGCAGTGTTTAGTTCTGTTGTGCATAGGGTGGCAATGAGTTGGAACCAACTAGACTGTCCCTAACAGCAAAAATCATAAAATACTTTGCTACGGCCTTTTCTCTTGAAGTCTATCATCCTCCTGTTTCAGTGAAAATGGGTTGTTTCCCATTTTATCACACATCTCCCATTCTGTGAGTTCACTTCTCTATTCACCTGATTCTAGTTCATAGATTCCATGTCCTTTTCTTTTCTTTTTGTAAAATTTATATCCATGTTTTGTTGGGACATTTCTTTTCGTAACTTTCTAAAATAAGATTGATACAAAGCAAATGTTACCCTTATATCTGGTGGATAGTTTAGCTGACTATAGAATTTAAGATTGGAAGTTAATTTCTTTCAGAGTTCTGAAGAAATTTCACTTGTTTTCTAACTTACAAATATTACTCTTAATAAATCCAAAGCCATGTTAATTGCCATTCTTTTATTCTTGTTTCTTTTCTCTAAATACTTTTAGACTTCTCTTTGTTCTTAATGCTCTAACCTTCCTTACTTTGTTGTTGTTGGTAAGTGCCATTGAGTTGGTTCCGACCCATAGCGACCCTGAACAGGGTTTCCGAAGCTGTAAATCTTTACCGGAGCAGAAAGCCTCATCTTTCTCCTGCGGAGCAGCTGGTAGTTTCGAACTGCTGACCTTGTGGTTACTAGTGTTCTTTATATGCTTTGGTGGAGATGGCTGTGTATCATTGAGTCAGTTCTGATTCCTAGTAACCCTGTGTGTTCTGACTTAAAGTGACCCTGCATTTACCACTCCTGCAGAACAGCTTGGTGGAGTCTAACTGCTGACTTTGCGGTTGGAAGTCCAATGCTTACCCAATATGCCACCAGGGTTCTTGTTCTTGTTGTTAGGTGCTATTGAGTAGGTACCGACTCATAGTGTACCAACTCATAGTGACCCTATGCACAACAGAACGAAATACTGCCCAATCCTAGGCCAACCTCACAATTATTGCCACATTTGAGCCCATTGCTGCCTCTTTGCCAATCCATCTCCTTAGGGGTCTTCCTCTTTTTCTCTGAACTTCCACCTTACCAAACATGATATCCTTCTCTCCTGACAATATGTTCTAAGTATGAGAGACAAAGTTTGGTTTCTTAATATGCTTTCATTGTGTTCTTTAATGTAGGTCTCTTTTCAATTCAATTAGGTACCTGGATGGGTCCTTTCAATATGGAGATACTTGTCATTCAGTCCTGACAAAATTTTAGTTATTATTTTGATAATCCCCTCCTTGCTGATTTTGTTGTTGTTGTTTTCTTTTTTTGAAACTCTTAGTTTGTGGGATGACTGCATGGATAGATCATTGTGAAAGTATCTGAGTACTTTCAAAAACATAAAGGTTTATTGAAGAATAAAGCAGAGCATATCAGACCATATCTTTAAAGCTAGGCATTGTATTATAAATCACCAAAACTTTAAACACATGATTTCATTACAATTTCCCTGATGTGTACAAATACAGGAAGTACTAGTTCTATGTAGGCAAAAATCCTTTATTCAAGTCAGGCATTCCTTATTACTGCATTGAAATTCATTTGGTTTTTATTTACGTAGAATTGTAAATAATATATGTACTTTCTACTTTCACCTAAGTGGAAAGGCAATTTTTGTTTGTTTGCTTGTTTCTGTTTATAAGTGAAAAAATGAAAGATGTCTGAGGTCTCTTTTGGTTGGCTTTAAACATTGACCGCAATTATCTTATCTGTGTAAAAAGGAAATATATGCATTCTTACTTGGCGTAAAGAAGCCGCCATAGCGTAGCGGCTTATGAGCTAAGCTGCTAACTACAAGATCAGTAAGTTTGAATCTACCAGGCGCTTCCTGGGAGAAAACTGAGGCTTTCTGCTCCCGTGAAGGTTTACAGCCTCGGAAACCCTATGAGTCATGAGTTAGAACCCTCATACACCCACCATAACCACAACCACCACCACCTGGAGTTAGATGGACTTTCTCAATGTTTTGTTTAATCTCCCTACGTAATTATGGATTTAGGAGGAGAGGGGGAAGAAAATCAAATAACTAGTAAAGAAGCAAGTACCAAGAGCTAAACACAGCTGAGTGTATTCCACTCTGAGGAACTTTATCATTTACTCCTCATTTCCAAAGTGGCAGCGAACGGAGGAAGAAAGGAGTGCGGGCAGGTAGATGGATTTATCCACTGCGTGTCTCACTGGGCTAGGTTTGTGTAGAACCCTTGGTACTGCGCAAGCAGAGTAGGAGTCCGGATCCCAGTCCCCACCCCAATGGCTCCTGAGTTTAGCAACTTCCCGTCCCCGGCTACACGCGGCTGAGAGGGAGTATCCAGCTGAGTAGGAGGGCCTGCTGCTGAACAATCGGAAACCGGCTAACCGACAGTGGACAGGGACTTTCCCAAAAGGCCAGCATTTCCAAACTCGGAGCCAGGAGAAGACAAAAGGAGTGCCCTTGGCTCCCTACAGCCCCACAAGTGTCGGACCGACACCGGCGGAGGAGCGCGGACCTCGGGCTGACACCCGAACCGGCCTACTGTCCCCTGTGCTCGCCGCAGAAGTTGCGGGACAAGTTTGGGGGAAGGAGGAGCTTGGCGGCTGCTTTCGCCGGCGGGGCACGCCAGGGAGGGCCCAGTCCCGGAGAGCAAGCTCCTCCTCGCCGCGACCCCGCAGATTGACACCGCTCTGGAGAAGAGTCTGCCGCGGTGCTGGGAAAGGCAGCCAGCAGTGCAGGGTGCGGCGGTGGCTGGCGGAGACCGGCCGGAAATGGGCAGCCTCGTGACCTAGTGTCTTCGAGCAGAAGGGCCTCGCTGCCCCGCCGCCCGGGCGGCCCGAGCGCTGCCTAGGAGCCGCGGGAGTGGAGGGCACGCCCGGAACGTGCCGCTGGCCTGAGCGCTTGTGCCGTCCGCAGCCATGAACGGGGAAGCCATCTGCAGCGCACTGCCCACCATTCCCTACCACAAGCTCGCTGACCTGCGCTACCTGAGCCGCGGCGCCTCGGGCACCGTGTCGTCGGCCCGCCACTCCGACTGGCGCGTCCAGGTGGCCGTGAAACACTTGCACATCCACACCCCGCTGCTCGACAGGTAAGGCCCCTAATCGACTGAACCCCCTCGCCGCCGACATCCATCCCAGACAGGCGGACGCTAGAGCTACCCAAAAGGTAGGGTCGTCTCTTCCCTCTGGCCTTCAGTGCGAGTCCTTCAAAAGTTAGGGTTGTCATGGTGGGAAGAACCAACTGCTCAGGAGATGCGCACTCGGAATCCTTGAATTACCTCCCCTCCATTGCAGTGTCTCTGCGTCCCGCCTCTCCTCCTAGGCTTCCTCGGACACCAGACACTTGCCATTCACAACGCAACTCTATTTGCCCTAGTTATTGAAATGATGTATAGTGGGTGTGTAGTTTGCTTTGTTTTTCTCTTGTTTTGAAAACTGGTTCTAAGGCTACGCCGTCCAATGTTGTTAAGTGCGGTCGAATCCGTTTCAACCCATTGGGACCGTGTAAGAAACTCATAGGTTTCTTAGAGCAACTGGTAGGCTTGAACTGTTGACCTTGTGGTTCGCAGTCCAATAGGTTAGTTATTATTGATCACTTGGTTTGTGGCTGTCTTAAGTGAAATGTCCTGTCCATGTGAAATAAACACAGAATTTCGAAAAGTTAGTACTAAGGGAAGAATTTAAACTAATTCGTTAATGTTTTTCTATCAATTATACATTGTTACAATGTTGATATGTTTAGTTAAATAAAAGATGTTATCAAAAATGTTTGTGTGTGTGTTTAATATGACTACTGAAAAAATTGAAAATGCATACAGGCTCTTATAATTGGACAGCTCTGCTCTAGAGTTTGAGATGACTTGTTTTGGGCTTCTTGTTTCTGGTTCATTATTTGTTCTTATTAAACTTTAAGTTGTTGTTAAGTGCCATCAAGGCAAATAATTCCTACCCATGTTGTTGTTAGGTGCCTTCTAATTGGTTCCGACCCATCGTGACCTTGTACAGGGTTTCCGAGGCTGTAAATCTTTATGGGAGCAGAAAGCCGGCTGGTAGTTTCGAACTGTTGACCTTAAGATTCGCAGCCCGAGTTGTAACCACTACACTACCAGAGCTCCTTACCCATAGCGACCCTATATAGGGTTTTCAAGGATTGAATGGTGAGTTTGCAGTCAAGTGCTTATGCTACAGTGCCACACCAGGACTTTTAAGTATCACTCTCAAAATCAGCAGTTTCTCATCTTACTCTCCCCCAGGAAGATTGTCCTTAGAGAAAATGTGTATTATTTTGCAGTAGCAATTAACTGAATCAAAAGACTGTTAAATGACCAAAATTGTGAATGCTTCTCACATTCTGCAACAATTAGTGTGTGGAGTCTAAGTTTTAAAGAAAGCTAGCATTAGTTTCTCTTTCCAGAGAAATCTGTGACTCTATTAGTCAGTGAGTCTAGTCACAGGTCTAGTGTTCTGTCCATCCCAGAGGGCTCTAAGTAGGTCCAGAGTACAGTTCTCAGTGATTTAACATAACTGCAACTTTCTCTTCTCCCCCTATTAATGTGGAAAATACATGCTGCTAGGAGCCCTCAGGATAAACACTAGGCTGCCAACAACAAGGTCAGCAGTTAAAATCCACTAGCTACTCCTCAAGAGAAACAGGAGGCTTTCTGGTCCCATAAAGATTTACAGCCTTTGGAACCCTATACAGGGTTGATGAGTCAGTATCCACCCAGTGACAGTGATTAAGTGAGTGAGTGAGTGAGAGAGAGAGAGAGATGCCTGACTGACCAGAGGCTCTTAGTATCCAGTATCAAATATGTTCCTCAACATCAGTCTTGCCAGACTTTCATATATGCCTGTGACTTTTCTTTGTTGTCTCTCTCCACCAGACTTGGATGAACTAGTTCTCACAGCTGTCTTGAGACACTTCTAGAGATTGATCCATATCCAGAGATATACAGGGTGTGGTGTCTGTTTACATTAAGCCTTGAATTCTTTGGTACAAGTGCTGGGCAAGTGTATTATGTAGTCAGCTTAGAAGGGTGGTGGTTGGTGAAGAGGGTGGATGTGTTGTTCTAGAACCAACTATGCAAATATTATATGGAAATCTAGCACTGATGGATCACTTCAATATTTTGAAGCAAATCAATCTTTTTGGGTTTTTTTGGGGGGACACTGCTTCTCAAGACTGTGCCATTTGAAGGGCCAAAGGGTAAAGAAACAGTTCATTCCTTATATTCACAACACAATTTTCAGTCTAAATTTTTTTAACCATACTGGGTAGAAAATTAATTCTGTCTTCTAAAATGCCATAAGGAGCATTGGTGGCACAATGGTTAAGCACTTGGCTCCTAACTAAATGGTGGTTGGCTCAAACCCACCTAGTGGAGAGAGAAAGACCTGGCCACCTGCTTCTGTAGTCACAGTCAGGAAAAACCCTATGGGGCAGTTCTTCTCTGTCACATGGGGTCCCTGTGAGTCAGAATCCACTCAGTGGCACCCCACAAGAAGAATAAACCATTAAAACTAGTGAAACACACTTTTAGTCCACTCTGGCAATAAAGTATCATTTTCTTTTCTCCCACTTGTTACCTATAAGATCATATCAATATTACTTATGTAATCTGGGCTCAGGGCTGGGCTAGGCAACTGTGTGTCCATTTCCTCACTTATAAAGTAGGACTAATAAATACCTGTGCTTCTTGGACGCTGGCATGGATAATGCTTGCATTGTTCTTTGTGATCACCTGAAAAAATTCTATTAATGTTACATGTTCTTATTTTGGTAGTGAGTCATTCTCCATAACCTGCCTTCTACCCAGTGAGTAGACCGTCAACAATCTTCCCAAACACCATGAGTATTAAACCAGTTGCTGTCATGTGTATTCTTGTACATTCTCATGTGGGTCAGAATCAGGACTTCAAATCAGTTCAAAATTATTTAGTCATGGCCAAGGAAATAAAGGCAGCTTCCATGTTGCATAGCAACCAAATACCATGAATGGTGATTTTTGAACCAAGAAGGTTACAGACAGTGGTAACCAGCTCAAAGAAGGCAGCCGACCATACAACTTTGAATGTGTACTGGCCACCAACTTTGGGCAGGGCATTGCTGCCTGTTTACTACTCAGATCTGAATCCACCATGCAAGAGTTTCGTTGCTTTGAAACACATACATACACTGCCTGTGTTTCCACTGGCCCTGATAAAAGCCTTTTAAACGGATTCAAAGCCCTAATCAAGAGTAGAATTTTGCTCCATCGAGTTGTCAGTGGCTAATTTAAAAAAAATAAATCTATAGACCTTTCATCCGAGGCATCTCTGGGTTGACTCAAACCTCCAACTTTCTGATTAGCAGCCCAGCATATTAACCATTAGTACCACCACAAGCTCTACATTATGAGGACATGAATCAAATTGTTTGTTTAAATACCCTCTAAAAAGTAAAACTATTTTTGACTAAAATTTTCAAATTAGTTTTGATATGTCTCTAGAAGCTCAATTTATAATTTTTATGTAACTGTTTGTAACATCAGTAGTGTTAAAGTGCCGTTAAGTCTGTTCCAACACATAGGGACTCTAGATAGGGTTTCCAAAGAGCTGCTGTTGGGTTTGAACTGCCTACCTTGTGGTTCACAGTCCAGTGCTAATCCTACAGCTGCATACCAGGAGTCCATAACATTCATAGTAGTGTAAAGGTTTGTTTTTAAAAAAATATTTTGGCTTTCTCTGTTTTCTCAATCTAGAATTTTTTTTTTTTGGCTGGATAGTGTACTTTATTGATGGTACATGACAAGTGTAAAGGTATGTTTTTAAAAAATATTTTGGCTTTCTCTGTTTTCTCAATCTAGAATTTTTTTTTTTGGCTGGATAGTGTACTTTATTAATGGTACATGACAAGACTAGGCTTTCTAAGCCCCTCCCCTTCTCCAGGGGGTCTGGATGGAAACTGAGGATGGGAGTTTCTCAGTGTGTAGGGGGACTAGAGTAGGGGTAAGGACTCCCAGCAGCTGAGGGCCTCTCTCTTCCTCTAGTGCTGTTGCTCGGCCTGGTGGTCCAGGGGGCTCTTATTCTTTGGAGGCCATGTGGACCACAAGATCCACCATCATTGTCATACCAGGAAATGAGCTTGACAAAGTGGTCGTTGAGGGCAATGCCAGCCCCAGCATCAAAGGTAGAAGAATGGGTGTCACTGTTAAAGTCACAGGAGACGACCTGGTCTTCAGTGTAACCTAGGATGCCTTTTAGGGGTCCATCTGATGCCTGCTTCACCACCTTCTTGATGTCATCATATTTGGAAGCTTTCTCCAGGTGGCAGGTCAGATCCATGACAGACACATTAGGAGTAGGGACACGGAAGGCCATGCCAGTGAGTTTCCCATTCAGTTCAGGGATGACCTTGCCTACAGCCTTAGGAGCACCGGTAGATGCAGGGATGATGTTCTGGGCAGCCCCACGGCCATCACGCTACAGTTTCCTAGAGGGACCATCCACAGTCTTCTGGGTGGCAGTGATGGCATGGACTGTGGTCATGAGTCCCTCCACGATGCCAAAATTGTCATGGATGACCTTGGCCGGGGGGGCCAAACAGCTGGTGGTGCAGAAGGCATTGCTGCCAATCTTGAGGGAATTGTCATACTTCTCATGGTTCACGCCCATCACAAACATGGGGGCATCAGCAGAAGGGGCAGAGATGATTACCCTTTTGGCACCACCCTTCAAGTGAGCCCCAGCCTTTTCCAAGGTTGCGAAGACACCGGTGGACTCTACAACATATTCAGCACCAGCATCACCCCACTTGATGTTGGCGGGATCTCGCTCCTGGAAGATAGAGATGGGCTTCCTGTTGATGATAAGTTTCCCGTTCTCAGTCTTGACAGTGCCACTGAACTTGCCATGGGTGGAATGATACTGGAACATATATACCATGTAGTTGAGGTCAATGAAGGGGTCGTTGATGGCAACAACCTCCACTTTGCCAGAGTTAACAGCAGCCCTGGTGACCAGGTGCCCAATACGGCCAAATCCAATGACTCCAACCTTCACCATACTGTCTCAGGGATGAGGCTGGTACTGCAAGAGAAGCTGCGGCTGCCTGTCAAATGATGAGGAGCAGAGAGCCTAGAAATTTTTATTTCAAGAAGTTTTCTTCTATAATTAAGCCAGTGGGTAAAAAGAACACAGGCTTTGGAATCCCGTAATTAAGATTCAAATCTGATTCCAAACGTACCACTTACTGGTAATACGACCACTAAAAAATTATTAATTTATGTGCATCTCAGTATCCTTATTTATAAAGTGGGATAACGAAAACAATTTATGAAGGTTGTTGTGAGGACGTTAACAGGCATAAAGTGTCAGACACATTATAGGATCACAATAAAAACTTTAATAACCCCAAATCCATTGCCACTGAGTTTGTTCAGACTCAGAGTGGCTCGAAGGACAGAATACAACTGCTATTAGGGTTTCCAAGGAAACTCATGGAAGCTGATTGTCATGTCTTTCTGCAGTGCAGCCGCTATATTCAAACTGCCAACCAATCAGTTAACAGCTGAATGCTGAACCACTGCATCACCAAGGCTCCTTAGAATCACAAGTGATGGAAGAATATTCCTTTCTCTTAACTGGAGGAGCAGAGAGTTTGTGGAAGTCTTACTGATCATCAACAGCATGCCTTCTCTGTAGTCAGTTCTCAGTATCCAGTAATTCCCTTTGCAAAGGTGTTGTACCATAATGCCTTGTTGATCCATAATCCATAAATGCTCTTGAGGCCATATAGAACTGTTCCAATTTAGGGAATGGAAGTTTAATTAAAGTGCATCTGACAAACTGATATAATTGGTTTCCTTACACTTAGGGTATTAAGTGGCTGATGGACAGGAGATTGAGAGAAACTTTTCACTCTATGCCCTCTCATAATGCTTCAGTTTTAAAACATAAATATATTACCTATTCAAAACTTAAATGGCTTAGGTTTTTTGTTTTATATTTCTTTTTTCTTTTTTTTTTTTTTACTTGTTTTTAAAGCAAGTTTCATAATTTGGTCGAGAACAGCTATTGCTTTTCTATTTCTGGTGTGGCTCTGTTGGATTAGCACTGAACTGTGAACCACAAGGTGAGCAATTCAAACCCATCAGCTGTTCCTCAGAAACCCTGTGCACGGTCACTAGGAGTTGGAACCAACTGGACAGTACTGAACAACAACATTCTATTTCATTAACCATTCTTTCAGAGGCTGGCTGATTTTACCTTCAAGCACTCAACCTCAAGGTTGGTTTGAACCACAAGGTCAGTGATTCAGACTTACCAGTCAGCTCCTCGAAAACCCTATAGAGTCGCTATGAGTCAGAATCAACTCTACAGCACTTAACAACAAATCATCATTGCTCACTAAGAGGCTTCTCATCAAGGTGTTTCTGTTTCTGCTGTTACTGCCGCCATCTCCCAGTCTTGCAAAATGAGAACTGATGGCATCTCCAATTCCCTCCCTTTTTTTTTTTTTTTTTACTATTCCTCATTAGGAATCCTGGTGTGGCACTGCAGGATAATGTGCTAGACCACAAAGTCAGTTTGAACCGCAGAGTCAGTGGTTCAAACCCACCAGCCACTCCTCGGAAACCCTATATGGGATTGCTGTGGGTAAGAACCCACCCGACAGCACCTAATAAAAACAACAACAACTGGTTAAGCAGTCATCACCATGGTCTGGGCATTCTATCCACCTGTTGTTTTCCTTTTCATTTCTATTACTAGCTCTATCGTTTCAGGCTATCATAGCTTCACACCTTAACCTGGATTAAGATCCCCTAACATCTGACTTTCACATTCTACCTGCTCAGCAACCTTCAGTGACAACTCAGTGAGTCCCAAATAAAGTGCAAACACCTTAGTCTGCCTTAAGGTTCTGATACGTGGTCTTTGCCTACTATATTCACCTTCACTCTTTGAATAACCTGATCTCTATTAAATAATTCACTATTTCCCAAATAGAGCCTTCACTGTAACTTCCTTGAATTTGTTTAATACATATCTTTGGACATCTACTATATGCCAAGCTCTGTTTCAGGTCAGGGCAAGGGGATATACAAGGAAAAAACACAGGGTCCTTTCCCGTATGGAGGTCGCAGTCATATTGGCTGCCCACTCTGGTGATTGAAATGCTATCCAGCCTGAAGGTGCAGCTCAAATCCCGTTTCTTTGAAGAGTGCAGTGAGTCCCCTAGCCCAAATTTGCTCTCTTTCCTTTGCATTCCTATAGTCTGTGTATTAAAAAAAAAACCACCTAATTCTTAGCATTACATTCAGCCTTACATTTTCAGCATTTGCCATATTTTTTAAGAGATTTCTAGACACCTTCTGGAAGGTTGTTGTTGTTACTTACCATCAAGTTGGTACCGACTCATAGTAACCTTATGCACAACAAAACGAAACAATGCCTGATCATGGGCCAACCTTACACTTATTACAA
>NW_006408549.1:15395778-15396511 GCF_000296735.1 Chrysochloris asiatica | reverse complement strand
TCCAGATCTTTGCACATTTTGTTGTAATATTTGACTTTGTCTTTTCTAGGTGATCTTTGAAATTTTCTATTCAGCTTTTGTACCTCCTCATTTCTTCATTTGCTTTAGCATCTCTATGCTGGAGAGTAAGTTTCCGTGTGTCTTCTGACAATCATTTTGAACTTTTCCTTCTTTCTTGTCTTCTTAATGACTTTTTGCTTTCTTCAAAATGACTTTGTTCTTGATGTCATCCACAACTCTTCTAGTCTTTGGTCTTTAGTGTTTAATGTATCAAATCTGTCCTTCAGATGGTCTCTAAATTCAGGTGGGATATAGTCAAGGTCATATTTTGGCTCTCATGGACTGGGTTTCATTTTCTTCAGCTTCAGCCTGATCTTGCATATAAGCAATTGATGGTCTGTTTCACAAAGCTTCTCCTGGCCTTGCTTTGACTGATGATATGGAGCTTTTCTGTCATCTCTTTCCACAGATGTAGTCAGTTTGCTTTCGATATATTCCATCTGGCAGGGTCCATGTGTATAACCGTCTCTTATGTTGTCTAAAGTAAGTATTTGAAATGAACACATCATTGATTTTGCAGAATTCTATCATGCATGATCTCCAGCATCATTTCTATCACCAAGGCCATATTTTGCAACTACTGATCCTTCCTCTTTGCTCCCAACCTTTGCATTCCAATCACAACTAATGATCAACACATTTTGATGGCATGTTTGATCAATTTCAGATTGAA
>NW_006408549.1:15391254-15392961 GCF_000296735.1 Chrysochloris asiatica | reverse complement strand
AACAGTGTCATGACAAATGGAGAAAAGATTGAAGTTTTCATATATTTCATTTTACTTGACTATACACTATGCTCATGGAAGCAGCAGTCAAGAAATCAGACCACATATCACATTGGGCATATCTGCTGTGTAATTTCTCTTCAAAGCGTTCAAGAGCAAAAGAGTCGCTTAGAGGACTGAGGTGCTTCTGACCCGAGCCATGGTATTTTCAATCGCCTCGTGCCCATGTGAAAGCTGTGTAATGAATAAGGAAGACCAGAGAATAATTGATGTATTTTAATTATGGCGTTGGTGAAAAATATTAAAAGCACCACCAAAATACTGAAAATATTGAAAGCCAGAAGAACAAACAAATCTGTGTTAGGAATACAACCAGAATGTTCCTTAGCAGGAAGGATGGCAAGACTTCGTCACATGTACTTTGGACATGTTATCAGGAGTTTCTAGCCCCTAATAAAGGCTATCATGCTTGGTAAAGTGGGGAGTTAGCAAAAAAGAGGAAGACTCCCAACAAGATTGATTGATACAGAGGCTGCAACACTGGACTCAGACAAAACGATTGTGAAGGTAGAGCAGGACTGGGCAGTGTTCTGTTCTGTTATGCATTGGCGGATTCAATGGCACCTAACAACATGGGCAAAACAGTAAACAAAACTGAAAGCCTCAAAAAAAGATGGAAGGAATACAGAGTCACTGTACCAAAAAGAAATGGTCACCAATCAACCATTTCAGGAGATAGCATATGATCAAGAACCATTGGTGCTGAAACACAAAGTCCAAGCTGCACTGAGCATTGGTGGAAAGCAAGACTCCAGGAATTGATGGAACACCAGTTGAAATGTCTTAATAAACTTATGTAGCAATTAAAGTACTCAAACCTCTATGTCAAGAAGAGATCCATATTGTTTTCATTCCAAATAAAAAGACGCTCCAACTGAATGTATAAATTATCAAGCATCATCGTTAATATCACAAGCAAATGAAGTTTTACTGAAGATAATTCACAAGTGGTTTCAGCAGTACATCACCAGGAAACTGCCAGAATTCAAGCTGGATTCAGAAGAGGATATGGAACAAGGCCTAAAATTGCTAATGTCAGATGGATCTTGGTTGAAAGTATACAATACTAGAAAGTTGTTTACCTGTGTTTTACTAACTATGGTAAGACATTCTACTGTATTGATCATACAGAGAAAAAGAGGGAGGCTTTCAACAAGATAGATTGACAGAGTAGCTGCAATAGTATTCTCAAACACAGCAGCAATTAATTATAAGGACCGGGCTACGTTTCTATTTATATAGGTTCACTATGAGTTGGACCTAACTGGAGAGTATCTAACAACAAGAAGCAATACTGACACTTGTATAGGTTTTACTATTTGGTCATTTAAGTGTCTATTTACATTTTTTAATATTTATGATATTTGGAGAATTTTTAAATGGTATATAACAATAAAATATACAAAATCTTAAAGCGATTATTAATTACAATATAAATGTAATAATTTCATTAGCTCAAGAACCAATGTTTCTGGTATACTAACTGCCATTAAGTTGATTCTCAACTATAGCGAACCTATGTTTATCTTGGGTGCTATCGAATTGATACCGACTCATAGCGACCCTATGCACAACAGAACGACACACTGCCCAGTCCTGGGCCAACCACAAATTGTTGCTACGTTTGAGCCCATTGATGCTGCCACT
>NW_006408549.1:15388443-15390699 GCF_000296735.1 Chrysochloris asiatica | reverse complement strand
GTCTTTGATCTTCATCAGTAAGTACAGCAATCCTATAGGATAGAGTAAAACTAATCCATAGGGTTCCCAAGGCTGTTAATCTTTATGGAAGCATACTACCACTTTTTTTTCTGTAGAGTAAGTTTGAACTTCTGACAACTGGGTGCTTTTACTACTGTGCCACCAGAGCTCCTCGACTCCTACATGTTATTGTTCTTAAATGTTGTCAAGTCAGTTTCAACTCAGAGCGACCCTATATAGGGTTTCTGGGAAGCAGCTGGTGGGTTTGAACTGATGACCTTGCAGTTCAAACCAACCTTGCAGTCCAGTGCATTCTCCTCTAGGAGGTACTCTAACATGGTGTCCTTCCCCTGTCCCAGGAAGAGTACAATAATAATAACCTGTGTGTCGCTCTTTCTCCTGTCAGTAAGTTACAGAAGTGATTTTGGTCTCTAAACAGACCTGAGGAATATATAAGGTAGGTTTCATCCCTATTCTAAGTATTATCAAGTAAAGAATGGAAAAATAACATAATTTACATGAAATAGCTAGTAAGGAAAATCCAGGTTTCATTAACTTTATGGACATGATAATTGTGCTTATTTTCATTGCTTAAAACTTAATTATGCATTTTCTTTTCTTAGTGAAAGAAATGATGTCTTAAGAGAAGCTGAAATTTTACACAAAGCTAGATTTAGTTACATTCTTCCAATTCTGGGAATTTGCAATGAGCCTGAATTTTTGGGAATAGTTACTGAATACATGCCAAACGGATCATTAAATGAACTCCTACATAGGGTAAGTATTCTATATTCTCAGTGTCTATAATTACTATTTCTGTTAATCAAGCTATATATTGTAGTTGTTTTACATTGTGGTTGTTGACATTGGGGCATATAGGAGTCCTGGTTTGTTGATGTAGGATAAGCACTCAACCTCAAGGTCAGTTTGAACTGCAAGATCTCTGGTTTAAACTCTTCCGCCTCTCCCCGGAAACCCTATACAAGGTTGCTATGAGTCGGAATCGACTCGACGGCATGCAACAGCATCAACAGTTAAAATAAGGAAAATTAAAAACAGTCACAATGGTAAAGTTTCACCTTTAAGCTTTTTTTGTGTTAAAAATACCATAAATACAGGTTCTTTATTCTAACAGATCTAGCTTTCTGTCACATACCTATACACACATGTGGGAGTAGGAGAGAGGAAAACAATAAAATGTATATACTATGCTATTCACTATTAATCAGATATTATTGTATATTAATGACAATTTAGGATTCAAATGAAATAGTACATATTTCATAAAATTGTGAATTACCAGGCCAAATAAATCTGTCTGTGAGTACCAGATACATTCACGTTTCCAATAGCAGCCAGTGGCATGTGTCATTTACCCATATTCTCAAGGTACCAGTTACTCTGACTGTGACTGTACATCCTATCAATAAACAAATTTGGGGATCCTCATCTGCAAAATAGGGAGTGCATTGGCTCTGTGATATAAGCACTGGACTGCGAACCACGGAGTTTTCAAGCCCTTAGGCCATTCAACAGGAGAAAGATGGGGCTTTCTGCTCCTGCAAAGATTCACAGCCTCAGAAACCCTATACAGAGTCAGAACCCATCAACAGTACTTAACAGTAAAAACAGGCTCTGTAAAATATGTGGATTCATATATTGTGTTTTGCCCAAGCTTCCATTATTATTGTCTCTATTCTGTAGTTTTTCTCAATAAATCTTTTTTTTAAGACATTTGGTTCTTTTTTGTGAGGGCTGATATTGTTAAAACTGAGTAATCTGTAAAATCCGATTACTAGACTCCAAAATTATAATACAAACCAATGCTCTGCAAGTGAATAAGGTCAAAGTGGGTCCACTTTGAGCTGCTTCTGGAGCAACTTCCTCTTTGCTTCAGAGCACTTCCCTTTCTATTCATGAGACATGATTTTTTTTTTTAAATGAATACAAATAGAAATTGTGTTATTTTCTCAAAACCCCATGAATTCTCTGCCAGTCTAACTTGGAGTACACTGAAAATTCCAGCACCATCCCTAGGTGATTTGCTAACTCCTGGAAGGAATCATAAAGCACAGTTTGAACTCGCTTCTACTTTTGGCTCTTGGACCAGAAGACTCCACATAACACTGTACTGCAGAGACCTGGTGACTCCCCTAACTCAAGTTGCAGCGTTTCCGGAAAAGTTTATTTTTATTAAAGATTTTAAAATTCAGTTACCCCACCCAAAGTTGCAGATAGAACCCATTTGACATAGCC
>NW_006408549.1:15378212-15387253 GCF_000296735.1 Chrysochloris asiatica | reverse complement strand
AAAAAAAAAAAAAATTCAGAACTGAAGACAAAGGAGCTCTATGTATGCCAGGGGAAGTAATGTACCACATTAGTAGTTTCTTTTCCTTTTGGTTTTCCATAATTATATTATTAAGAGTGGGATTTATTATAAATCACCAACACCCACCCAAACAACATAAACGATTATTGGCAAAAATCAAAGTACATTGTACCACTCCCCTGCCTGGTTGATCACTGAACTAGAAACTGCCCTATTTTCAGAAAAACATTTCAAGAACAGTTCTGAGCTTTCAGGACAAGTATATATTTTTCAAAGAAATTGAAAAATGTACCCAGTGCCCTGTGTGTGTGTGTGTGTGTGTGTGTGTGTGTGTGTGTGTTTTGTTTGCCACTTAATCAGTTCTTACTCGTAGCCATCCTATGTAGGTTTTCTGAGGCTGCAAATCTCAACGGGAGCAGAAAGTCTCGTCTTTCTCCTGAGAAGACAGTGGTAGATTCGAACCACCCACCTTGCTGTTAATAATCCAGTGCATAGCCCACTATGCTACCTAGTGCCATGTTGTTGTTGTTAAGTACCATCAAATTGGTTCCAACTCATTACAACCTGATACAGGTTTTCCAAGGAGTAACTGGTGAGTTTGAACTGCCAACCTTATGGTTCACAGTCCAGTGCGTATCCTATAGCACCATAACAGGAGTCCACCCGTATCACAGTGCCTGGTAATTCTCTGTCAGCCTTCCCATAATTCCATTTTACTTAGTATGTTTATTGTCCTGGTAAACTGCATTAACTCTTTATGTTCAAAAACATTTACTTTAAGAAAGCTCATATGAATATCACATAGAAGTATCAGAAAGTAAAAACTGTTGTTTTAAATGTGTATGCATTATATTTTTGTCTTTAAGGGACACTGAGTCTTTTCCAACTCATAGCGACCTTGTATAGAGTTTCCAAAGAGTGACTGGTGGGTTTGAACTGACCATCTTGTGGTTAGCAGTCTAGTGTTTTCCTACAGCACCACACTAAAAAAACGCATTGTATTATGTAGGCTTTGGAAAATAGATGGTGTTTTTCCCCTTCACAAAACCAAAATTAGCAAAGGCTAATTTTTCAAGATGCAATATAGGGGAAGGAGCTCTGGTAGCATAGCATCAGGCTACTAATCTCACTTTCAGCAGTTTGAAACTACCAGCTATTCTACGGGAGAAGAATGAGGCTTTCAGCTCCCATAATAATTTACAGCCATGGAAACCCTATGCAGGGTCATTATGAGTTGGAACTGACTCCACGGTACACCACCACATTATTGAAGTAAAGTGGAGGGTCCAGAGAAAAAGAGAAAGACCACCAATCAGATGGATTGGCACAGTGGCAACAGCAATGCATTCAAATGTAGCAACAATTGTGAGGTTGTCACAGGACTGGGCAGCGGTTCATTCTGTTGTGCATAGAGTCGCTATGAGTCGGTACCAATTTGATGACATCTAACAACAACAATAACAATATTATTAAAAGTATCGGATATTAATGCTTAATGAATAAATATAAATGTGAATCAATGCAATGATTATTTTAACAATAAGCTATAATTTTATATTAATAGAAAATCAGAATATAAATTTTGAATAAGTGGTATATATTAGAAACAAATTGTACATATATGCATGTGTTTGTTTACAAGTTAACTCAACGACACTTAACAACATAACACAGGGGAGGTGTGTGTGAGCATAGGTATTGTGCAGACATTGTATAGCTACAAAATAAGCGAAAACTGCCAATGAAAGGAATAAGACCCACCACCATGTAGCAACATTACCAATATAAACTAAAAGGAAACATCTATACTATAAAGTTATAATTATTTTCACTAAAAGGCATAAAAGTAAGATCAAAGGATAATAAATAATTAACTTCACATTATGTTATAAAAATTAGTATTTTCTCATGGAATGTTTAATTTTGTAAGTATAAAATATAATGAAATTTGGCCACTAATTCTTATATTATTTCTTTTCATATATATAAAGAAAACTGAGTATCCTGATGTTCCTTGGCCATTGCGGTTTCGCATCCTGCATGAAATTGCACTGGGAGTAAATTACCTGCACAATATGAATCCTCCTCTACTTCATCATGACTTGAAAACTCAAAATATCTTATTAGATAATGAATTTCATGTAAAGGTAATTTCTTCTGTTAAAAAAAAAAAAGTTTTTCTATATCCTTGTGCTTAATAGTCTTAAAATGCTTTATTCTTATCTCCTCCACCTAGCCAATTTATTTCCCTTTCCCATTTCCCGTAATTCCTAGCTTTAATATTCCTGTCTTCAGTGATTTAGTTACTAATGAACTGATGGTGCAATGAATAACTAATTTCTTGTATCTTCAGGTCATGATAAATATTAGGCAGTATAAAACATAGATCAAAGCTACAAAACATGCCACTGAGTATCTCCTTACAGGTCAATATCAGTTCTTTTATTAATCAGTAGGCATCGTGGAGAATCCTCATTCATGTTTTATGGGATACTTCAAAAAGGCTTCTCTCACAGCCTATATGTTTTCATTTGCCTGTAAAAATATTATGAAAGTCCTTGCTTGAATGTTTTTCCCAGATATCCTCACAGCTTATTCACCTTTTATCAGCTTTTTATTTTGAATTCCAGATTCACAGAAAGCTACACAGGTAATATAAAGAGGTCCTGTGTCCTTCAGCACCGAGACCCCCTAAGCCTCTCTATCCTTGTACCAAGATTTATTTTTCATAGTATTTTGCAGTATGTGATGCAATGTGCATATACTAATTTGTTTCATGGCTCATGTAGACAGAAACGTAGTCTGTTTTGTTAGCTGCTGTGCCCTCAGCACATGCCATATAGAAGCATTCTATAGGTATTTGTTAAATGAATGAATGTGTGAACTCCAGATCTACTGTATTTTTCAGATAGGCCTGATAACTTCAGAGTATCACTGTTGACTTATAAATTGAAGGGGCTTCAAAAAGTTCATGGAAACGTTTAATTAAAGATGATGGAATTTTTCCACAGACTTTTTTGACGCTCTTTCATGTAGTGTGAAAGTCTAAGTAATATAAATTAAATCTCTAAAGCTTCCCCACACCCCTTTCCCATTAAATATTGTTTCTGTTTTGAAATATATATATGGTTGTTAAGTGCCACTGAGTCGTTTCTGACTTATAAAGACCCTGTATAAGGTATCTGAAGAGCAGCTGGTAAGGTTGCACCACCAACCCTGAGGTTCAAACTGACATTATGGTCAAGTACTTATCCTGGAGTGCCACGCCAGGACTCTGTATCACATAGACACATTCATGAATAGATACAGATACTTGTTGAGTCCTGCCAAGTCATCTCCAACTCATAGCAACTTTGTGTAGGGTTTCTGAGAGTGACTAGTGGGTTTGAACTTCTGACCTGTGGTTAGCATGGTTAGCAGTTGAGTGCTTATGCTACAGTGCCACACCAGGACTCATACAAATATATATACAGCACAATGGTTAAATACTTAGCTGTTAACCAAAAAGCTGGTGATTTGAACCCACTAACTTTTCTGCATGAGAGAATCTGGCAGTCTGCTTCCATAAAGATTTACTACTTTGGAAACCCTGTGGGGCAGTTCTACTATAAGGTCAGTGTGAGTTGGAATCAACTCAGTAGCAATGGGGTTTTCATGGCTCATGCATGTAAAATGTTGATTGTCTAATATCTAAATACAATGAACAGAAATAGTCCATTCTTGAATTGCTTTTTGAGAGAGAGCATATTTTTTAAATTCAATTATTTACTCTTTTCCTTTACAGATTGCAGATTTCGGTTTATCAAAATGGCGCATGATGTCCCTATCACAATCTCGAAGCAGCAAATCAGCACCAGAAGGAGGGACAATTATCTATATGCCACCTGAAAACTATGAACCTGGACAAAAGTCAAGGGCCAGTGTCAAGCATGATATATACAGGTACAGTAAGCCACCTTCACTGAGAGTTAACCTGGTCTGAAAACAAAATTAATTCAGCCAGAGTTTTTAAGCTTTAAAATATGGTTTTCATTCTTCTCTTAAGTGTGGTAGAAGAGTGATTAATATTTTTCAAATTAATGGTGCCTTGCTTTAAGCAACTTTTACATTCTTATGTGTCTTCCCATTACCTTCTTGCTCCAATGGTTTCTGCTGATAAGTCAGAATTTAATCTTACTGGTTTTCCTTCGAAGGTAACATTTCATTTATCCCAAGCTACTTTCAGTATTCATTCCTTGTCTTTGATTTTGGACAGTTTTATGATATATCTTGGTGGTTTTATTTTGGGGTTCTATATTGTTTGGGGTTCACTCGGCTTCTTAAATACTTACCATCTCATTTTTCATGGTATTAGGGAAATTTTCTTCCAGGAGTTCTTTGAGTATCTTTTCTGTGATTTTGTCTCTTCCTGTTCTGGAATTCCAATCACCCATAGGTTATTCTTCTTTATGAAGAATATTAAGCTTTCTTCATACTTTTTTACTCTTTTTCTGATTGTTCTTCTAGCTTACTAGTATTGAGAGGTTTATCTTAAAGCTCACTAATTTGGGCCTCCATTGATTCAATTCTACCCCTTTGCCCATTCAATGTATTGTCCATTTCTCGTATCTTAGTATTGATCTTCTAGATTTTCTGTATTGTCTCCAATGTTATATCTATTTCACTTTTTCACTCCTGTAGCACTTTTCTGAATTCTTCCTTCTTTTACACAACATTTCTGTGAAACATTTGAATGTTCCTCAATATTATTCTCCTGAATTTTTTTCAGGTAGTTCCAGTGCCGCTCTTCCTCAAAATCAGTTTCTAGCTCTGTCTCTTGGTCGTTTGTTTGAGCTACTCTGCCTTTTTTCTTCATGTGAACAGAAATTTTCTGTTGCTTTCTAGTCATTTTGGTATTGTTATATTTGTATGGTGATGTATTCTTCAGCACTCAGTGGTTGCTTCCTGGTGGGTGTGTTCAGATAATGAGCTTGTCTGGTTACTGTACAGTTCAATTCAGAGTGCATTTAGCCAGTAGTGATCGTATTCACTTCTGTGGTGTATAAAAGCTGGTATTGGTTCTTGCCTAATTGGTAGGGTTATAGAGGGTATGGCTGTGGCTTGGTTGTATAATCGCAGTTGCTATCTCCTGTCATGTGATGCAAGAAGAAGTAGGGGGGGAAAGAAAAAGAAAGAAAAATAAATAAAAAGCCACACAGCGAATAATGAAAGTCACTGGCTTTCTCTCTGCCAATAAGTGGTGTGCTGTACCATCTACTGGCCTCCTGCCTTCATAGCCATCTAAGAAAGTTCAAAACAGCTACGCTGCACCCAGTGGACCTACAACAGATTACCTGCCTCCCCTCCTTCCTTTTTTTGTGTTTTTTCTCTTTTTTTGTGTGTTTTTTGTCTATCTGACATATCTGTTCAATCCCCTATCCTTGTGAGAGCCAGTCCAGAGCTTGCCAGGGTTGATTTTGCAGATATGGAGTGGAGCCTACCCTGGTGGGGTTATTGTACACAGCTTCTCCCCAAGACCCACAGCCTCCAAGTGGCTCAAACTGCCTGAAAAGTGGAAGATTCCCTAGGGATGTATGCTGGTCTTAAAAAAAAAAAGTCTCACCTTCATCTCTGTGAGCCACTGGTAGGTTTCTGTAACTCGATTATGTTTTCTCATCTCTAAAGCTATTCACAAACTCTCAAGATGGCTGCAACAGGTCCTGACAGCTGCTACTACTGGTCTGTCACCTCCTCTCTTACTGTGTCTGTTCAACTCTCTCTCCCAGTAAGCACTCAATATACTTTTCTATTCCTTTATCTGCTGCTCATGGTTCCAGGACTGTTCTCTGTATCTGTCTCGGCCTCATCCAGTTTTCTGTATCCTTGCTACAGAGAGCCTGCTTGACCTTACTGCCTAGTCTACTATATTTCCCCACTGATTAGCTTTTATGTTCTTAAAAAAATTTAAAGCCTATCTTTTGGTTCTGTCAATTTATAACAAAATATTTAGGAGGTTTGTTTTTTTTTAATCCTGTGTGGTTGGGGGGTGGGAAGGGGGAAGAGGAAGCAACAATGGTTTCTAGCATTTTAGCTTCAAGTTTTTCATTCTACTTAATCTTTCAGTCCCTGATACCTACACATCTTTTCAGAGACAAACAAAACTATTATACATATGGGGGAGAGTTCTATAAAAGATATTTATATACATGTGGATTTTTTTTATATAACACTGTATTTGGTAAGATCATATTTTTAAGATTCAGATACACAGACAATAATAAACATGCTAAATAGTTATTTGACCAGGAAAAAAGAAGATGATAATTGTAATGCATAGGATGGAGAGATTGGGCCTTTTCCTCATGTTTAACTTTCATTTGTCTCTTTTAACATAATAAAAACAAGCAAACCCACGGCCTTTGTGTCAATTCTGACTCATTGAAACCCTACAGGACAGAGAAGAACAGCTCCTTAGGGATTCCAAGGTTGTAAATCTTTAAGAAAGCTGACTGCCTCATCTTTCTCTGATGGATTGGTGGGTAGGTTTGAATCACCAGCATTATAGCTAGCAGCCCAATGCCTAACCCACTGCGCCAAAGATTACACTTGTACTCTGAATATGCTTTTATAGCTTCTTTAAAGTAGTTTTTTGCCTGGCTAGCTCAGTCAGTAGAGCATGAGACTCTTAAAGTAGCTTTTTGCTATCCTTCATAGTTAACCTGATAAAAATGAAGACGCCCTTAGAAATGAATGATATCGCTCCACTAGAAAATTAATATTAATTAATTATCCCAAATTATACACTAGCCCAAAGAGATTTTATATTTTATTATTTCACATTAGAATCAGTAGTGATATTTTTAGTGGCTGCATTAAAACACCTACTACAGGGTCTTTCAAAATCCTGGTGTGTCTGTGGGTTAATGCACTGGACTGCAAGGTCAGTTTGAACCACAAGGTCAGCAGTTCAAGCTTACCAGCCACTCCCAGGAAACCCTATACAGGGTCACTATGGGTCAGAACCGAATTGAGGACCCTTAACAACAATAACAATGACAACAGGGTCATTCACATTTACAATATCATAAGAATAATGTTCTTGTATATGTTTAGTTTCTGATATCTTTTGGTTCATCAAATGATATTCTGAGGGTAAGGAAAACAAAATATTATTATCTTCTAAGATAAAGATTATAACCAAAAATTCTTGAAAATTAGTTTGATTATATATAAACAGGTAAGAACCTTTAAAAGCTTGTAAGTGGCCATCAGAAAAACAACTCATGGTCTCTGCCTGACTGGAGCAAGGGAGAATAAAGATAATCAAACACTCAGGAAGTAATTAGTCAAAGGGACTAATGACCCACATAACCACAGCCGTCCTCTAACCTGAGAGAACTAGATGGTGCTCAGTTACCACTATCAGCCACTCTAATCAGGACCACAATAGACGGTCCCAGTTAGAGTGCATAAATAATGTCTAACAAAATTGAAATAAAAAAAATATATTAAGACCAAACTTACTCTTCTGAAGGAGAATAGAAGAACCCCCAAGACTATTGCCTTTAGACAACTTTCTAACATAGAACTAAAGACATTCCCATACATCACCTCTCAGCCAAATAATAGACTGGCCTATAAAATAAACAATAACACCTATAAGGAACATGATCCTTAGAAGGATCAACCAACTATACAAGACCAAAAGGGCAACATTTGCCCAAAACCAAGGATGAGAAGGCAGGGAGGGAGGAAACCGGATGAATGATACCAGGAAATCCAGGGAGGACATGGGGAAAGTGCTGACCGCATGCTGTCAGTAAAACTGAAGGAATATTACTTCATTGATTTACGTAGGAATTTCTTCTGTAATCCTTATTCTCTCTCCATGACTCTGTGTCAATGCTATATGTCCCATTTTAACTAACAGTTAATTTGGGAGTGCAGCAAAATCCCTGTGTTCTTTTAAATTGTATCTCTCAAATTGGTGCAGTTGAGTTATTGTGTTGGCAAAAAAATATTGAATATACCATTGACTACCACAAGAATGAACAAAGTGGTTGTGAAAGCAATATAGCCAATTCTTGAAAGAAAGACTGACAGGAAAAATATAAAACAATAATGGCAGTCTGACTGACTACGACAAGAACAAGCAAGCTGTTCACCCAGGAGACATCAAGGCAAGCGGTCAGGTCCCCTCAGGGCAAACCCCCTTTCAAGACTAAGACTCAGGGGGAATACACGAGTAGACATGTGCTCTGACTGGTGACCACATTGGTTACCGATAAGGGGAAGTGAGGGAAAAACAGCTATGAAGCTGCGAGCTAAGTCTAACCACGTTCAATACACTCCTGTGAACCCAGGCAGAGACCTAGTTGGCCAGCAATTTGGCAAGACCTGGGTATTCCTGGGCCCAGAGTCAGTGACATAGCCACAGAGGACTAGAGTGGAGAATGAGGAGTCCGGCTGATAAGAAGAGAGGGCATATGCACGAGAATACCCAGACTTGCAGATAATACCCACTTGACCTGGCTTCAATGGCTGGATGATCAGAGATCAACTAGAAGAAGAAAGAAAAGGAAAAAAAGAGTAATCTGATACAATTTGATGAACTTGACCTATACTTATGGATGCAGTAGCTCAAAAGAGGGAACAAATCTTTACAGCGAGGATTATTCCCACCCCCTCGATACACAGGGTAGACAGGGATTGGCAACTTGGACATTGGCTACCCAAAATGGGGGTGAGGGGACTACAAATATAAGAAGTGACTGGCTTACAAGCTTTCAAGAGGGAGCCTAGATCCAGAGGGTGCAGAAGAAGGTAGACTCTCCACTGAGTAGTATACAATCTGGATGGAACTGATGAAAGGAGATGTGGATAGCACTTTTGTGGTTCAACAGTAAAATAATTACTATCAGAACTGACTATGAGGGTTGGAAATGTAAAGGTAGACATTCTTCAGCAAAAGGAAGGAAGTGGTTGACTTTGCAGTCCAGGAGCGGAGGTCCCTGGGACCATCAAGGGAGAAAAGCTGAGTG
>NW_006408549.1:15352993-15377187 GCF_000296735.1 Chrysochloris asiatica | reverse complement strand
ACCTTAAGGTCAGCAGTTCGAAACTACCAGCTGTTCCCGCGGGAGAAAGATGAGGCTTTCTGCTCCGGTAAAGATTAACAGACTCGGAAACCCTGTACAGGGTCGCTATGAGTCTGAACCAACTCCACGGCACATAACAACAACAACAACACAGTATATGGAGTCCTGATATGACGCCATAGGATAAGTACTTGACTTGAAGGTCAGTGGTTCAAACTCAACAGTCACACCTCCGAAACCTTATACAGGATTGCTATGAGTTGGAACAGACTTGACCGCACTTGCCATCCAGCGTAAGCTTGGCGTACATTACCTAATTTAATCCTTATCTACCAGACAGTGGCAGTTACCATTTTACAGCTGGAAAACTGAAGTGGGGAGAAATTAAGTCACCCAGCAGGTTATGGGAACAGACCAGGTACCACCCCAGCCAGTCAGGTCCAGAGCCTGGTGTTCTTTAATCACTGCACAAAGACACATATTCATAAAAAGGTCAATATTAAGAAGGGGATGGGGACAGAGGTCTCACAGTACTTAGTAATTAAAAACAAGTGGTAAGATTTGGCTTAAGGAAGACATTCTATTCCTTTTTTAAATCGAGGCATATATATTAATGATTTTTTTTTAAGTTTTTATTGTAAATTGAGTGATAGTTTACATGAGAGAACACCGGTTTTACATTTATCCTACAGTATTTCATTTCGCTGCACTGATTATAATCCCCTCTGTGCATCACCATTCAATGGTATTTGCTTCTATTGAGGAATAGATTTAAGTGTCCAGTATGATGAGTTTTGACAAATGTGTCCAATCAGATCTAGGACCTTTCATTCACAGCAGAAAGTTCCCTCATGCCCCTTTCCAGTTAGCCATTTCCCATCAGAGTAACCACTTGTGCTGATTTCTATCACTGTAAGCTTTGCCTGTTCTTATGATTTGTATAAAGAGAATTGTATAGTATGTTAAAAAAAAAGAAAGAAAGAAAGAAAGAAAGGAAAAGAAATATAGCCAAATTCCTCCTTAAAAGTGATAATGGCAAAGTCTCTCATACTTTGGGTATGATATCACGAATAGGACATCATGCTTGGCAACGTGGAGGGTTAGCAAAAAAGCAGAAGACCTTCAATAAGTTGTACTGATACAGTGGCTGCAACAATGCACTATGACAGAGCAACAATTGTGATGATGGCACATGACCGGCAGTGTTTTATTCTGTTGTACATGGTTCACTTTGAGTCAGAACTGACTTGATGACACCTAACAACAGAAAGTCTATGCTACTTCACCAAGTGACTGACAACTGAAATTAAATTGCAGAAAGAATAGTTTCATTATCAAAGAAAATCAGGAAAAAAATACAGTAGGCTACAGGAGACAGTCTTTTTATTGCTTATTATTTTGAGTGAATAATTGAATTATCAAGCTATATAGAAAGCATAGCTTATCTAGGTGTTCAAGAATGACTAATCATCCCCAACAAGATATCCTTGCGTGTAATCAAGCATACTACAGTTATTCCTAAATTTTTTAAATTAGCATCAATTTGAAACAAAATCACAAATGAGCATTCATTATGTTAGTTTTTCTGGGTGATTCTTTTTGTCGTATTTCACAACTACAAAAATATAACACCAACTACAGTCCTTTCTACTCAGCTGGGGTCAATCATTTGTTGCAGTGGCCACACAGAACTCATACTATACTCACAGTTCTGAGTTGATTAAGGAAGTTAACAGGTTATAATTCGGGATCAGTAATGTTCAGGGCACAGTTATTCCAATCGGCTGCTGATAAATGCCCATAGGACACACTGCTCCACCATAGAACACTCAGTGCTAGCTTCATGGATCAGCATGCCTATCCCCCTCAATATAGTGTCTAGATGCATCTCACTCTACAAGCAAGCTTCCTGCCCCAAATCACTCAGCGTTACTCGCTGCTTGGCCTGGGAAGCCCACAGCTCTGTCTCCTGCTCTGGTTCTTGTTTATGCTGCTACTACTTCAGTGACACTCCTGCAGTGCCACAGCTTTATGTCCCTAGGTCGAAGGGTTCATTGCACAGGTATCTCGTAGTCCAAAGGATGCAATCCATCCACCCTTGACTCTTCCTCTTTGATGGTAGTTGGATTCCCCCTCCTACTTCTGAGATGACTCATTTTGAAGCCACATTAAAGTTCCAAGTTTTCACAATTACAATTAACTCTGGTAACATCCACAGCTGAATCTTGTCATACTGCCAGTGTCTTCTCCCACCTTCTCTTACTCAGAACCTTCAGAAAAAGAATTGTTTGATGTGGAAATTAAAAAGACTAAGGCTAGAAGAGACACTTTGAACAATTCACTACACCAAAACTACCTTATCGCTTTAAAAAATGGCATCTCCATAGTTAGATTTTTAAATGAATGTTCTTTTTTTAGTTTATGGTGCTTAGTTTATAATATTTAGTATGTATATTTTATTCTTGGAGTTCTGGAATGACTGTAGGATAAGCACTGGACTGCTAACTTCCAGGCCAGCAGTTCAAAGCCACCAGCAGCTCCTCAGAAACCTTATACTGGTTCGCTGTGAATCAGAACCAACTCTACAGCATTGAACTTTTCTTTTTTTTTAAAATCTTAAACAGCTTTGCAGTTATCACATGGGAAGTTTTATCCAGAAAACAGCCTTTTGAAGGTAAGTGTACTTGGACTTCCTTATTCTAGGTAACATGACGTTGATTGACCACATTGAAAACCATATAAAGCTCATCTTGTTTTATATCTTCCTACCATTTATTTTGTTAAAAACACAACATTAAACCATCAATTTATCAAATACTATTCCACTAAGTATTGGAATAGTATTTGATACTTAGTAGAATAGTATTTGATAAATTGGTGTCCTGGTATGGCGCTGTGGGTGCCAGACTGCAAAGCCATTTGAACTGCAAGGTTGGCAGTTCAAGCTCACCAGCTGCTCCTTGGAAACCCTACACAGAGTTGCTATGGGTCGGGATTGACTCGACGGCACTTAACAACAAGTATTGGACAGTGTACTGGATTATGGATCAGAAAAACATGGATTTTAATTGGTTTTCTAACAGGAATTACCTCTGTGGTCAAGCCACTCGATCTCTTGAGTCTTCAGGTTTTTTTTACTGTAAATTGAGACCTTAAAATTAGTATTGTCTATTTCAGCTATAAAACTATTTATATGAACATGTAATTTGTACTCCATGTATAGGACCAAAAAATGTAGACAGAAAAATGTGTCCTTTTAATACTTTGATAATATTATTTTTATTGTTGTTGCTTGAGATTTGTATAGGTCAGCTTGCTATTTAACAAACAACCCCAAAATCTCAGTGGCTTACAAAGTAAACATTTATTTCTCACTCACATTATCATACTAGTTGCTGTGGTCCTGACTCTGCTAGGTTTTATGTGGCTCTGCACTGCTTAAAATGGCCAAAGTAAATTAATAAGGTGAATAGATACATGCATCATAAGGGAAGTAAGCAAGTCATATGACAGCAGCTGGGATATATATATATATATATATTCCTCCTTTAGGAAGGGAGTTGCATAATACTACTAAAATGGTAAGATTCCTTCATTTTCATTCAGTTGACTTGGAATGCATTTAATATATTGATTCATAATATATTTCTAATGAATAAAATGTTTCTGTTTTGACAGAAGTCACCAATCCTTTACAGATTATGTATAGTGTGTCGCAGGGCCATCGTCCTGACATTAATGAAGAACATTTACCATTTGATATACCTCACCGAGAGCTTATGATCTCTATAATAGAAAGTGGATGGGCACAAAATCCAGATGAAAGACCATCTTTCTTAAGTGAGTGTACAGTTTTAATACTAAGCTTTTGAATTACAGAATCCGCTAATATACTATGAGCAGAATATGCCTTTTTGAGTCACACTTGTTCCATGATTAATGCCAAGTTTTGTTTTTCGTTCTTTTTACTCCTGTTATTCATTGTAGTTGTAAAATAAGAGGGTGTTCCCAGTACTCAGCCTAGAGTGGAGCTC
The DNA here is from genome assembly GCF_000296735.1 of Chrysochloris asiatica. Lineage (NCBI taxonomy): Eukaryota > Metazoa > Chordata > Mammalia > Afrosoricida > Chrysochloridae > Chrysochloris > Chrysochloris asiatica. The sequence goes on along the minus strand of NW_006408549.1, from coordinate 15,373,153 downwards.
ACATTCTAGTGGCAACAGCAGAACATGAAAAAATAAATACAAGATACATATATTGGAAGTACTATGTGGAAATACACAAGGTAGTAGAGTAGTTGAGAGAGGTAAAGAGAGACCTTTCTTAGTTGCAAACACTTGAACTGAGATTGGAAACTTGAAGAGGAGCCAGCCATTCACATTTCAGACAAAGAAAGCAATGTGGGCAAAGGCCCTGAAGCTGGGGAAAGGAACGAGTTTGATATTTTCTAGGAACAAAGAGACAGTCTGTGCAGTAGCAATATGGTGAGCAAGGAAGAGAATAATATGAAATGAGGTTGAAAAGATAAGGAAGAGGCTGTTGACTGTTAGAAGTTTAGATAGTCCAAGTGCAATGAAAGCCATAAGGTGTTTTGCAAGCAAGTAACATGATCTAGGAGTCCTGGTGTGACACTGTGGTGTGGGTTAATGTGCTGTACTGCAAAGTTGGTTTGAACCGCAAGGTTAGCGGGTCAAACTCACCACCCACTCCTCAAAAACCCTATGCAGGGTCGCTCTGGGTCAGAACTGACTTAACGGCACTTAACAACAACAGCAACAAGATCTAATTTAGGTTTAAGAGAAATCACTCTTGCTGCTTTGTGAAAACTGATTAGAGGGGACAGAAGAAGCTAAAAACAACAGCTAGGGAACTCCTGCCGGAATAATTTAATTACGATGGTACTGGAGATTGAAAAAGTAGACAGAATTAAGATACAGTTCAGATGTAGAAAAACAGACTGTGGAAACAGATCTGTGCATGAAGGAAAGGGTGGCATCAGGATGAATCAAGTCTGAGGCTCAGATAGGTTAGCATGTTAATACCATCTACTGGGATGAAGAAAACAGAGGAGGAATATATTGAGAAGGGTAGAATGCGGAGCTTCACTTTGTAAAAAGGAAATGTGAGATGCCTGTGGAATATGCAAGTGTAGATTCCTGGTAAATAATTGATTGCATTTCAGCACGAACTCTGGAGTCCTATAGTCTGAGTTCAAATTTGGGCATATTTTCTATTTCTTCAATTTAACTATTGTTTTCGGGTACCATTAAATTATTTTTCTAATTCATAGCTACTTATTGTTTTGTCTTTAAGTGCCATCAAGTGAGTTCTGACTCATAGCGACCCTAGAAAAGGTTTCCAAGGAGTGACTGTTGAGTTTGAACCTATAGGACAAAGCAAAATGGCCATATAGGGGTTTTTAGTCTAATTTTTATGAGAGCAGATCACCAGGTGTTCGTGCCCATAGAAGCAGCTGGTTGGTTTGAATTGCTGAGCTTTTGGTTAGCAATCAAGTGCTTAACCTTCATGTTACCACAGTTCCCTCATCTATAAATAGGTCATTCGAATGGTATTTTATTACATTCCTACTGCAATTTGCTGATTTGTTGCTAAGTGGAGAGGCTAGGGCTCCAGATATAAAATTTAGAGTCACAGATCGTGTGTGAACTCCTGTCTTGGCCTCCACCACCTAGGGAGAGAATATAGATAAAAAGTAAATGGCCCAAATTCGAACTCTAAGGGATTCAAATAGTTAGAAACTGAATTGCTGTTGTTAAGTACTGTTGAGTAGGTTCCAACTCAGCGACCCTATATAAATCTTCATGGGAGCAGAAAGCCTCATCTTTTTCCCACGGAGCAGCTAGCGGGCTTGAACTTCAGACTTTGTGGTTCAAAGTTCAGTGCTTATCATATGAAGACACCACGCTCTTGGAAACTGAACGTTGCTGTTCTTAAGTGCCATAGAGTCTATTCCAACCCATAGTGGCCCTGTATAGGGTTTCCAAGGAGCAGCTGATGAGCTTGAACCTCTGACCTTGCAGTTCAAACTGACTTTGCAGTCCAGCACATTAACCTGCTGTACCACACCAGGACTCCAAGAAACTGACTAGAAGAAGAAAAATGAGCAAATGATGAATATTCACAGACAGTTCTAACACCATACTAGGACTCCATTTTAGTGGGTATGAAGTGGCTTTTATTTGTATTTCCCTAATGTCAAAAAGAACCAATAAATCCATTTTGGACGAAGTACAGCCAGAGTACTTATTGAAGGCCAAGATGGCCAAACTTCGTCTCTCATATTTTGGACATATTGTCAGGAGGGACCAGTCACTGGAGAAGGTTATCATGTTTGGTAAGATGGAGGGTCAGAGAAAAAGAGGAAGACCCCAACGAGATGGATTGGCCAAGTGGGAGCATCGATGGACTTAAGCGCGGCAACACTAGTGAGGTTGGCCCAGGATCGGACAGTGTTTCGTTCTACTGTGCATAAGGTCGCTATAGTTCGGTACTGACTCGATGGCACTTAACAAGAACAACGACGACTGATGTCCTGGTGTGGCACCATAGGATAAGCACTGGACTGCTAACCACAAGGTCAGTGGTTTAAACCCACCAGCTGCTCTTCAGAAACCCTGTACAGGTTTGATATGAGTCAGAAACAATGCAACAGCACTTAACAATGACTGATGATATCAAACATCTTCTCGTGTGCTTTTTAGCCATCTGTATATCTTCTTTGGGGAAATAACTATTTGCATCTTTTTAATTGGGTTAGTTGTCTTATTACTGATTTGCTAGAATTCTTTGTAAGCTATAGATACAAGTTCTGTAGCCAATACATGATTTGCAAATCTATTTTCCCAGTCTGTGGCTTGGGATAATTAAAAATAATAATTTTTTTTTTTTAATTTTAACATAGTATTTTGAAACAAAAAGTATTCTATTTTTATGAAGTCCAACTTACAACTTTTTTTTCTTTTCTGTATCATGCTTATAATATTCAATTTAAGAAATTATGGGCATGAAGATATTCTTCTGTGTTTACTTCTAAAAATGTTTTAGCTTTATATATATTTAGCCCTGATCCAATTTGAGTTTATTTTTATAACTGTGAGGAAAGGTCTTAATTCACCTGTTTGCATGTAGATATCCAATTTTCCTAGCTTCATCTGTTGCATACACTATCCTTCCCCCCACTGAATTATCTTGGCACCTTTGTCCAAAATCAATTGATCATAATTTTAAGGGTTTATTTTTGGACTCTCAATTCTGTTCCATTGATCTAGCTGTTATCCTTATGCCAGTATTAAAGGTTCTTACGACAGCTGAATGCTTGAGGAAGAATTGACTGGAAGCCTTATCAGTTCAGTGTTAGCATTTATATTTTCTGTTTAATGAGTATAAGCAGTCTAAACTGAAGTTGTATTTTTATTTCTTTATTTAGAATGCTTAATAGAATTTGAACCAATTCTGAGAACATTTGATGAGATAACTTTTCTTGAAGCTGTTATTCAACTAAAGAAAACTAAGGTAAATTGCCAAATGAAATGGAAATTAGAACTTTTAAGTATTACATTGCTTCCTGTCATAGTTATCTAGTCCTGCTATAGGAGAAATATCACAGTGGGTGGCTTTAATGAACAGAATTTTTCCCCCCACAATTAGGAGGCTAAAAGTTCAAATTCAGAGTGCCAGCTCAAGGGAAGGCCTTCTCTCTCTTAGCTCTTCTGTCTCTTTTCAACTTCTGTTTCTTGTTTTCTTGAAGCTCTCAAGTGGCATGGCATCTGTCATCCCCAGTCTTTACTTGCTTGCTCAATCTGTTCTTTTTAAATCTTGAATAAGATTGACTGAAGATTGTTAAATGGAAAACTAAAGTACTTTGTGGAGTCCTGGTGTGGCAGGCACTGTGGTAAAGCCGCTCCTTGGAAACCCTGTACAGGATCGCTATGAGTTGGAATCGACTCAACGGCACTTAACAACAACAGTAATGTCCTTTGTAAACCTTCACCCAAACTACAATAAAAGAAGAGAGACAGAAATTGACTTAAGATACACACACTCCACTAATGAAAGCAAACCTACTACTGTTGACTCTGTTCCGAATCATAGCACCGTGTTATATGGTTTCTGAGGAGCAGCTGGTGGTTTTGAACCACTAACCTTGCAGTTAGTAGTCCAGTGCTTATCCTGAAGCACCACACCAGAATTCTAACCATAGGTGTAGGGGTTAGGGTTTATAACACATATTTTGGGACACACAATTTAATCCATAACTACCTGTAGAGATTTTTAGTTTATTTTGTTTTTATATATATACTTTTCATAGATGCAGGCTACAGTTTGGGGAGGAGAGCTTAGCCGAGACTATGAATACTATCTTTTGCCACCAAAACCGTTTTCTATTTTATTCAAATGGCCAGCTTTAGATTTCACAGACCTTTGTAGAACGCTCATCTATCAAATTAAAGTTTAAAATGAGTAGTGAATATTGACTGTGTACAGTAAGGGCCCTGGATCTAGATTTTAAAATACACATTTATATCTATAAAGTTTAATACTTACCAATTAATAGGTGTCAGGCTTTTGCACTTCTGTTTATTGTACTTGTGTATTCTAAGATTTGTTCCCAAAATAAGCTTTAGAATTTCTATTACTAATTCAGGCCAAACTATGTATGCTTTTAGTTGTTTTTGTATTATTTCATTCTCACACTTCTAATGCATAGACAAAAGAAGCAATCGATACAAATTACCTAGGAGAGTTGTCTCATTTATTTGATTTTGTACTTGTAGGTCAGAACAATTGAAGGGATCTAAGGTCTTTATGAGTTTGAATCAGTGTGATGGGATTATGAAAGGATTTTTATTAATGTTATCTAAAGTTGTTTAAGAAGTAGTAATGGTCTATTAGGGATTAAGTAAGCACAGTTTATCATGTGCCAGGTGTCATTAAATTGCATTTGTTATATGATAATGAAAATCATCAGCTTAGCCAAACTTTTCATTTGTGAACAAGCAAAATGTACAGTTTTGTGTTTTTTTTGTTTTTTTACAAACCAAATCCATGGTCCTTGAGTTGATCTGGAATCATAATGACCACCAGATAGGGTAGAGTAGAACTTGCCCCATAGGGTTTCCAAGACTATACATTTTTAAGAACTGCCACATCTCTCTCCTGCAGAGGGGCTGGTAGATTCCAACCACCAACCGTTAGGTTAGTAGCCTCTGACTAAATGGTATTGCATGGCCCTTGCTATTTCCTGCATCTCTTTACATAACCTTTGGTTTAAAAAGGGAAGTACCTAAAGGAGACAGCTATCTTTAACCAAAGGAAAAGTGGATGCTGGCAACATTAACGCCTGCTTTTTAGAAGAAACTAAAGAGGAACCATGTTTTAGTTATTCTGATACTTCTTTATCAGCTTCCCCACTTCTGAGTATGTGTACTCTTTGATACATTTCAATTTCTCCACTTCTATATTAATAATATTTTAAATAATATTAATAATCTCCTTCCATCCTGCAACCTGTACTTGAGCATTTTTTTCTGTAAATGAAATAAATAGTAAGATTAAATAATATTAATAATATTTTTGCTTTATCCTTTTTCTCCTCACAACTTTCTTATTTTATTCTCTTTTGCCAAAGGTAGACAAAATAATCTGTTTTCTTCATTATGAAGTGGAAGAGAACCATTCAGTTCCTTTTTTATTCCCCAGAAACTTAAAACAGTAGAGTCTATTTAAGATGGCTAGTTTTTCAAAGAACTTGCGTTTTACATAATTTAAAGCTTGTATTTTCAAATACTTTAGTAAAGTGTCTTAAATACTTTAGTAATAGCATTCTGATCTTCAGTGTTTCAAGTCACCATATTTTCACTTAGAATTATTTTTTTGTTTTTGTTTTATTGTGAATTGAGTGAAAGTTTGCAGGGCAAAGTATCAGTTTTACACTCAATAAATCATATTTTGCTTCACTGCAATGATCACAGTCCCCTCTGTGTACCATGTTAACAATATTTACTTATTTTTTTTTTTTTACTTTTTGTGATATATACATATAAAACAGAAAATATATATTCATTAAATGTCCAAAGGGCACACTTTGCAAAACAGCCTCCTGCCCACAGGCACACACACAGCCCTTCTCAGTCCACGGGCCTAGAGTCCTGAGCTGCTCTATCTCTGTATGCCATCGCCTCTGCCACTGCCTCTGCTGTTGCCACTTTTCTGATTAGGACCCCATGCTCCATTCATGCTCTTCCCTCTTCCCATTTCAGGGTCCTCTGTTCCTGAAATGAAAGATGAACTATTCCCCCATTTAAGTACACATCTTCTACATTTACAGTTGTGACAATCACAGTTAGTCCTGATAAACAAGTACTCACTATTGAATCATAAAATCCTATCCCCATCCTCCCCCACCCCTTTCATTAGATCCATATGGAAAAGCGGAAAATTATTCAGTGGAGATTCTACCTTAGTCTCCTCATTCTAAAACTAAGCACAATCAACAAGCTTGTAAGCCAACCACATGGTGGTTTTTATCCACACGTTTTTGATAGCCAGTGTCTAAGTTGCCCGTCCCTATCAATCTGAGGAGGCAAGCTTGATACTTGATATGAAGTTTTTCCCTTGCAGTTGAAATTTTGAACAACTGCATTCATAAGCAAAGGTTCAGTTCATCAGATTACAGCAGTTTACATTTTCTTCCTGTATCATACTTTTTTATCTTCACCTGGTCGAGTTCTGGTCAGTAAGCCATCCAAGCTAGGTCATATGGGAGTTCTCGCCCACCTCCCCTCACTTCAGACCATCTGGCCACTTCACTCTCAACTATAGCCCCCAGTGACAAGGTCAGTGTCCCTGGGTTCAGGAGTTCACTTGTCTCCCTAAACTTCAGACCAACCAACTGTTCCTCTTCTCTTATCTTCTCAAGGTCAACAGGTGTATATGGAACGTGGCCAAACTCAGTCCATGTGTTCATTGCTGCATTTCCCCTACTTCCCCTCACAAGTAGACCAGGGAAGTCACCCAGAGCATACAAGACTACTCATGTGTTCCCTTTGAGTTTCAGTCTTAAAAGGGGTTTACCCTGACTTTACTTGCCTTGCCAAAGCAATCAGCTGGTTTGATATTCTAACAGCCAAACAGTCTGCTTATTTTCTATTGGTCTTTCTTTCAAGAAATATCTTCTATTCCTCTAACCATTCCAGATTGGTCTGCATGTTTTTTCAGTAGGAATGTCCCACCTCAGAAGGTTCTGAGTGGGGGTCAGGATTCCACATAAGGCCTCATGCTCCACAAAGGCTTAACAATAAGCCTACTTCCCTTGGCAAATTCTAATTTACCTTTTAGCTAATCCAATCAGTTCTAGGCTGAAAACAGGCTCATAAGCTTTCTGTAATCATAATCCCCAATATTCCGTTCTATCACACTTAAATGTCTGTTTTACAATAGAAGGCAAGGGAAACCAACATCCACAAGACAGTCAAGCACCTTTACATTAATTTCCTTTATTTACCCATTCAGACTATGTCTAGATCCCTGTATCACAGAACCCTGTTGTTCAAGGTTGCATATACATCACTATTTACCTCTATCTCATTTCCCATAAATACCTCCCTACAACTTCCCCTACCTTCCTTGTTCATCCACTCTCCTCCCCCTTCTTATATATTGCCCTCCCTGTCACCTGAGCTATTGTGTCTCTACCTCTAACCTGTGAATTACTGCTTCCTTCCCTCCACTCCTGGTAACCATCAAAGAATTTTTCTTTTAGTTTGGAAATCTTTTCTTAAGTTCTTACAATAATAGTCTCATGCAATATTTGTCCTTTTGTGACTAACCTCTCTCAGTATAATGTTCTAAAGGTTCATTCATGTTAAATGGTGTTTTGCAGCTTCATTGTTACTCTTCAAGGTAGCATAGTATTCCATTGTGTGTATATGCCAACATTTGTTTACATATTTTCCAGTGATGGCCACTTAGGCTGTCTCCATCTTTTTGCTATCGTGAATAGTGCTGCACTGAATATTGGTGTGCATGCATAGAATTGTTTTGTTTTGTTCTTTTTTCTTGATCTTTATTCAGGTCTATGAACCTGGTAGGATATCAACTTCGTTTCACAGTTGCAATAACAAGGGTATAGGGACATTAGTCAATTATATACATGCCACATCGCTAGCTAGTGACAGAGCCAAAAGTAGGATACAAATTTAACATTTTTCATAAAGCCATTTCTGAAAACAAAGATTGCCATTTAAGATTACTTATTTTAAGTTTCTTATATTTTTTTCAATTCTTTGAACCAACTTCTATACTTTATGTTTTCTTCAAATAACATTTTCTGCTTTGAATAGGACAAACTAAACCAAAACCAGATATTTTCTTAATATTACATTTCATTTTTTTCCAAAGGATTGTTGACAGTTTTTTAAAACCTTTATGACTAGTCAAGGATATTGTATTATTAAAGATATTTTAGTGGATTTTATAAGCATAGGAAAACGTTGCGTAATAAACCTGAAGACTAATTTTAGAGGTTCATGTAAAAATATAGTTAATAAATATTCACTGAAATGTTCTGTGTAAATACTATACTAAGTATATTATGCACAGAGATGAATCAAAGTTTCTTATCCACAATGGAATAGGAAGACATTGGAGGGATTGTTGACCCTCCCAGTTGTAAAAAGTAGTTGGTATTATGCTGACCTGGCTAGCAAATCACTCACCACTGATGGCAACCAATTTAAGCCTGACTTACAGGGACAGAGGCCTCACTGGTTTCAAAACAAATGTACAGTATTTAAATAAATCATCATTTTTATAAGAGCCACTTTTTATTGAATGCTTAGTAATCTTAGGACTTTTTTTAATTCTCACAATAATCCTGCAAAATAGGTATTATTACCTCCATTTATAGATAGTAAACTGAGATTGTCTTCTTCTTCAAGGTATTCTGAGATTTTATACCAGACCTTATGCATCGTCCCCATTGTTCCATTATGACATACTGCCTCCAGTTGTTTTCTATAAAATGAAAATACTAGTAATGCATACAAGCACAAATGCCTTACACTCAGTACATGCTCAATCATTATTGATAGGCAGACACACAAAGTGCAGTGTTTTAAAATACCATGTTGATAATAGACATGCTATATACATTATCTCAATTTACCCCTATAAACAGTCCTGCAAGTAGATATTTTTCTGTCTTTACATATGAAATCTAGAGACTCTGAGAGAACAATCATTTGTTTGAGGTAACCAATAATAAGAGGCAGAATTCAAGATTGTGTATCTTTAAAGTTTTTTCCCCTAGTCTACACTGTCTCTACCATAAGTAATGTATCCTCAATTGATTTAATTTTCTTTCCATTGATTTTATATAAATATAAAATATGATTAGGTAGAATGTATTTTACTTCTGTAATGTTCTAATCACCTCCAATTAATATACATTTATATATTCATTTTTGCTGCAGAGTAATGCAAGTACTGTTCTCCTATGTAACAAGAAGGAAATGGATTTCTCTCTGAACAGTCCTGTTAATCATAGTCCACAGGAGGTAAAAAAAAAAAAGTTGTGATAATGTTAAAATGAGAGAATATAATAATTCATTTACTGTAACCCCTTGTTGTTTAGTTGGGAAACTAAAGCCCTGGGAGGGTTTAGGATGTAAGTAGCCCCTGTCAGTCTCCAACTTGAAACCCATCTCTCCTGGTTTCCAGTTCATTGTTCATCCCATCCAATGAAGTCACTGCTGATTTTGATATTGATTTCTGTCATTCTATATAATCAGTGGTATTTTATGACTCTTTATCCAGTGTAACATAGCTTAGGCACTGCTGTCCTGTTCTTACATCTTACTACAGTTAGTAAAAGGAAACGGCCAGTTTTGTGACTGAGAGGAACTATTCCTTTAGTATCATTCATTTAGATTTATTTCATATTAGGCATTTCTTCAAACTCCATAAAATACGTTCACTTTACAGATTCAGAAAAATAATCAAAGCTAAATGATACATGGTTTTTGAGTCACCCTTACATGCATTCATTCATTTGACCTTCAGCCCATGTAGATATATTTTTAGATAGATATTACAAAGAACTTGAGAGCATTTAAATTTCTTGTCCAGTTAGTTGGTAATTCCATGACAGAGCCAAGAGTGAAGCCAGGTTCTCCAGAACTTTTCCTTGGTTTCCTACTCTTTTAGGTTGAAGGAAGCAAGCATTTCCTCTCAACCAGTAAGTAAGCAGTGTTGCAGATTTCAAATTCCTCATCCACTATTCTAGCCACTGAAGAGAAGCTCTGAGAACATGTAGAAAATATTGAAAAAATTCAGTTTATGTTTATTGATTATTTTATATGTATTTATAAATTTTGTAAGATATAATTTATAATAGTTTTGATTTTTGGTTTGTAGCAAACCAAAAGTGAGAACTCTGTATAAATTAAAGTTGAATAACTTTTTTATGGTTTTTTAAATTAACCTAAACCTTATTCTCCCCGTTCACTTTAGGAATCATGTGGATCCTCTCAACTCCATAAAAGTAGTGGCTCTCCTAGAACCTCAAGGTCCTTATCAACTCCTCAAGACAATCATTGTTTATCTGGTACGTAGATATTCAAGTCAGTACTGACTTGCACATTTTCTATTTCCTCCCTTTACATATCATATTGTTGGGAAGTAGTCATGGTTTGTATAGAGCATGTCTTTCATTTGCATGCATAACTCCTTCTCAGAAGGTAACAGGGTCTAAAGATAAGGCAACAGTGGTAGGATGTGCAACAGATATAAGAAGCATTAAAGCTATTGTGTCAAATACTGTAGAAAGGATTAAAAAAAATCTATAAGGAAGAGGGGAAATGTTTTTGAATAGCATAGTATAAAATGAGAAGTGATGCGTTGTGGGAGAACTATGAATGTAGAGCTACAATTGTACATAAGAAAAGTAACACTCTTTACAAAAGAAATTTCATAACCATTTGTCAGCTAGATAATCGCTCATCTTATACATTAAGAAGCTTCTGGATCACAGAGCTGGCAGACCCAAGACTTGAAGTTAGGTTGTCTGTTACAGATACTATGTCAACCTACTACAGCATGTTTTCATCATGAAGAAATTATTTCTGGCTTAAGGTTGGCCTTACAAAGGATCGACATTGCAGAAAAGGAGAACATTATAGAGGCAATAAATAAACAGTGGGCAATTTGGTTTAGCCGGTTAAAGGATTAATAAAAGAGGAAAATAAGGTTAGAAAAGTAGGTTGGAGAATTCATAGAAAATTCTAACACTTAACTAAGATATTTGGACTTTTTTTATGTGGGTGGGGAAAGACTGTTTGACATTTTTGAAGAGGGGTGTGATATAAGAATTTCCTGCTCTAAGAAGAGTCATCCTGGCTGAAATATGTAGGATATTGTGGTAAGAAAACAAGACATGAGGTGCAGAGACTATTACTGCAGTGCAAGGAAAGATTATGACAAAGATAATCCAGAGTTTATGAAAGCTGTAAAGTTTATCAGTACATCCTACAAAGCATGTCTCACTGGTCCTCATGAGGAGAAAGGGAAGCTCTGGAGGATGCACTCAAACTCTGTAATTTCTCACTTGTAGGAGGGACAAGAAAGAAAAAGGGTAAACTGAATGTTTACTAATGAGGCTTGGTGACTGGAAGAACATGGCTTCTGCTAATAAAAATTAAAATCAAAACAGATTTTAGGGTTAAAATGAATAACTTGTGATTTTTTAAATTATTATTTGAGGTGCTAACTGGGAGTATAGGTATGTTGTCCAGTGGAATGCTACAAAGACTGAAGTGCAGGAAAGATGGAAAATAAAGACGACTTGGATTTGGAAATTGAGATTATGATTGATGTTCTGAAGGTGAATAGGATTACCAAAGGAAACAAGTGTAGATAAACACGTGTCATATGTTACAGAGTTAGAGGAGACTTCTAAAATGCAGAAATAGGAAGAAGACATAAATGAAGACATCAAAGACTATGTGAATGAGTAAAATTTTGTGATTTACATGACAGTTTGCATAGAACAGACAAAAATAGAAAAAATTATTTCGTAGAAAGGTTTTTGTTAGAAAAATATTTATTTGCAAAAGTAGGTTTCTTAACAAACTTTAATAGCAGTGAAAAATTAAAGACATGGGGGTCTAGCCTCTGTATGACACATATTCTCTTATTTTAGTTACTAAGAATATCTAAAGAATATGATATTGTGTTTTATAGGAAAACCTCAAGATTATTCATTGCTATATCACCAGTCAGAAAATCATAGTTGGGAAAGTAACATTTCTGAGGCTAAGACTACATTCTGTGATCACAAGACCACCCCATGCTCATCAGTGATAACAAATCTACTTTCAATTGAGGAATATTCAGGTAAATATTTAGACACTTTGTAAGTGATGCCATTTACTCCCCACATATATTTCAAATTTATTAACATACAATAAGTTTTATTTGTCTTTATATCCTCAATTTGGTACTAAATATATTCTAAAGTAGGAAAGTACTTCCAAATCCTAAAAGATAAAAATACTGGCATATAATAAGAGGCCCAAAGGGTTTCCTGTGAACGTCTCACTGTGGAGGGAGTCCTAAGGACAGATGCTATTTAATCTGTTTATAAAGGCAAAGATTTTTGTTGTTTTGTTTTTTAATTAGCAAACATATAGGCATTCCTTGTATTTAAAAACAAAAGCCTGTAGCCAATAAAGTGAATTTTGCCCCATGATTTATAGCACATACTGCAAAAATTAATATGAACTAAAGGAGCTCTGGTAGCGTAGTGGTTATGAATCGGGCTGCAAACCACAAGGTCAGCAGTTCGAAACTACCAGCTGTTTCGTGGGAGAAAGATGAGGCATTCTGCTCCTGTAAAGATTTACAGCCTCGGAAACCCTGTACAGGGTCGCTATGGGTCGGAACCGACTCGAAGGCATTTAACAACAACAACAACAACAACATCCCTCCTACAGCACTCTACTTCTCAGCTGGGTTTGATGACTCATTGCAATGGCCACACAGAACTCAGGCATCATACTCACAGTTACGTTGTTTATTGGGGAAGTTAATAGGTTACAACTCAGGAATAGAAATAGTCTGAGCAGAGTTCTTCCAGACAGGACATCCTCTCGTTAGTCATACCCACAGGCAATCTTCTCTCTGCCTGGCCGTTTACAAAGCGCTTTTAGGACGCTGATAAATACCCATAGGGCACACCACCCCACCATAAGCCTCAGCCTGAAGGAACTCGGCTCTAGCTCCAGGAGTTAGCAAACCTAGCTCCCCCAATTAAGAACCTGGAGGAACTCTACAAGGAAGCCTCCTGCCCAAAGTCACTCAACTTTACTTGCTCTGTGGGGTAGGAAGCCCACTACTGTCTTATCCTCTGTTCTTGGTGCTGCGGCTCCTCTGCCACACATCTGGTATCTCAGCTTTCTGTCCCTGGGTTGAGGAAGTTCAATGCACAGGTGTTGGGGCCCAGAGGATTCACTACACACCTGACTCTTCTTTGGTAGTAGCAAGTTCCCCCTCCTGCTTCTGAGATGGTTGATTTTAAACCCATGCTAGAATTTCAAGTTTTCAAAATTACATCTACAGCTGCATCATATCATCCTATCAGTGTCTTCTCCATCAGGAAGAGTTGTTTGGTTGGAATTATAAGACTAAGGCTAGAAGAGACATATTAAATCATTGACTTCACATATACACAAAGACAGCACTTTCTCAAGGACAGTGAGGAGATAAGATAACCCAAATCTCTGATTATTTCTAGTGATCAGTATCATTCCCAAAAGTATTATTCTGTATCAACAAAATCATAGAAAAACTAGGTTTTATGTCATATTTCCTTTTCATGTAGTTTCCCTCATTGCTGTGTATCTTCCCTCACCTTTCTAACTGTCGTCCCTTGCTCGTCTACAGTGCGACTACAGCCAGGTGTAGCCCAACAGTGGATCCAGAGTAAAAGGGAAGACATTGTCAGCCAGATGACTGAAGCCTGCCTTAACCAATCACTGGATGCCCTTCTGTCAAGGGATTTGATTATGAAGGAGGACTATGAACTTATTAGTACCAAACCTACAAGGACCTCAAAAGTCAGACAATTACTAGACACCTCTGACATACAAGGAGAAGAATTTGCCAAAGTTATAGTACAAAAGCTGAAAGATAACAAGCAAATGGGTCTTCAACCTTACCCAGAAATACTTGGGGTTTTGAGATCATCAAATTCAAACTTATTTCAAAATAAAAGCCTGTAAATGATTGTTTTTCAAGAAGGAAATTCAATTTTTGTAAATGATTATTTTATATGTATCTCTGATAATATTGTTTTTATAAAATCCATGAATACTAAAAACTTCACTGAAGTTTGTTCTTCAGGTAAATATTAGTCTCCTTCCATGACACTGCAGTATTTTTTTTTTAAGAAAGTAGAAAGTGTTCATTGTGCTACATAGTGTTCAATTTTTTGTCTGTTTTGTTCATTGAAACTATTTTTTAAACTGTAATAATTGTATTCTTGTTGCACATAAAAAAGTGCCTTAAGGTATTATGTGTTTCTGATGGAAACCACCTGCACATTTGTTTTCTTTGTGGATTATTTATTGCTTTCAAAAATGCAATTTGGCTTCATGAAATAGCATCCTTTATTGAAATTAAAGATGGTACAGCACTCCTGCCTTACATCTTTATGTGAAAATCCTCACTAAAAGGCTATTCATTTTGTATCCAGATTATATTTTTAATTCAGTTTACTAAATTCTCTTCAAAAAATTATTTCAAAGGTAAAATAAGATAATTGGTATAAAAAGAAAAAAAAATATTTTAACAACAATTTTCTGCTGTCGTTTCTACACTTACTTCACTGACACAGGTGTAAACAGAATTAACATCCTAATATGTACCCTTGTGTGCTTTAAGTCCTGCTCGTTTTAAAAGTATATTCTTGTTAAAGAGAGAGTCTTTTCCTTTTATTATCATTGTACGCTTCATACGGCAAATTTGCTTTTGCACTTAGTAGTACATAATGCAGCCTTCTGTATCAGATCTGCATTTAATTCATTCTTTTGAAAACTGCTGTGCAATATTATCAGGGCTGCTTTTTTTAATTATTATTTTTGTAATTTGTTTATACCAAATTTAGCCCAAGCAAGAAAGATACAGCATAAGCTCTGTTTCTGGTTAATGGGATATATCACTAAATAAAAACCAACAAAGAATTGTTAAGTGCCGTTGAATCGGTTCTGACTCTTAGCAACCCTGTATAGGATTTCCAAGGAGCAACTAGAGAGTTTGAACCACCAACCTTGTGGTTCAAACAAACCTTACAGTCCAGTGCTTATCCTATAATGCCATAGCCAATACACCACACAGTGAAATACAGGATCAACTTGAAAGGCCAAATTTGAAGTATAAGACTTAAACCATGAAGAAAAAAATTGAAAAAGAAAAAGATTAAATGCTGCTAAAGAAATTAAATATTTTATTACCAGTATAAAATAAGCACATTAATCTTGATTTTGGAGCTTTACATTAACCATAATGTCTCATTACTACAGCTCTGAGAATATTGAAATTTAGTAAAGGAAAAGATGAAAATTAAGCACCAGTTACCAAATTTTTAAATCATAAATAATGGTGGTGGTAGTTTATGTGCCATCTAGTCAGTTCTGACTCAAAGTGTGTAGGGTTTTAGAGGCTGTACATCTTTCCAGAAGCAGGAGACTCATCTTTCTCCCATCTAGCAGCTGGTAGATTTGAACTGCTGACAATGCGGTTAGCAGCACAACACTATGCTACCAAGGGGCCTTTCCTAAACATTAAGTCAAGGAAAAGTCTACTTCTAGAAACTTCCCCCTTTATATTTTAAAAAGAAACTGACTATTTTTAATATTTTTTGTTGTTATGTGCTGTGGAGAACAGTTCCAACTCATAGCAACCCTATACTTGGGTTTCCGAGGCTGTAAATCTTTACAGGAGCAGAAAGCCTCATCTTTCTCCCGCGGAGCAGCTGGTAGTTCCAAACTGCTGACCGTGAGATTAGCAGCCCAATTCATAACCAGTATGCTGCCAGAGCTAAATGGCACCAAACTGACTTGTATCAGTTAGATGTGGTGTATCTGGATCGGTACAGTGGGCATTGCCCTGCTTCTCCATCTTCTGCCTAAATCTAAAAATCACAGTTTTATAACAGTTTACATGCTTATGGATATATGCGTAACACTCACTTTCTCCATAATATAATATAAAAGAACACATGTGTATTTGTTTCTGATTACAACTCTTAATTTTTCTACACAGATAACTGATAAACAAGAATGCAAAAGATAAAGTCTTTGGCATGCTCTCATCTCTTTGTGGAATTGTTACAATCTCAGTGGCCAATTTTCTTAATAGACTAAAAGTAATTTTAGGTAGTAGCTGGACACACACTAAATGACATTGAATCATGGTGAGGAAATAACTTCAGTTCTTTTTCTGGCCTGCTGATTAAATGAAAGCCATTGTCTCAATTTTGTGCTATCATCTTATGATCTCTGTGTTAAAAGAGAATAAGCCTCAGGCTCAGAATTTAAGGAACAGTAGCAAACCTTTATAATGACTTTTGTTGTTGTATTTAAGTTCCAAAGTACATTCTACATAAAATGAGTGGTACTGGTTTTCTATTCATAGTAATAAAGTGTCATTTGTAGTAAATAAAAATCAAAATTTGAAGATAAAAACCAAACCCATGCCCTTGAGTTAATTCTGAGTCATGTGACCTAAGGGACAGAATAGAAATGGCCCATAGTATTTCCAAGGCTGAAATCTCATGGCAAGCAGACTGCCACATCTTTATTCTAGTAGAGTGGGTGGTGGATTCAAACCACTGCCCTTTAAGTTAGCAGGCAAGCATGCAACCACTGTGCCACCAGGACTCATTACAATTTGAAGATAGTATTAAGGAGCTCTGGTAGCGTAGTGGTTACAAATCAGGCTGCTAACCTCAAGGTCAGCAATTCGAAACTACCAGCTGTTCCACAGGAGAAAGATGAGGCTTTCTGCTCCCGTAAAGATTTACAGCCTCAGAAACCCTGTACAGGGTCACTATGAGTCACAACCAACTGCACGGTACTTAACAACAATTCAGTAAATTACAATGTAAGTAAAACATGTATCCGATAACAATTATAGGGACCCTATGCAGGGTCGCTATGAGTTGGAAATGACTTCACTGCACATAACAACATGAGTTGGAATACACTCAACTGCAATGGGTTTAGAGTTCATATTTTTCTAAGTTTAATGGGAAATGACTGAAATGACATAAAAAGTGAAATAGGCTCTCGGGAAGGAGAGGCAAGTATGGACTGGAGGAGACAGCAGTGAGAAAAGTAGACAAGGAGAGTCCATTTCGAAGACTTGGGCTAGAATGGGGAGGTAGCCGTACAGACAGAGACAGAAATTCAATATGTATATTAGAGTCAACACAATTTGATAATGGATTAAATACGAGGAAGGGAAGGGGTTTTTTTTGTGTGTGTGTGTGTGTGTTTTTATTGGAGACTGAACTTTTAAGATCTTTTCAGGAGAAATCAATTCCATTTAATAAGCTTTGTAAAATGGCACAGTAGCAAAGGGGCCCAGGGTTAAGCCATGCTCTTGACTTCAGAACTGACCCTTTCCTGGCTGAGTGTCCTTAGCAGATAACTAAGAGAAAAGCCAGTCTTTTTCAGATGTTTAGAATTCAACTTATTTTCCTTTTTTAAATTGTTTTTACATGAGTTGAACTTTCTCCATTTAAAACAAACCAAAATCCACCTTAAAGAATAAAAATGTAGGGAACATTTTTTTTTTTTACTTCTGGGTATACTTCTGGGGTTTTGACCTAGTAACTTTGTAGATGAGAAAACTAGGAAGTTTTATTTTGATTTGATTTGGTTTTGCAACTGCTTAGTTTTCAGAGATGAAGTGAAAAGACCTATTTTGCATGCAATAAATTTAAGAGGTCTTTTAGACATTCAATTGGAGATAGCAAGAAGATATTTATAGAGAGAGATCCAAGAAGGGTACCATGTCAGAGATTTAAATGTGGAAGTCATTAGCAGAGAGATTTTTTTCTAACTTTGGAATTGTGTAATAATAATATGGTCACTAATTTTTTTTTTCTCGAATACAAGGATTACTTAGTACAAATGCAAACTGTGTCATCTACAAGGGTGAGTCAACAATTATCCACACTCCAGTTATACTGAAACATCCATCCATGTCCATGGCTGATGGCAACATTGAGCATGCCTGTGAAATGACGAGTGACAGTGGATTCTGTGACAAATCATTTGTAAATCAGCCCCAGCTCTACCTATGAAATAATCCATGGCAGACTTGGATTTCAAAAAATTTGTGAGCGATGGGTACTGAAACAAATCATGGAAGAACATAAACAGAAATACTTGGGACATTTGCAAATAAAATTTGGACCAATACTTAAAGGAAAGTAAAAGTTTCTTTTAAAAAAAATCTTTACTGGTGACAAAACATGTATGTATCACTAGGAGCCTGAGAATAAACAGCAGAGGATGAAACGGAAGCATCCTCAATTGCTGACCCAAAAAAATGGTCAAAAGTCAGCCATCAGCTAGAAAATTGATGCTTACAGTTGTCTGGGATTCTCAAGGGCCAGTACTGGAACACTATCAGGGAAAAGGTTCAACATTCAAGAGTGCTCCTTACAGTGAGATAGGCTAAAGCCTAAACTAGGGAGTTGTGATCTTGCATGACAAGGCATGTCTCCACTCCTCTTCCCACACCATTGACACTACACAAAAAGCATCCTCCCTGTAGTCCTGATCTTGCTTCATCTGACTTTTTTCTGTTTGGTCCCCTGAAATCAGCCCTTCAAGGATGAAGATTCACCTCTGATGTGAAGACAAGGACGCACTTGTGGCTCTCAGCTCAGCCTAAAACATTGTTTTAATAAGGGAATATGAAAGTTGTTGACAGATTGACGAAGTGTATCGAAAAGCAAGAAGACTGTGTTGAAAAATGATGTATTTGTCTTTTCTAAAAGTTGATTAAAATAAATTCTACAGCCAGAGTATGAATAATTTTTTACTAATCCTGGTAATTCTGAGAACACTATGATGGTGGTACACTTAATATCCCTAACTCTATAGGAAACTGAAATTTTAAAAGATTATTGAGGTTTCAGCGATTTGCCCAAGGTCATCCAGCCAGTAACTTGCACAGTCTGCGAAGAGCTCTGCTGAAAACAGCAATACTGTTAACCACTTAAAACTACTTAATCATCCCTTGCAAAGGCACTCTTCTAATGCTAAATACATTCTTTCTCTTTTACTTGCTAAATCCCTGATAATACATTAGAGTAGCTGCTATAATAAAGCTCAAATTATGTTCTTTAAGACATATATATGTTGCTGTTGTTGTTGTTAGGTGCCATCGAGTTGGTACTGACGCATAGTGACCCTGTGCACAACAGAACAAAACACTGCCCTGTCCTGGGCCAACCTCACAATTGTTGCCATGCTTGAGACCATTGATGCTGCCATATGACCAATCCATCTCGTTGGGGGTCTTTCTCTTTTTCTCTGACCCTCCACCTTACCAAACATGATATCCTTCTCCAGCAACTGGTCCCTCCTGGTAATATGTCCAAAGTATGAGAGACGAAGTTTGGCCATCCTGGCCTCCAAGGAGCTCTCTGGCTGCACTTCTTCCAACACAGATCTGTTTGCTCTTTTGGTAACCCATGGCACTTTCAATATTCTCCTCCAACCCCATAGCTCAAAAGCATCAATTCTTCTACCATCTTCCTTATTCACTGTCCAGCTTCGCATGCAGATAAGGTTATTGAAAATACCATGGCTTGGGTCAGGCACACCTTAGGCCTCAAGCTGACATCTTTGCTATTCAACACTTTAAAACGGTCTTGTGCAGCAGATTTACCTAATGCAATATGTCATTTGATTTCTTGACTGCTTCATCTATGAGTGTTGATAGTTGATCCAAGAAGAGTGAAGTCCTTGACAACGTCAATCTTTTCTCTGTTGATCAGAATGTTGTTTATTGGTCCAGTGGTGAGGATTTTGAGGGAATACAAAGTGAAATCTTTCAAGAAAGTGAGGCGGCACTTGAAGCACTCACTCACTCATCTATACCAAGAAATTTAGAAGACAACTATCTGGTCAACTGATTGGAAAAAATCTGTATTTGTGCCCATTCCAAAGAGAAGTGACCCATCGGAATGTGGAAATCATTGGACAATATCTTTAATATCCCCTACAAGTATAGTTTTACTAAAGGTAATACAGAAACGGCTGCAAGCA
>NW_006408549.1:15323959-15352150 GCF_000296735.1 Chrysochloris asiatica | reverse complement strand
ATAGTTGTTGTTGTTAAATGCCTCCAAGTAGATTCCAACTTTGCAATCCAGGGCACACCAGGACTTACGTATATATAAAACAACAACTATATATATGGAGTTCTGGTGTGGCTCTGCGGGTTAATGCACTGAACCACAAGGTCAACAGTTCAAGCTCTCCAGCTGCTCGTTGAAAACCCTATACAGGGTCGCTATAGGTCAGAACCGAGTCAAAGGCACTTAACAACAAATATAGATATAGACAGATAGATAGATAGATAGATAGATAGATAGATAGATAGATAGATAGATAGATAGATATACAGGGTCCCTATGAGTTGGAACTGATACAACAGCACACAACATATATATATTTGTTACATATATATAGTTGTATGTTAATTGTTACATATGTTACATATATATAGATATAGATATAGCTGTTCAATGAGACCCTGTCTAGTGTTTCCAAGGAGTGTTCCAAAGAACTGGGAAGGTGTAACACACTGTGCACCAAAAAGTTAGAAAGAAAAGAGGCTTAGGGAAACCAAAGATAGGTTTATTATAAGCATAGGCATTCTTACAGAGTGAGGTAAGAATGGGCGTCTGCTTTGTGAAAGAAGGGGAAGTGGAGCCACCAGTACAATCTGGCTTCTTTATATAATACTTCTGTCAGGGGAGTGAGCTATTCTCCAGGTCTGAGTGCCATGTAGTAAATCCTGTGAATATGGTTTCCTTGAATTCTGTTTTCTCAGGGTTCAGCTTATCATCAACTGATTTTATTTCTCCTTACAATAGTATCCCCTCACGTACCCCTCTTAACTAACTTTATTTGCCATTACAATGGTTTCTCCTTATACCTACCCATTTTAATTAATCTTATTTCTCCTTGCAATAGTTTCCTCTCTCATGTTTGGTCTTTATCTGAGGGTCTGCCCACGCTTCTCAGTCCTTTTATGTTCAAATTACATAGTTTTGTGATCTCAATTTAGGAATGGTCTGTAAAACCAACGATAATTATGCTTATGAGTGGTTGTTGTTAAGTGCCATTGAGTCAGTTCTGACTCTGACTCATAGTGACCCTATATAGGGTTTCTGAGGCACAGGTGGTGAGTTTGAACCAATGACCTGTGGTTCACAGTCCAGTGCTGATCCTACAGTGCCACACGAGAAGTCCAATCCCCTTTGTCAGGGGAGTGGGCTATTTCTCTTATGAGAGATAAGGACAAAAGGCCTTATCAGATAGAAGAGAAAACCATGTAGACTGTGAGACTGAAATTATGTAGTCACAAGCCAAAGGATGCTAGGGCAAGTAGAAGCTAAAAGAGGCAAGACAAGATTCTTCCCTAGAGCCTTTGATTGGCACTTAATGCTACTGATGTTTTGATTTCGGACCTCAAACTCCAAGGCTGTGAGGAGATAAATTTTTGTTGTTTTAAATAACCAAACTTGTGGTAGTTTATTGCAGCCAATCTAGGCAATTAATACATACATCACTTTTTGTAAATAGACTTAACTCTTTTTGTAAATAGACTTAACTTTTTGAACAGTGTATGATTTCAAAAATTATTAAAAACATTAGCTGTCCCACATATGCTGGACCCAGTTTCCCCTCGTATTAAAAACCAAACCCATTGCCATCAAGTTGATTCTGATTCATAGCACACCTGTGGGCTAGACTAGGGTTTCTTCAACTGTAAAGCTTTAGAGAAGCAGATTGCCATATCTTTCAGGGTTTGGACTGCAGACCATGTGACTAGTAGCCAGTTATTTAGCCACTGTGCCACCAGGGATTCTTCAAGGCACCAACATTATTATTAACAAAAGTTCATATATTATTCAGATTTTCTTAGTTTTTAGTACTCTCCATTTTCTAATCCTGGATCCCATCCAGGATACCATATTACCTTTCCATGACTTCTTAGGCTTTTGCATACAGTTTAGTCCAACAATCCAAAAAAAATATTTTACTCTAGGAAAATAATCATAGGTATATGTGCATAGAATACAGATGAAGCAACGATTATGTTCACTGAGACATTGCTTCAAGACTAGTAAGGAGCTTAAAGAACTTTTATGTAAGGAACCCTGGTGGCACAGTGGTAAGTGCTCAGCTGTTAAACAAAAGGTAAATGGTTCAAAGCCTGCACCACTTCACGGGAGAAACATATAGCAGTCTACTTCCTGGGCTCTACAATTAGTTCTGGACTTTTGGTGTAGCGCACTAGGATCAGCACTGGACTGCGAACCACAAGGTCAGCAGCTCAAACTCATCAGTTATTCCTCGGAAATCCTATGCAGGGTCACTATGACATAGTTAGTTCTACCCTGTCCTGTTGATTCAACAACAAAGGGTATTCCATTTTTCCATAGAAGAAAGAAAAACTGATAAATTAAAATATGTAAATATATACATATATATGGAGCTCTGGTAGCATAGTGGTTACGAATTGGGCTGCAAACTGCAAGGTCAGCAATTCGAAACTACCAGCTGTTCTGTGGAAGAAAGATGAGGCTTTCTGCTCCCATAAAGATTTACAGCCTCAGAAAACCTGTTCAGGGTCGCTATGAGTCAGAACCGACTCCACAGCACACAGCCACCACCATATATATATATGTATGTATGTATATATATATATATATACACATATAGATAGATACACTGTAAACACAATAATAAAGTATCTGTGACATGTTAATATATTTCTATGATAGGTAACCATATATTTTTCCAAAAATATTAGTGAGATGGGTTGCATTGTTTCACATGTTTACAAATCTCTTTAATGTTAAATGAAGTTAAATGGAAGATAAAGAAGTTTTTGTATCTGCATTCAATTTGTTGTAAAATCACTTTAAAATAATCCTCCTTTGTAAAATCCAGACTACAACCTTTGGAAAACTTCACTTTGAGAGAATGAGAGTGAAAAATGCAATTAAATATGTTGTTTTTTGTTTTGTTTTGGCTTTTTGTTTGTTTGGTTACGTTTTTTGTTTTTTTGTTTTTTAACATTTTATTGTGCTTTAAGTGAAAGATATTAAATAACAAATTTGTTTTCCAATAAATAATTCATATACAGATTGTTCAGTGCCATTGGTTCGAATCCCTACAAAGTGTCAGCACTCTCCTCATTGACTCCCTGGGGTCCCTGTTTCCATTTTGCTGGTTTTCCAGTCCCTCCCTGCCTTCTCACCTTTGGTTTTGGGCAAATGTTGCCTTTACTAAAGTCAACTCTCAACTAACTAATAGGTCTGCAAAATAAACAATAGTATCCATGAACAAAAACTGTATGAGAACAAAAGAGTAACATTTACCCAAAACTAAAGTTGAGAAGGCAGATGGGATATGTTCAAGGTCATATTTTGGCTCTCAGGGACTTGTTTAAATTTTCTTTATCTTCAGCCTGAATTTCCATATGAGCAATTGATGATCTGTTCCACAGTCTGCCCCTGGCCTTGATTTGGCTAGTGATACAAAGCATTTGATGGGGCACAACTCAAAATAAAGAAAAACAGCTGTAAACAACCATTAATAATAAGAACATGGAATGCATGAAGTATGAATCTAGGAAAATTGGAAATTGTCAACAATGAACTGGAACACATAAACATCAATATCTTAGGCATTAGTGAGCTGAAAGGGACTGGTATTGGCCATTTTGAATCTGACAACCACATAGTTACTATGCCAGGAATGACAAATTGAAGAGGAATGGTGTTGCATTCATTGTCAAAAAGAACACATCCAGATCAGTCATGAGATATGATGCTGTGTTGTCGGCGATGACATATGCAGATCCTGAGATGCTGTGGCCCCTTGAGAAGACAGACAAGACTCTGGACCAGGGGCCCACTCCGGATCTGCAGGTCATGGCCCTTGTGGAACAGGACGTAAAACTCCTGAGGGCCCGGGCACATGGCCTTTGGCGAACTCACCTCCTGGCTAAAACTATTCAATTTCTCCCTATGACTGTATTGTGTGTTCTTTATCTGATTTTCTTGCTTTCAACTCTGGTAGCTGTAGCCTCTGGAAGAATGTTTAAGTCCAGTAATAATACGCACTTTGTCTCGGTTAATGGCTCCTCTGTAAATGTCACTGCCTTGGCAGTACAGGCTGTGCGGGCTGTTATCAGAGGTGAGGTCTCTGAGGAACAAGCAGTGGCGATTTGGGCAGAATGTAATAATTACTCTCTGGGTAACTACTCAGTTATGTATAATATTAATCTAAAACATGAGCTGCTGGTATCCATGCTTGACAACCGTATAGAGAATGCTCCTAAGGCAGAGTCAGCTAAACTTCCCCAAACAACTCTTGGACAGGAACAGATGTTTTCGGACTATGAAAAAGGATTAAGCAGTAATAGTAGCAACCTCCATAAACCGCCCCTGGGCATGATCATCTTGACCCTGACGCTCTCCTTGGGGGTCCTGTTGTATATGGTGGCTATGTGCACTTAGCTGACCCTCTTAACACTTCTCTGTCTGTCTCTTCACCACCAAAAATTTAATATAGAAATAAGCATTAGCTCATAGGATACCGCAAGTCGCTGCCCTGGGCCACGGGGGCCCATGAAGTTAAAGTTTAAACCAATAATTGCTTGCCTGTGCCTTTAACTCCAGAAGAATGGTTGGCTAAGAATATGAGCACAGGATAATTTTCTGAGCACAAGATAATTTTCTAAGATCTGAATGATGCATGAGATTCTGTGAAATCACTTTGTACCCTCTTCAGATAATTAATTGTACCCTCTTCAGGTACATTAAACTTGTACCTCCTGCCTTGATTTCCCTGATCTGAAAATGAATAAAAGACTGAGGTAGAGCTAGCTTGCCTGTCAGCTTGCATCAAATTTGTGCGTCTGTGTCTTTGTATCTATACTGTCTTTCTTTCGCCTCCAGACATCCTTTCTTGGTGTACTCACCCCCGTGTCAAGGCGGGACCCTGACACTGTCTGTGATAGGATAATATCCATGTGCCTACAGGGAAGACCAGTTAATAACACTATTATTCAAATTTACACTCCAACCACTAAAGCCAGTGAGGATTAAATAGAAGAGTTCTACCAACTTCAATCTGAAATTGATCAAACATGCAATCAAGATGTATTGATCATTCCTGGTGATTGGAATGCAAAAGTTGGGAGCAAAGAGGAAGGATCAGTAGTTGGAAAATAGAAATGATGCAGGAGATTGCATGATACAATTCTGAAAAATCAGTGATTTTTTTCATTATGCTTCTTTAGACAGCATAAGAGATGATTATACACATGGACCTCACCAGATGGAATACACAGAAATCAAATTGACTACATTTGTGGCAAGAAATGATGAAAAAGCTCTGTATCAACAGTCAAAACAAGGCCAGGGGCAGATTGTGGAACAGATCATCAATTACTCATATGCAAATTCAAATTGAAGTTGAAGAAAATGAAATCAAGTAGACGAGAGCCAAAATATGACCCTGAATACATCCCACCTGAATTTAGAGATCATCTGAACAACAGACTTGATACATTAAACATGAAAGACCAAAGACCAGAAGAGTTGTGGGATGACATCAAGAACATCATACAAAAAGACAGCAAAAAGTCATTAAGAAGACAAGAAAGAAGGAAAAGGTCAAAATGGATGTCAGAAGAGACACTGAAACTTGCTCTCCAGTGTAGAGATGCTAAAGCAAATGGAAGAAATGAGGAGGTACAAGAGCTGAACAGAAAATGTCAAAGGTCAGCTAGAAAGGACAAAGTAAAATATTACAACAAAATGTGCAAAGATCTGGAGTCAGAAAACCAAAAAGGAAGAAAAGCTGAGCATTTCTCAAGCTGGGGGAACTGAAGAAAAAATTCAAGCCTTGACTTTCGTTATTGAAGAATTTGCTGGGCAAATTATTGAATAATGCAGAAAGCATCAAAAGAAGATGGAAGGAATACAGAGTCACTGTACCAAAAGGAAATGGTTGATGTTCAACCGTTTTAAGAAGTACCATATGATCAAGAGCCAATGATACTGAAGGAAAAAAATCTGACATGCATTAAAGGAATTGGCAAAGAAGAAGGTTCCAGGAATTGATGGAATAAAAAATTGAAATATTTCAAGAAAGTGAGGTAGCACTGGAGGCATTCACTCATCTATGCCAAGAAATGTGGAAGACAACTATCTGGCCAACTGATTGGAGGAGATCTGTATCTGTGCCCATTCCAAAGAGAGGTGACCCAATGGAATGCAGAAATCATTGGACAATATTTTTGATATCTCATGCGACTAAAGTTTTACTAAAGTAATACAGAAATGGCTGCAAGCATACATTGACAGAGAACTTTCAGAGGTTCAAGCCGGATTCAGAAGAGGTTGTGGAACAAGGGATATCATTGCTGATGTCTGATGGATCTTGGCTGAAAGCAGAGAATACCAGGAAGATGTTTACCTGTGCTTTATTGACTAGGCAAAGGCTTTTGATTGTGTGGATCATGACAAGCTATGGACAACATTGCAAAGTATAAGTATTCTGGAACACTTCATTGTGCTCATGAGGAATCTGTATCTGGACCAAGAGGCAGTTATTCGAATAGAACATGGGAACATTGAATGGTTTAAAATTAATAAAGGTGTCCAACAGGGTTATATTCTTTCACCATAGTTATTCAACCTGTATGCTGAGCAAGTAATCGGAGAAGCTGGGTTTTATAAAGAAAAACATGGCATCAGGATTGGAGGAAGACTCATTAACAACCTGTGATATGCAGATGATACAACCTTGCTTGCTGAAAAGTGAAGAGGACTTAAATATTTACTGATGAAGATCAAAGACCACAGCCTTTGGTATAGATTGCATCTCAACGTAAAGGAAACAAAAATCCTCACCATTGGACCAATAAACAGCATTCTGATCAACAGAGAAAAGATTGAAGTTGTCAAGGACTTCATTTTTCTTGGGTCAACTATCAACACTCATGGATACAGCAATCAAGAAATGAAACGACATGTTGCATTAGGCAAATCTTCTGCACAAGATCTTTTTAAAGTGTTGAAGAGCAAAGATGTCAATTTGAGGACTAAGGTGCACCTGACTAAATCCATTAATTTTCAATAACTTCATACGCACGCAAAAGCTTCATACTCAGTGAAAAAGGAAGATCTTAGAATTAATGCTTTTGAGTTATGGTGTTGGAGTAGAATATTGAAAGTGCCATGATTTACCTAAAGAACCACAGATCTGTATTGGAAGAACTGCAGCCAGAGTGCTCCTTAGAGGCCAGGATGGCCAGACTTTTTTTCTCATACTTCGGACATATTGTCAGGAGGGTCCAGTCGCTGGAGAAGGATATCATGTTTGGTAAGGTGGAGGGTCAGAGAAAAAGAGGAAGACCCCCAGCAAGATGGATTGGCAAAGTAGCAGCATCAATCGGCTCAAGTGTGGCAAGAATTTTGAGGTTGGCCCAGGACCGGACAGCGTTTCGTTGTGTTGTACGTAGGGTCGCTATGAGTCGGTACCGACTTGATGGCACCTAACAACAACAACAGAGCTTTTTCATTGGCTCTTTCCCCAGTTGTAGTCACTTTGGTTTCTGTGTGTGCCAACTGGTGAGGTTCATGTGTATAGTCATTTTTTATATTATTTAAAGAAGGTATTTGCTATTAACAAGTCATTGGTCTTGCAAGATTCTATCATGCGATCTGCAGCATCATTTCTGTCACCAAGGCCATATTTTCCAATGACTGATCCTTCCTCTTTAGTTCCAACTTCTACATTCCAACACCAGTAATTATCAATACACCTTGATAACATGTTTCATCAATTTCAGACTGAAGAAGTTGGTAGAATCCTTCAATTTTATTGTCACTGGCTTTAATGGCTGGTGTGTAAATTTGAGTAATAGTGGTATTAATTTGTCTTTCTTATAGACATATGGATATTATTCTATTACATACAGCATTATACTTCAAAATCTTGAAATGTTCTTTTTGATGATAAATGTGATGCTGTTCCTCTTCAATTTGCAAATTTCATTATAATATTTTACTTTGTCTTCTCAAGCCTCTCTTTGAAATCAACTGTTATGTTCTTTTTATTTCATTTCCTACTTTTGCTTTAACTACTCTATGTTCAAGAGGAAGTTTCAGAATCTCTATTGACATCTATGTTAGTCTTTTCTTTTTTAATGACCTTTTGCTTACTTCATATATGATATCCTTGTGTCATCCTACAACTCACTTGGTCTTCATTTATTAAAGTTCTACTCTTGAGATGGTCTCAAGTCCACATAGGATATACTTAAGATTGTACTTTGGCTCTGTAGAGTTTTTTGGTGGTTTTTTTTGTTTTTTTTTTTCCTTCAGTGTCAATCAGAAATTGCATATGAGCAATTGATGGTCTGTTCCATGGTTGGCCCCTGATGTTCTAACTGATGATATTGAGCTTCTCCATCATCTCTTTATACAAACCTTACCTATTTGATTCCTGTGTATTCCATTCAGTAAAGTTCATGTGTATAGTCACTATTTATGTTCTGGAAAAAACATATTTGCAATGAAGAAGTTGTTGGTTTTTCAAAATTCTATCATGCCTTATTTCTACTTGCTGTTGTTGTTGTTAAGTGCCATCAAGTTGATTCCAAACTGCAAGGTTGGAGGTTTAAGTTTACCTGCTGCTCCTTGGAAACCCTATATAGGGTTGCCATGGTCAGAACCAACTAGACGGCATTTAACAGTAACAACAACAACAACTATGCCAAGAATGACAACTTAAAGTGGAAAGGTAGGACCTTCATCATCAAAAAGAAAATTTAAGTATCTATCCTAAACTACAAGTGACAAGATGATATCCATACGCCTAAAAGCAAGATCAGTTAATAATAAGACTATTATTCAAATTTATGCGCCAATCACTAGTGCCAAAAATTAATAAATTGGGAGATTTCTTTCCAACTTTGGCAGTCTGGAATTGATCAAATGTGCAATCAAGATGCATTGATTAGAATGTGAAAGTTGTAAACAAAGAAGATGGCATAACAGTTACAAAATGTGTGGCGCTGTGGGTTAATGCACCAGACTGCAAAGCCATTTGAACTGCAAGGTTGGTGGTTCAAGATCACCAGCCACTCGGAAACCATATACAGGGTCGCTGTGGTTCAGAACCAACTTGACAGCACTTAACAACAACAACAAATATGTAGATGCCACAGCCATGCTAACTGAAAGTGAAGAGGATTTGAAATACCGATGAAGATCAAAGACTATAGCCATCAGTATGGATTGCATCTAAAATGTAAATAAAATTAAACTCCTCACAACTTGCCCCAAAAATAATATCATCATAAATGCAGAAAATGTTGAAGTTGTCAAAGATTTCATTTTTTTTTTTTTTTTGATTCACAATCATTTCTCATAGAAGCAACAGTCCAGAACTCAAACAAAATTGCATTAGGCAAATCTGCTGCAAAAGACTGCTTTAAAGTATTCAAGAACATGTCAGTTTGAGGACTAAGGTGCATCTACCTGACCCAAGCCATTGTATTTTTCTACCACCTGCATGCAAAATTTAGACAACGAATAAAGACGACTGTAGAAGAATCGATGCATCTGAATTACGGTGTTGGTCAAGAATATTGAAAGCGCCATGGACTGCCAGAAGAAGCAACAAATCTGTCTTGGAGAAAGTACAGGCAGAATGCCCCTTAGAAGTATGGAAGGTAAGACTTCTCCTCTCATCCTTTGCACATATTATCAGGAGAGACCAATCCCTGGGGAAGAACATCCTGCTTGGAAACAAGTGGATTGACACAGTGGAAGCAACAATGGGCTCAAACATAACAACTCTGAAGATGACCCAGGACCAGACAGTGTTTTGTTCTATTGTGTATAGTGCTGTGATGAGTGTGAACCGACCTAACACTTAACAACAACAAAATGGATTAATAATAGAGAGCTGTGGCTTTGTAAGATAATCACTGGAGTGCTAATCACAAAGTCAGTGGTTAGAGCTCACTAAGTGCTCCACGGGAGAAAGATGAGGCATTATGCACCCGTAAAAATTTACAGCCTCCAAAACCCTACACAGGGTCACTATGAGACAGAATCAAATAGACAGCACTTAACAATAACAACAACAAGAATCAACAGTATAGTACTAATATTTAAAAGGTACTAGTATTCAAAAAAGGAGTCCTGATGTGGCTCCGTGGGATAATGCATTGGAGCACAAGGTTGGTTTGAACCACAGTTCAAAAGCAGCAGTTCAAATTCACCAACGGCTCCTCAGAACTGACTCAAAGGCACTTAACAACAACATTGTTGTTGCTGTGTGCCATCAAGTTAGTTCCAACTCATAGCAACCCTATGCAAAACAGAACAAACACTGCCTGGTCCTATGCCAACCTCATAATTCTTATGCTTGAGACCATTGCTCCTGCCACTGTGCCAATCCATCTCATTGAGGGTCTTCCTCTTTTTTCATTCACTCTCTACAAAGCATGATGTCCTTCTCCAGGGACTGGTCGCTCCTGATAACATGCCTTAAATATGAGAGACAGAGTCTCATCATCCAGAATTCTAAGGAGCATTCTGGTGTACTTCTTCCAACAGAGATTTTTTGTTCTGCTGCCAGTATATGGTACTTTAAATATTCTCCAACACCATAACTCAAATGCATCAATTATTCCATGGCCTTGCTTATTCATTGTCCTACTTTCACATGCATATGAGGTGAATGAAAATACCCTGGCATGAGTCAGACACACCTGAGCCCTCAAGCTGATACCTTTGCTCTTGAACACTTTAAAGAGGTCTTTTGCCGCAAATTTGACTAATGTACTATGTCACTTGATTTCTTGACTGCTGCTTCCATGAGTGTCGATTTTGTATCCAAACAAAATGATAACTTTAATATTATTTTCATTTACCATGATGTTATTTACTGGTCAAACTGTGAGGATTTTTATATACTTTGCAATGTAGTGAAACCCATAATGAAGGCTGTGATCTTTGATCTTCATCAGTAAATACTTTAAGTCCTCTTCACTTTCAGCAAACAAAGTGGTATCATCTGCATATCACAGGTCGTTAATGAGTCTTCCTCCAATCTTGACTCCAAGTTCTTCTTCATATTATCCAGCTTCTCAGATTATTTGCTCAACACACAGATCACAGAAGGATGGTGAAATAATACAACCCTGGTACACATCTTTCCGGATTGACACTCAGTATCCCCTTGTTCAGTTTGTTCTATGTATAGGTTCCTCTTGAGTGCAATGAAGTATTCTGGAATGCCCATACTTCACAATGTTATCCATAGCTTGTCATGATTCTCACAGCCAAAATGTTTTGTATAGTCAATAAAACACAGGCAAATACCTTTCTGGTAGTCTCTGCTTTCAGCCAAAATCCATCTGACATCAGCAATGATATCCCTCATTTCACATTCTCTTCTGAATTCGACTTGAATTTCTGGCAGCTCCCTGTCAATGTAGTGTTGTAGTCATTTTAAAATTATCTTCAGCAAAATTTTACTTGCATGTAATATTAATGATTTTGTTAGATTATTTCCACTCTCAAGGAGCTCTGGTAGCATAGTGATTATGATTCGTGCTGCTAACCTCAAGGTCAGCAGTTGGAAACTACCAGCAGTTCTACGGGAGAAAGACAAGGCTTTCTGCTTCCATAAAGACTTACAGCCTAAGAAACCCTGGAAGGGTTTGCTAGGAGTCAGAACCAACTCCACTGCACATAACCACCACAGTTTCCACATTCAGTTGGGTCACATCTCTTGGAGCACAAATATGAATTTTTTCCAATCAGTTGGTCATGTAGCTGTCTTTCAAATTCTTTGGTATGGATGAGTGAGTGCCTCCAGTGCTTCATCACTTTGTTGAAAGATTTCAATTTGTATTCCATCAATTCCTGGAGCTGTATTGTTTACCATTGCCACCAGTGCACCTTGGACTTCTTCCTGCAGTACCAGAGGTTCTTCATCAATCATGTATTATCTCTTAAAATAGTTGAACATCAATCATTTCTTTTTGGTACTGTGATTGTGTATTTATTCCATCTTCTTTCAATGTTTTCTACATCATTAAAATATATTTCCCTTAAAAATATCTATCTACTTTGATAGGACATTATTCTCAATAATATGTAATTACCCTACATTTTGTGATCGGTGTAATTATCCTATATGTTGTAAATCCTAACCTCTATGATATTAACAAGGCAGGATTAGAGATAGATATGTTAATGAGTCAGGAAATGATCTACAGGATTAGGTTGCATCTTGAATCAATCTCTTTTTATATGAGTGTTTCTTTAAGTGATTTCCCCCCACTTTTTGTTGTGAATTCGGTGAAGGTTTACAGAGCAAATCAGTTTTTCATTCAACAATTCACACCCAGTGTTTCCTGTCACTGATTGACATCACCACATGTAACAACACTGAAACCACTTCCTGCTTGTGTTTCCCATTTCCAGTCCCCCTTCTATCCCAACCCTTCTTGCTTTCTAAACTTTGATCATGGGCAAATTTGCCCTTTTAATCTCAAATGGTGGGGAGTGCATTACCTCTTTAGTGTTATTGTTTACCTTCTAGACCAGACTATTGTTTGGCTGGAACTTGAGCCACAAGAGTGAGTCCATGCCTAGAGACTAAGGCCATAGTTTCTGGAGACCCACCAGACTGTATCCAACCTAGAAGCCTTGTCTTTTTTATAATTTTGAGTTTTGTTCCACTTTTTCTTCCACTCTATATAGGACCTTCTAATATGATCCCTTTCAAAGTGGTCTGTAATGGTTCTTAATTGCTGTCCAGATCCTGCATTGAGTCCATCTTTTTAGAGATACAAAAGAGACTACACAAGCAAGCAGAGAAAGAGGTACCTACCACCAACAACAAAGAACAGCCAGGAGTGGAGCATGTTCCTGTACTGAAAACCTACTAGACACAAGGGGAACCTGATGCCAAGACACATGGAGATTTCTGAGGTACACTGGGCAGACAAATTTTGAAAGGAGACAAGGACCTTCTTCCAGAGCTGAAAGAGAGAGAAAGCTTTCCTGTTGAGCCAGTGCTCTGAATTCAGATTTGTAGCCTCCTAAATGTGAAAGGAGTCCTGGTGTGGCACTGCGGATTAATGCGCTGGCCTGCAAAGCTGGTTTGAACCACAAGGTCAGCAATTCAAGCTCACGAAGCACTCCTTGGAAACCCTATACAGAGTTGCTATGAGTCAGAACTGACTCGGCAGCACTTAACAACAAATATGAAAAATAAATACATGTTTATTAAAACTATTCACTTGTGCTATTTCTGTTCTAGCAGCACTAGATAACTAAGAAAAAGACCATAGTTATTTGGATGAGGGTTTGGGGAATGAAGATGAAAGAGGTGGCAAAGTCAAGATTTATTTTGGAGCTAAAACAAAGTGGCTTGCCTATGGAAACATGGAGATAGAGAAGGAATGAGAAGAGTCAAGAATATGCCAATATTTTAGCTTAAAAATGTGGTTAGATA
The DNA here is from genome assembly GCF_000296735.1 of Chrysochloris asiatica. Taxonomy (NCBI): domain Eukaryota; kingdom Metazoa; phylum Chordata; class Mammalia; order Afrosoricida; family Chrysochloridae; genus Chrysochloris; species Chrysochloris asiatica. The sequence continues at coordinate 15,338,676 of NW_006408549.1, read as the reverse complement.
TTCTGAAATAGAAAAAATTAAGGAGCAATCAGGTTTGGAATGAAAAAATACCAAGAGTTGAATTTGGGCCACATTAAGTTTGAGATTGCAAAATACTAAGTACAAGTCTGTTGCGATGTAGTAAATGAAAATAAATCAGACAATGGTGGGTTCTTTGAATCAGAAAGAATAATCACACTACTCAGTGACTGACATAGTCACAGGCCTTTATTACTTACATACGAATCAGGAGAATGAAGGCTGAGATGTTTACTCACTTCCACACTGGCACCTTGATGCACTGTGGGCAAGGGAACAAAGGGGAACTTGGATCTGGGGTTATAGGGTAAACCAAAAGGGTCTGCTTGATGAACTGCAGCATGGGAGAGGCTAAAGGAAGTAAGAGAACAGGACCTTTGTTTGGCTGTACCAGGCATGGCTGTATCTTTTGTTTGGGTGCAAAACAGCATAACCAGGAAAAACAAAACAAAACATTCCTTCCTTCTAGCTACAACATTAATTTTTTAAGCCTGCATTTTTTTGATTAATGATACAGCTGAGTTAAAATTTACCAGGAGAAACTGCCTTCCCTAGGGTGCACGCTTAGCAAGAGACAGAAAGTTAAAATGAATTCAGAAGAGGGAGGAAGACTTCTCTGATAAGAAGAGACCAGAGGAGAAAAAGGACCCAACTCTCAGCATCCTTATCAAAGAATGTGCTGGGCCCAAGATAACACTGTATAGAAATCAAAGTGACCGACTGGCCTCCCAGCATCTGTGATGAGAGAAGTATGAGAACAAAAATAAACCAAACCCACTGCTGTTGAGTTGATTCTGACTCATGGGGACTCTAGAGAACTTCTCCATAGTGTTTCTGAGACTGTTAATCTTTATAGGTATAGACAGCCTCGTCTTTCTCCTGTGAAGCAGCTGGTGGACTTGATATGTCAATCTTTCAGGTGTTAGCCTAACACTTAATCCACTATGCCACCAAGGCTCCTTGAGAAAAGTATAAACTGGACAAATTTGGGAGTCATCAATACATAGATGGCATATAGAAATTATTTTAAAATACAAAAAAGGTGAGATCACGAAGACTAAGAACTGACAAGACTGAATAGATCAACGTTCACTGAAATATATACATAACTGGTAATTACCCAAAGGATAACAAATGGACCAACATGAAGAATTCTCCTTTTCTCCCTTCAATTTGAACACTGTATGTATTTCTCAGTTATTTAAGTTTCTCATACCAGGAAGAGTAAAAAGTAGAAAAATATTATTTGTAACCATATGCTCTTCATTTAAAATTAAAAAGTCCACTGAGACAAAGCACAGACATTGATTTCCAGTGGAAAAAGAGATGAATTCTGAAGAGCTCTAGTTTTCTTTTCAGTTCTCTCTTGAATATTTTGCATGGTCATGGGTGATGATCACTTACTGACGGCACCCTTACTAAGATAATTTAACGATTCTACAATTGTTAAACAGAACTAGGAATCAACTAGACACTTAGGTCCTTCATGGTAAGACATGATCAAGGTTTATTGTTTCTAATCTTTTCAGATGAACTCTTAAGAATAATCACACTGTGACTCTGTAGGATAAGTACTGGACTGCTAACCACATGATTGGCAGTTCGAGCCCACCAACTGCCCCTATAGAGAAAGATGAGACTTTCTGCTCCCACAAAGATTACAGCCTCAGAAACCCAATATAAGGTCACTATGAGTCAGAACCAACTCGACAGCACTTAACAACAACTATCTGTAAGTGGAAAAAAAAAAATCTCTACAATTTTTATTTTATAAAAATCTCTACCAGCTATTTAAAGAGCATCCCTCTTTGTTAATATCTCTCTCATCTTGTATAGATGCAACAAATAATCATTAGGGAATAAAAGAGTTCATTTCAGAGTAAAATACCTTTGAGTAATACAGAGTTCTGGTGTGACACTGTGGATTACTGTGCTGGACTGCAAAGTCAGTTTGAACAATCGTGGTTCAAACTCACCAGCTGCTCCTAGGAAACCCTATACAAGGTCGCTATGGGTTGAAACTGACTCAACATCGCAGCAACAATAGTAGTCATAGTTATCAGCCAGTTAAGGAGTTTGGTTGTTAGAAGTCAAGGCAGCATGATTAAAATTGAACTTAAACTCCAGAAAAAAAAAATAAGGTAGATTTTGCGTTATAGGCAGGGAAGGGAAGAAGTCTTTAGATTCATTAGGAAATAACTTGACAATTACACTTTCTTCACGCTGGTAAGATCCTTCACTAACTCTAACAAACTTTCGTAGGGAAAAAGCATACTTCCTCTTTCATATTTCCTGTTGTGAATCACAACCAGTCTCTCTCACACTCTTTCTTCCTAAGTATAGACACACAATTGCATTTGACCTGTTTTATCAAGACAAAACTGAGCTACCAAACACAATATTCTGGACTTTCCAATCATATCATGGGGAGAACCCGTGCTTTAAATAGGCAGATCAAGCCTGAGGAGACAACTCAACTTCAATTACTCTGAGAACTCTCTAGTTGACACAAAACTACTATCTGACTCTGCTGAAGATATTCTCAACCGAGAAGGGGCAGAGGATGCATGTCTGGAGTTCATTCAATAAAAGGAAATTTGACTATTCTTTCTATCAGTTATCAATTACAACAAAACAACTCTTTAATTATTAGAACAGAAAGAAAAGTACAAGGAGTTATGCCTTTTCTTTCTGGAATTTCAAATCATTGTTGCTGTTAAGTGCCGTTGAGTTAGTTCTGACCCATTGTTGTTGTTGTTGTTAAGTGCCGTCGAGTTGGTTCCGACCCATAGCGACCCTGTACAGGGTTTCCGAGGGTGTAAATCTTTACCGGAGTAGAAAGCCTCATCTTTCTCCCACGGAGCGGCTGGTAGTTTCGAACCGCTGACCTTAAGGTTCGCAGCCCGATTCATAACCACTACGCTACCAGAGCTCCTTCCCAGTATATAGGGTTTCCCAGGAGCTGCTGGTGGGTTTGAACCGCCGACCTTGAGGTTCAAACTGGCCTTGTTGTCCAGTGCATTACCCTACAGCATCACACTAGAACTCCAAGCCAAGTGGCATACATAACATTTGCACTGTGATGTCTTCATTTATGTTTAAAATACATGTTGTTGTTGTTAAGTGCCGTCGAGTCAGTTCCAACTCATAGTGACCCTGTATAGGGTTTCTGAAGAGCAGTTGGTGGGTTTGAACTGCTGACCTTGTGGCTTGAAGTCCAGTGATGATCCTACAGTGCCATTATTTTACAATATATTTACAGAGTTAATGTGGCAGTTGGAGAATCAGATGTTCTGATTTTTTCAAAAAAGGAACACAAATACGTGTCTTGATATACTCATAACATAGGCCACTGCCATCAAATCGATCCTGACTCATAGAGGCCTTCTGTAGGATTTCTGAGGTTGTAAATGTTTGTTGTTGTTGTTAAGTGCCGTCAAGTTAGTTCCGACCCATAGCGACCCTGTACAGGGTTTCCGAGGGTGTAAATCCTTACGGGAGTAGAAAGCCTCATGTTTCTCCCGCGGAGCGGCTGGTAGTTTCGAACCGCTGACCTTAAGGTTTGCAGCCCGGCTCGTAACCACTATGCTACCAGAGCTCCGTGTAAATCTTTAGGGGAGGAGAATGTGTATCCTCTTTCTCCCTTGGAGCAGCTGGTAGATTCAAACTGCTGATCTTATGGTTAGCAGCCCAATATGTAACCTACTAAGAATCTTTTAAATACTTGGCTTATGTTTCCTCATCACAGTCCTACACCTTCAGCTTTCATGATAGGTTTCACTATGATAGTTTTCATTTTCGATATGTGGCTAAGTGCCATCGAGTTAGCTGTGACTTATAGCAACCCAGTTTAGGGTTTCTGAGGCTTTAAATCTTTGAGGGAACAGAAAACCTCATCTTTCTTTTGTGAAGAGGCTGGTGGACTCAAACCACAGACGTGTGGTTCAAAGTCTAGAGCTTATGTGTTGTATGGATTTATTCTCCTGCACTTTACCAACTAGAAATAAACTTCCATCTGTGAGACTCGTGTTTTTATCTGATCTATTATGACAAAATCCAGTAACCTCATGTTCTAGATTTTCTTTTAATACCATGAGAACAATCTGTGCTTTGTAAAGGAGGGTCTGGTCTTAATTTTTTTCTCTTAACCCTTTCAGACTGAATTTTTTTTCTGCTTTGAAATTTTGTTAAAATCATGTTTTTAGGAATAGAAGATATTTTGAATGATTTTTTTTTAATTGAGGTAATAATGGATTTTAATATAATTAGTGGGATACTATGTCTTGAGAAGTTTCTGGTGCTGGGAGGGCGGGATGAGGCCCATTTCTTTGCATTCGCTCACTTACACAGACCTCCACCAGATGGCAGCATGCACTAAAAGTGGTACGCTTTTGTTAAGTGCTGCCAACTTGGCTACTACTCATAAGACACAACATAGGGTTTCCTAGGAGTAGCTGGTCGTTTTGAACTGCCGACCATGTGGTTAACAGTCCAATGCTTATCCTACAGCATCACATAGAAATCCCAAATGTAGTATAGAGCTCCCAATATATCTGAGAGGCAATAAATATAGGTGGGCACTATATGTCCCATGGGTCATGTTGTTGTTGTTGTTATGTGCCGTCAAGTCGGTTCCGACCCATAGCGACCCTGTACAGGGTTTCCGAGGGTGTAAATCCTTACGGGAGTAGAAAGCCTCATCTTTCTCCCGCGGAGCGGCTGGTAGTTTCGAACCGCTGACCTTAAGGTTCGCAGCCCGATTCGTAACCACTACGCTACCAGAGCTCCTAGAAGCTTTAAAAAATGGTGTGAGGCAATGAAACAATATACGATAGAATTAATGTGAAACTAATGTTCTCCCATGTAAACTATTACATAATTCACAATAAAACCTTTATAATAAAAAAATAAAAAATAAATGGTGTGAAAACTATGCCTACACAATAGTGGTGGTTATGTGCCCTGGAGTTGGTTCTGACTCATAGCAAACCTGTATAGGGTTTTGCAGAGCAACTGGTAGATTTGAACTGCTGATCCACAATGCTACCAGAGCTCCTTTGCCTAAACAGTATTGAAAGTTTGTTTGTTTGTTTAATGTTTTATTGCGAATTATGTGATCATTTACATGGGAGAACATTAGCTTTACATTCATCCTATCGTATATCCTTTCATTGCCATAGTTACAATCCCCTCTAAGCATCATCAACCAACCAAAGGTATACCCTGCAAGCCTGCCCCCTCGGTCATCAGGACACAGCCCTTCTCCGTCTCTAGGTTTAGAGTCCCCATTCACTCCATCTCTCCACGTCATCGTCTCTGCCTCCATCTCTGGAGTCACTGCTTCTCTGGGTAGGGTCTCACACTCTGCTCTTTTCCCTTGATGGTTCCAGGGGCCTCCGCTCCTGGACTGCAGAGTCAATCACTCCCCTCCTTTTGCTATAAAACATCTACCTTTACATTTCCAACCCTCACAGTCAATCCTAATAACAACTATTCACCATTGTACCATAAAGGACCTATCCCCATCTCCTTTCATTAGCCCTGCCCAGACAGATTAGATACTACTCAGTGGAGAGTCTAGCTTCCTCCACACCCTCTGGATCTAGGCTCCCTCTTGAAAGCTTGTAACCCAGTCACTTCTTGCCCTTGTAGCCTCCCCCTCCATTTTGGGTAGCCAATTCCAAGTTGCCCATCCCTGTCTACTCTGTGTATGGAGGGGGTGGGAATGATCCTCACTGTAAAGGTTTGTTCCCTCTTTTGAGCTTTTGCATCCATAGGTGTAATTCAAGTTCATCAAATTATATCAGATTACTCTTTTTTTTTTCCTCTTCTTTCTTCTTCTAGTCGAGCTCTGATCATCCAGCCATTGAAGCCAAGTAGAGTGGGTATTATCTGCACTATGTTCTTATGCATATGCCCTCTCTTCTTATCAGCTGGATGCTTCCCTCTCCACTCTAGTCCTCTGTGGCTATGTCACTGACTCTGGGCCCAAGAGTCCCCAGGTCTTGCCACACTGCTGGCCAACCAGATCTCCACCCAGGTTCACAAGAGTCTATTGAACATTGTAGGGCTTAGCTCGCAGCTTCATTGCTGTTTTTCCCTCACTTCCCCTTATTGGTGATGAATGTGGTCACCAATCAGAGCCCATGTGTGCTCCTGTATTACCATTGAGTCTTAGTCTTAGAATGGGATTTGCTCTGAGGGGACCCGACCATTTGCCTTGATGTTTCCTGGGTGGGCAATTTACTTGTTCTTGTAATCAGACTGAAATTATTGTTTTATATTTTTCCTTTTAGTCTTTCTTTCAAGAAGTATCTTCTGTTCTTCTAGCCGTTCCAGGCTGGTCTACTTGTCCTTTCAAATGGAACTTTCCCACCTCAGAAGATTCTGAGTGAGGTTCAGGAGTCCACGTATGGTCTTATGTAATGCAGAGGCTCCACAAGAAGCCTCCTTCACTGAGCACATTGTAGCCCCATTTTAGGTATTCCAATCAGTTATAAGCAGAAGATTACAAGCTTTCTATGGTGATAGTTCGGGTTATTCCTTTTCCTCTCCATTGTCTATTTTATAATGGTATGCCAGGGTGAAAGTTATTTTTACTGATGCCATATGCCTTTCAATAACTTTTTATTCAATGAATTTGCGGAGATTCACACAGCATGCTTGATCTGGATGGAAGTGTTTTGGAGTCTAATACAGATTGTATTCAGTTGGTTCTGACTCACAGCAACTCTAAATAGGGTTTCTGAGGAGCACCTAGGGGTTTGAACCACCAGCCTTGTGGTTAGCAGCCCAGTGCTTATTCTAAAGGGTCACACCAAGACTTAGAGAAAATCTTTTGTGTATTTCCTTACAGATAAACACATTTTATCATAATTATACTGCAATCCAATGACTAGTATCCAAAACATTTCCTCAAATACATTTTGAGGTTCAGAAATACTAAAATATTTGGTGAGACAATACAGAAAAAAAAATCAGTATCAATGACTGAATTTTAGTAAATACAGTAGTTGTAGTAAATACAGTAGTAAATAACTTGGTTCTGACTCAGAGCAACCATGTAAAGGGTTTCGAAGGAATGCCTGATGGGTTTAAACCACCGACCTTGCAGTTAGCAGTCCAGTGCTTTATCCTACAAGTGCCACACCATTTTTCCTATATTGTTGTTTTTAATTGCTGTTGAATCAGTTCTGACTCATAGAAACCCTGTATAGGGTTTCAGATAAGCCACCGTTCCATTTCAGCTCACTAATGCCTAGAATATCATCTTTATGCACTTCATTTCATTTTTGAAGACTTCTAATTTTCATCAATTCATATTTCATACATTCCATGTTCCAATTATTAATGGATATTTGCAGCCGTTTCAGCTCATCAGCAAAAAAGTTTCCAAAAGTTTTGCTCCCACATCATTAAGGTTGACTCCATTTTGAAGAGGCAGCTTGAAGTTCCCAGTCCAGTGTTGATCCTACAGTGCCACACCAGAAAGTCCATATTTCTCCTGTAGAATCCTTCAATATTGTAACCCGAGTTTGAATTTTTTCTTCAGTTCTTTCGGCTTGAAGAAATGTTGAGCACGTTCTTCCCTATTGGTTTTCTACCTCCAGGTATTTGCATATTTCATTATAATACTTTATCTTCTTGAGCTGTCCTTTGACATATTCTGTTCTGCTCTTTTGCTTAATCATTTCTTCCATTCATTTTAGCTACTCTACATTTAAGAGCAAGTTTCAGAGTCTCCTCTGACACCCACATTGGTCTTTTCTTTTTCTTCTGTCTTTTAAATGACTTTTTTTTTTTTTTTTTGACTTTTTGCTTTCTTCATGTATAATGTACTTGGTATCATCCCACAACTCCCCTAGTCCTCAGTAATTAGTATTCAGTACATCAAATCTCTTCTTGAGATAGAATCTAAATTCAGATGGGATATACCCACAGTCATATTTTGGCTTTTCTAGACTTGTTTTCTAGACATATTCTGCTTCAGCCTGAATTTGCATATGAGCAATTGATGGTCTGCTCCATAATTGGCCCCTGGCCTTGTTTTGAATGATGACATTGAGCTTCTCCATCATCTCTTCCCACATATGTAGTCAACTGGATTCTTATGTGTTCCATCTGGTGAGATCCACATGTATAGTCACTGTTTATGTAGTTGAAAAATGGTATTTGCAATGAGTGAGTTGTTGGTCTCCCAAAATTCTATCTTGGGATCTCCAGAAATTTATCTATCACCAAGGCCATGCTTTCCAATTACCAGCCCTTTCTCTTTGTTTCCAACTTTCACATTCCAATCAACAGTAATTATCAATGCAACTTGATTGCATGTTTGATCAATTTCAGACCAAATAATTCATCAATTTCTTCATCATTGTCTTTGACTAAATGGGATAGAGGTAAATAGTGATTTATATACAACCTTGGAACAACAGTGTTCAATAAGCAAATGCCTGTATCGAGACATAGGCTGAATGGTTAAATGGGGTGTGGGGGAAAATACTTACATTTGACTCTCTTGTGGATATTGGGTCCCCTGCCTACTATTATACAATAGACATTTACATGTGATAGAAATGAATATTGGGAATTATGATTATAGAAAGTTTGTAAGCCTGTCTTCAGCCTTTAACTGATTGGATCTACTAAAGGGGGAGTTAGAATATGCCCAGGGAAGTAGACTCTTGTTAGACCTATGTAGAATATGGGGCTTTAGGTGGAATCCTGAGCCCCACCCTTCTGAGTTGGAACACTCCCACTTGAAAAGACATGCAGACCAACCCAAAACTGTTGGGAGAATAGAAGATTCTTATTGAAAGAAAGACCTGCAGGAAAAAAATTAACTGTTTGGCGGTTTGAATTTCAAGCAAGCTGTTTGCTTGGGAGCCATCAAGGCAAGAAAAGTCAGCCCATCAGGGAAAACCCCTTTCTAGGACTGAAACTTAAAGAGAACCCATGAGCAGTCTCATATGCTTGCTGGTGACCACCTGGATCTACTTGTGAGTGGAAGTAGGGAAAACGCAGAAATGAAGACATGGGCTGAGTTTAGCCATGTTCCACTGACACCTGTTGACCTTGAGATGAGAGAGAGAAGAGGTAGGGCTGGCTAGAAGTTTAGGGAGACATGTGAACTCCTGAACCCCTGGGAGCTAAAGCTGAGAGTGAAGCGGTCAGCTGGTATGAAGTACAGGGAGGCATGCAAGAACTCCCAAACTTGTAGCCAGCACCCATTTGGCCTAGCTTGGATGACTAGCTGACAGAACTTGACCAGATGATGATAAAGATGTTTGATGCTGTAAATTGCTATAGTTGGATGAATTGGACTTTTGCTTATTGATGCAGTTGCTCAAAATTGTGACCAGAATGGGAAGATTCTTTATATCAAAGAAAAAGCTTGTTTTCTTGGTGTATTGGGTTTGATAGGGACAGGCAGTTCAGATACTGGCTAATTAAAATAGGGGGCGGCTATAAAGGCATGAGTCCTGATATGGCACTGTGGGCTAATGCACTGGACTGCAAAGTCAGTTTGGACCACAAGGTCAGCAGTTCAAGCTCACCAGCTGCTCCTTGGAAGCACTATACAGGGTCACTATGAGTCGGAAGCAACTTGACACCACTTACCAACAACATAAAGGCATGAAGTGGCTGACTTACAAGATATCATAAGTGTGCTTCATTCAGAATGAGGAGGATAAGTTAGAATCCCCACTGAATAGTCTCCTTCTTTTCCAGAAAGATCTGGTGAAAATGGATGGTGTGATGGTGATAGAATTTTATGATTCAATTGTGAGTAATTGTGAACAGGATTAATTTGATGGTCACAACTGTAGTTGTACAAGACACATAACTAAAAGGAGTATAGTAGTAAGTCTTTCATTTCAGGAACAGATGATACCAAGATCATCAAGAAGGAAGAGCACGAATGGAGTGTGAGATCTCTACCTAGAAAAGCAGTAACAGCAGAGAGTGGCAGAGGCCGTGACATGGAGAAACTGGAGAAACAGAACATCTGGGGGCTCTGGGCCCATGGACTAAGTAAGGCTGTGTGCCTAGGAGCAGGAGACTGGCTTACAGAACATGCGCTTTGGATGTTTCAATGAACATATATTTTTTGTTGTGTCTGTGTACATCAAATATTTTTAATTTGTTCTTTTGTGAAATGTAAGATGTAAATGGGGAGCCACAGAGAGGGAGTAAGATAACTGTTGTTGCAGGGAGGGGACAGTAATCACTGAGATGAAACACTGTATAATTTGTTGGATGTAAAGTTGATGATCTTGTCTGTAAACCTTCACTCAGTTCAAAATAAAAAGTTAAAAAATAAAGTCTCACTCAATTAGCTTATATTCTAATGAAATCATAAAACTTATATAAACAGCAGCACAAGCAGACAATTATAGTCCATTTTAAATTAACAAATAAGTGCCCTTATATTTCAAAGGTGAGAGAGTTCACATTTGAATTCAGAATCAGAAAAAGTTTCTTAGACAAGGCGACTATCAAGATAGACTTTGAGTGCTTGAATCTTAACTTAACGAAGAAAACAGGAAGCCACATGTAGATATGTGAGGCTGGAAAAATAAAAGATGTTTTCTATGTAAATGGTGCCTTTGATATGTACAACAGAGTGGCTTTGGTTTCCTCCATATAGTGGTGGTGGTGTGCCGTGGAGTTGGTTCTGGCACAGAGTGACCCTGTATAGGGTTTCTGAGGCTGTAAATCTTTATGGGAGCAGAAAGCCTCATCCTTCTCCCACAGAATGGCTAGTAAGTTCAAACTGCTAACCTTGAGGTTAGCAGTTCAACTCATAACCACTAAGCTACCAGAGCTCCTTATTCCTCCAAATAAGTAGTATTAAAGAAAACCAGAGTCCTGGTGTGGCTCCTTAGGATAAGCACTCGTCCTTAAGGTCTGTCTAAACTGCAAGTTAGGTGACTCAAACTCTCCAGCCTCTCCTCAGAAAACCTATACAGGGTCCCTATGAGTCAGAATTGACTCAACAGTACACAACAAAGAAAAGCAGTGGGATCTGACTTGGGCACTTAGATTATACTCTATGATGTGCTTTAGAATCACTGCAAGAACTGTGATGATTGGCCAAGGAAGGGTAGGAAAAATAGTAGAAAAAGTTTAAGAGCAACTGTGTAAAATTTTTGTCTTTAGCAAATACAAATTGCTTTCATTCTCTCAAATGTAGGAATTTTGTTTTTAAACAATGGATTTTCATCCTTTCAAGAGTCTCCCTGAACACTGATTCTTATGAGAGTTTGTTCCTTTGAAGATAATTAGCATAATGCTAAATTTCACTAGGAGTCCTGGTGTGGCACTGTGGGTTAATGCGCCAGACTGCAAATCCCTTTGAACTGCAAGGTTGATGGTTCAAGCTCACCAGCTACTCCTCAGAAACCCTATACAGGGTCGCTATGGGTTGGAACTGACTGAACAGCATTTAACAACAACAACAAATTTCACTAACCATATTCATTTTCTCTGTAGTCTCCTTAACATTTATTAACTGTATCAGTGTAAAGTGGGAGACCAGAGTGCAGGATAGCTTCACATATGCAAAGGATATCACCCTCATTTTAATTAAATCTGTGAGTGGCTATTCATTTTTAAAGGTGTAAAAATGACTTAGAGAAGTATCTGCCCTCTAACTTCATAAGCAGGGAGGCTGAGACCCACCACTAACATCAGTCTGAGGTAGGTTCCTATGAGGCAGAGGTCAGACATGCCTCCACTCTCCAATCTTCTCACCAATTCTGATAACAGCTGTCCATCCCATGACACTCCACTTTTCTGCTGGGTTCAATAATTCATTACAGTGGCCACACAGAGCTCACTCACAGTTATGGGGTAATTACAGTAGTTGTTGTTGTTAAGTGCCATCGAGTTGGTTCCGTCCCATAGCAACCCTATATAGGGTTTCCGAGGAGTGGCTGGTGAGCTTGAACCACCAACCTTGCAGTTCAAATGGCTTTGCAGTCTAGCACATTAACCCACAGCACCACCCCAGGACTCTGATTAAGGAAGTGTTGTTGTTGTTAAGTACTGTGGAGTTGGTCCCGACTCACAGTGACCCTACACAGGGTTTCCAAGGCTGTAAATCTTTACGGGAGCAGAACACCTCATGTTTCTCCTGCGGAACCGCTGGTAGTTTCGAACTGCTGACCTTGCCGTTGGCAGCCCGACTTGTAAGCACTACGTTACAAGTAGTTACAATTCAGAAGTAGGAACACTCAGTATATGTCCTGTCTTTAATCAGGACAGCCTCCTCTCAGCCATGCTCACAAGAACACCTCTCTCCAGCCTCATTTGTCAGCCCCCACCCTGCTGGAGCAAATAGTACAAAGCTGTTTTAGCTCAGTTGATTATGTGTGCAATGGCATCCCACTCTGCCAACAGCTCTGTGAGTCGGCAAACCTAGTTTCCAGAGTCAAGAGACTCTATCAGCATGGTTCCTGCCCTAAGACACTCACCTTTATTGCTCTGTGGGCCAGAAAGTCTACCTAGCACTTTGACTTGTGCCAGTTCTGCTGATTCTGCTGCCACTGTTTCTCTGCAATCCACTCTTGGTTCTTCTTTCTTGATACTAGTGTGATCCACTTTCCATCCCTGGCATGGCTCATGTTAAGCTTAGTGGGATAGCAAAGCTGACTAATCCCCTCATTAGGATTCCATACACCTTATTTGAATGGCTCCACTCCACACAGGTGTCGTGTACCTTCTTTACATGCTTATTAACCTATCCAATTCTTTCGATGGGCCACAAGCACCTCACATTTGCATAGTCCTACCCAGTTCTGTAAAAAGACATCATGCTTGGTAAATAGAGGGTCAACAAAAAAAGAGGAAACTCCTCAGTGAGACGAAAGACACAGTGGTAGCAACAGTGGACTCAAACATAACAACTGGGAGGATGGCCCAGGACCGGGCAATGATTCCTTCTGTTATACACAGAGTCACTATGAGTCAAAACTGATTCAACAGGATCTCACAGCAACAACCCAGTAATACGGTGCAAGGTACCAAGATGATGGCTAGAAAGGCCATACCACATAATTCAATATCTCATAAAAGGTAAGACTAAAACCTTGGAAAATGTAAGTAAATAAAATTAAAGTACACTTATGAAGTGGGTAAATAAATACTATCTAATGAAATACTAACCTACCATATAGTTCCTAAGAGTCCCTGGATAGTGCAAATGATTAAACGCTGGGCCACTAACCAGAAAGTTGGTGGTAGGAACCTACCCAGAGTCTCTTTAGAAGAAAAGTCCTGAAAATCAGCTTCCAAATGGTCACAGCCATGAGCTCTCTAGGGAGCACAGTGCTATTCTGACATACTTGGGGTTGTCCTGAGTTGAAATCACAACTGCTTTTAGTGGTATATATTTCTTAGGGACTATTTACATAGTTAACACCTGGAATGACACTGTAGGATCAGCACTGGACTTTGAAGCACAAGGCTGGCAGTTCAAACCCACCGCTGCTCCTCAGAAACTCTAAACTGTTAACAACAACGTTTACATAATAGTCAGAATAATAGACCTAAACATATCAATAATCAAGAAGATGGCAACATTTCATTCTGTTACACATAAAGTCAGAGTCCCAGGTAGTAGAAATGGCTAAGCACTTGACTACTACCTGAAAGACTAGTGGTTCCAACCCACCCAAAGGTGCTTCAGAAGAAAGATCTGGCAATCTGTTTCCAGAGGTCACAACCTTAAAAACTCCATGAAGCGCAGTTCTAATCTGAAACACATGGGTTGCCATGAGTTGAACCTACTCAATCACAACTGGTTTGTTTTGTTTTTTCATACATAAGGTCACCAACACTCATAGCCCACTTGCCCACAACTAACAACAAGTTAGCTAATGTCATAGGCTATACAAAATGCTGCGTCTCAAAAAAAGCCATTACTAGAGGTTCTGAAGAAGTCCTGGTGGTGCAATGGTTGACCAATTGACAGCTAACCAAAAGCTGACAGTTCAAACCCAGCAGTTGGTGGTTTAAACCCACCAGCTGCTCTGTGGGAAAAAGATGTGGCAGTTTGCTTCAGTAGATTACAGCCTTAGAAACCATGTAGGCCAGCTCTTCTCTGTTCTATAGAGTTGTTATGAGTCTAAATCGACTGGATGGCTATGGGTTTAAAGATTCTGTTCATGAACAGTACACCTATGTAGTTTACGGATTTTAATGGCTTTTAAATTATTTAATTATCTCATTTAATCATCAAAATTTACATGAATTTTTTTTAAAGGTTTTTTTCCATCACTATCTCAAAAGCAGTGTTCTGATGTCTTGCAAAAATGTACACTGAGTTACATAACTCAACCACTTGAAAGTCACTCCCTTCACTAGCAAGGGGAACACCAGCTGCAACACAGGGTTTCAAATAACAGAAGTTAAATATATGCAATGTTGCAACTCCTTTTCTGGGCTCAAAAGCAGTCTCTACTCAAATAATCCTTGTGTTTTCAAGTTGGAAAATCTTTTAGAGATCAACTAGTGCCGTTGGAAATCATCTATTGTCTTAAAACTTTTTCTTCACTTGGTGGTGGTAGTAGTGGTGGTTATGTACCATGGAGTCCGTTCCGACTCATAGCGACCCTGTACAGGGTTTCCAAGGCTGTAAATCTTTACGGGAGCAGAAAGCCTCATCTTTCTCCCATGGAACAGCTGGTAGTTTC
>NW_006408549.1:15313305-15320009 GCF_000296735.1 Chrysochloris asiatica | reverse complement strand
TTTAGATCCAGAGAGGGAGACCGCCTGTGAGCTGAAGACCTGGGGGGTACTGGGGAAGGATTGCATGGAGGGGATTGTAACCATGGCAATGAGACGATAGAATGAATGTAAAACTAATGTTCTCCCATGTAAACTATCACATAATTCACAAAACATTTAAGAAAAAAAAATAAAAAAATAACCAAGCAGCAACAGCTTAAAACTACGCAAATTGATTCTCTCATATTTCTGTATATCAGAAGTCTGACACAAGTGTCAGCTAATTAAACTATAGGTGTTAACAGGTTGTTTCCTTTCTAGAAACTTTAGGAGGGAATCCATTTTTCTGCTGTTTTAAGTTGTTGGCAGAATTCAGTTCTCTATTATCAACAGCCACTCCTTGGAAACCCTATAAAGGTTCGCTATGAGTTGGAAATGACTCGACTACACTTAAAAAAAGACATTATCTTGCTGGCTGTCAACTTCTAAAGGCCACCCACATTCCTTGGATTGTGACCCTCATACTGCTTTGTCAAAGCCAACAAAGGTGGATCAAATCTCACTCTCCTTTTTCTTCTCCTATGGTAGTTAATCTAGGAAAATCTCTTTCCCTAATGGCAGATGATTGTTGTTGCTAGGTGACATCGAGTAGGTACCGACTCATAGCAATTCTATGTATGACAGAATAAACATTGCATGGTCCTGGGCCAACCTCACAATTGTTGTTACGCCTGAGTCCATCGCTGCCACCACTATGCCAATCCATCTCATTGGGGGTCTTCCTCTTTTTCTCCAACTTTCAAATTTACTAAACATGATATCCTTCTCCAGTGACTGGTCCCTGGAGTGATAATATGTCCGAATTATGAGAGACAAAGCTTGGCCATCCTGGCTTCCAAGGAGCACTCTGGCTGTACTTCTTTAACACAGATTTGTTTGTTCTTCAGGCAGCCCATGGCAGTTTCAATATTCTCATCCAACACCATAACTCAAAAGTACCAATTCTTCTACCATCTTCCTTATTCACTATCCAACTTTCACATGCATATTAAGTTATGGAAAATATAATGGCTTGAGTCAGGCGCACCTTAGTCCTCAAAATGACATCTTTGGTCTTCAACACTTTTAAAAGGTGTAGTGCAGCAGATTTGCCTAATGTAATACATCATTTGATATCTTAACTGCTGCTTCCATGAGTGTTGATGGTTGATCCAAGCAAAATTAAGTCTTTTAACAATTTCAATCTTTTCTCAATTGGCATGAATGTTGTTTATCTGTCCAGTGGTGAGGATTTTTGTTTTCTTTACATTGAGATGCAATCATACCAAAGGTTGTGGTCTTTGATCTTCATCAGTAAGTATTTTAATTCCTCTTAACTTCAGCAAGCAAGGTTGTACCATCTGCATGTCACAGGTTGTTAATGAATCTTCCTTCAATGCTAATGCCATGTTCTTCATATAATCCACCTTCTTGGATTATTTGCTCAGCATACAGATTGAATAAGTATGGTGAAAGAATACAACCCTGGCACACACATTTCTTAATTTTAAACAATTCTGTGTTCCCTTGTTCTCTTTGAACAACTGCCTTATGGTCTGTGAATAGGTTTCTCATGAACAAAATTAAGTGTTCCAGACTACTCATACTTTGCAATATTGTCCATAGCTTATCATGATTCACACAATCAAAAGTGTTTGCGTATTCAGTTAAGCACAGGTAAACATCTTCCTGGTATTCTCAGCTTTCAGCCAAGATCCATCTGACATCAGCATTGATATTCCTTGTTCCACATCCTCTTCTGAAACCGGCTAGAACATTTGGAAGTTCTGTGTCATTGTATGTTTGCAGCTGTTTTTGTATTACCTTTAGTAAAACTTTACTCACAAGGGATTATCAATGATATTGTTCAATGATTTCCACATTCCATTGGGTCACCTCTGTTTGGAATGGACATAAACACAGGTATCTTCCAATCAGTTGGCCAGGTAGCTGTCTTCCAAATTTCTTGGCATAGATGAGTGAGTGCCTTCAATGTTGCCTATTTTGATGAAAGATTTCAATTTGTATTCCATCAGTTCCCCATGCCTTGTCCTTTGCCAATGACTTCAGTGCACCTTGGACTTCTTCCTTCAGGATCATTGACTCTTGATCATATGCTACCTCTTGAAATGATTGAACATCGACCATTTCTTTTTGGTACAGTGACTGTGTATTCCTTTCATCTTCTTTTGATGTTTTCTTCATCATTCAATAATTTGCTCAGAGAATCCTTCAATACTTTAAGTTGAGGCTTGAATTTTTTCTTCAGTTCCCTCAGCTTGAGAAATGCTGAGCATGTTCTTCTCTTTTGGTGTTCTAACTCCAGGTCTTTGCATATTTCGTTATAGTATTTGACTTTGTCTTCTTGAGCTGACCTTGAAATTTTCTGTTCAG
Organism: Chrysochloris asiatica; assembly: GCF_000296735.1. NCBI lineage: Eukaryota > Metazoa > Chordata > Mammalia > Afrosoricida > Chrysochloridae > Chrysochloris > Chrysochloris asiatica. Next base: position 15,317,597 of record NW_006408549.1, on the reverse strand, counting down.
CTATTGTACCATCTCACTTTTTCCATTTCCTTTAGCATCTCTATGCTGGAAAGCAAGCTTCAGAATCTCTTCTGCATTCCATTTTGGTCTTTTCTTTCTTTCTTGTCTTCTTAATGACTTTTTTCTTTCTTCCTATATGATGTTCTTGATGTCATCCCACAACTCTTCTGGTCTTCGATCTTTAGTGTTTAATGCGTCAAATCTGTTCTTCAGATGATCTTTATATTCAGGTGGGATGTAGTCAAGGTCATATTTTCGGTCTCATGGACTTGTTTTCACTTTCTTCAGCTTTAGCCTGAATTTGCAAAAGAGCAGTTAATGGTCTGTCCCACAATCTGCCCCTGACCTTGTTTTGGCTAATGATAGGGAGCTCTTCCACCATCTGTTTCACAGATGTAGTCAATTTAATTTCTGTGTATTTCATCTGGTGAGATCCATGTGTATAGTTGTCTTTTATTTTATTTTAAAAGATGTTTTCAATGAACAAGTCATTGGTCTTAACAAAATTCTATCATGCAATCTTCAGCATCGTATGTATCACCAAGGCCATATTTTCCAATCACTGATCCTTCCTCTTTGTTTCCAACCTTTGCATTCCAATCGCCAGTAATTATCAATACATCTTGATTGCATGTTTGATCAATTTCAGATTGAAGAAATTGAAAGACTGCTTCAATTTTTATCATCACTGGTTTTAGTGGTATATAAATTTGAGTAATAGTGGTATTAACTTTGTTCTCATACAATATCTGTCGTTTTGTGATTGATTAGTTTCACTTAGCATTATGTCCTCCAGGCTCATTCATGTTGCGAGGTTTTTCACATATTCTTCTTTATTCTTCAGTGTTGAGAAGCATTTCATTGTGTGTATGTACAAAAGTTTGTTTAAGCATTCTTCTATTGATGGACACTTAAGCCATCTCCATCTTTTTTGTCTCTTGTAGACAGAGTATTTGTAAAGTTGGTCTGGTTATTACAAATTCCTTTAATTTCTGTTTTTCTGGAACTGTCCTAATTTCACCATTATATTTGAGGGGCAGCTTTGCTGGGTAGGTGATTCTTAGTTGGCACTGTTTTCCTTTCATAGTTTTGTATATGTCATTCCACTGCTTTTTTGCATGCATGATTTCTGCTGAGAAATCAGAGCTTGGTTTTCCCCTGTAGGCAACTTTTCATTTTTCTTGAGCTGCTCTCAGAATGCTTCCCTGGTCTTCAGTTTTGGGAAGTTTGATTATGTTATATCTTGATGATTTTCTTTGGGATCTATCCTGTTTGGGGTTCATTCAGCTTCTTGTATGTTTATATTCTTGTCTTTCGTGATGTTAGGGAAGTTTACTTTCAACAACTCACTGACAATTTTCTCTGTGTTTTTTGAGTTTTGTTTTGTTTTGTTTTTTGTCTCTTCCTATTCTAGATTTCTAATCACCCTAAGTTATTCTTCATCATGATGTTCCACATATCGCTTAGGAGTTCTTCAGACTTTTTCTTTTTTTTTCTTACTATTCTTCTAGCATACTAATATTGAGAAAGTCATCTCCAAGCTCACCAATTTGGGTTTCCATTGTTTCTAATCTATTCCTTTATCCTTTCAATGTGTTGTCCATTTCTAAAATCTTAATATAATCTTCTGGATTTCCAATTGCAGGTTTTGCATTGTTTCAAAATTTGCATTTATTTTGTTTGTTTGTTCTTGTAGTGTTTTCCTGAATTCTTCTAAAGCTTTTTCTGTATTCTACTTGCTTTCCTTGATCTTTCTCTCAATCCTGTTGAATTCTTTTTTGTTAGTTCCATTACCTTTTTTCCCTCAAAAATATTTTCTAGCTCTGCATCTTGGTCATTTGTTTGAGCCATTCTTGAACTGTTTCTTCATGTGAGTTAAAATTGTCTGTTGTATCTGGGGCACTGTGATGTTGTTGTATTTTTATTTAATTGATGATTATATGTTGATGTGTACTTAGGCTTAGGCTTCACTGACTGTCTCCTGTGGGTATAGTCAGGAAATGGAAGTGTGTATTCCATTCTCCATTTGTGGTTAGGGCACCTCAGACTTGGTGGGTTTGGCTGTTGCCTATCATTGACCAGCTGGTATACAAACTGGTACTAGCTTTTGCCCTGTATGTGGAACTGTAGAGAATATGGTTGTAGCTGGACTATATGGCACCTTTGCTGATTCCTGTTGTGTGGGAAAGAAGAAAGAACCCCTCCCACACATACACACAAGAAAACAAAACAGAATTAACAAACAAAGAACCAACAATGAGAAGAGAAAATAATAAAGAGAAAAAAATAAAACAGGTAGCAACCAGAAAAAAAAGGAACATAATAACTAAAAGTAGAAAAGAGAGATAGGAAAATGGAGCTATAGAAGAGAAAAATAAGACAGAAAATAAAAGGAAAAAATTTTAAAACACATAGAAAAACCAAAGAGAGGGAAGATGAAAACAGATAGTAGAGAGTAGAAAAGAAAGATCTAAAGGGAAACAAAACAAGATGAAGGAAAATGAGAGACAAGAAAAGAAGGAAAAACAAAAGTGGAGATAGAAAGGATAAATATCAAGGAATAGAAAGAGGGGAAAGAATAAACAAACAAAATAACAAAGGGAAAAAGAGAACAACAACAACAACAACAAAATTAACCAGTGTAGCAGCTGGACTAAAAGAAGAGAGACTCGGGGTGGGGTGGGGTGCGGGGTTCTGCCAGTCAAAGAGCTCATGAGGTGGGTGCTGGAGGGATGTGACAGCAGTGTTCTTGGTCCTAGATGGAGTTCCTATTGGCCTAAGTTCTATGTTCAGGGCACTCAATCTGGAAGTAGTTTGTGGAGGCCCTAGATGGAACTGGCTTCAGTGTCTGTTAGAACCACAGGGCAGGTAAGGACAGGGTGGCTGGTTGTGAGGGCTGCTGCTAGATTAATGTTGGTCTGGTAATTGTAGATTCTATAGATCTGGAGCTAAGCTGCCTGAATTCAGGCACCAAAGCAGTGCAGCCAGCCCCTAGTTCATACTGGCATGTCTCCCAACCACATGGCTCTAAACTCCTGAACAACAGAGTCTGTGCTGGGGGTGGGTGAGGGTGGGAGTTGGCCATACCTCTGATCACAATTTCCTATCACCAATGTGTATCTGCTCTGTCAGGCCACCTTTTGTAGCTAAAGCAGCTCACAAAAGTTCAAGATGGCCACCTGCATCTGACCGACCATTCATCAGGCAGTCTCCCTCTCTCACTGCCCCTGCTCAGCTTCTTCTCCCAGCAAACACTCAATCCACTTCTCTAACCTTTCCTCGGAAGTTCAAGGTTATAGGAGTTTCATCTGTGTCTCTTTCATTTGGTCTCTTGTATCTTTGTTGTAGAGGGCCCATGTAGTGCATTTGCCTAGTCCACCATCTTACCGGAAGTCTCTTTCCATCTTCTTTTGATGTTTCCTGCATCATTCAGTATTTTGTCCACAGAATCCTCCAATATTGAAATGAGAGGCTTGGCTTTTTTCACAGTTGTTTTAGCTTGAGAAATGCTGGGCATGTTCTTCCTTTTGGGTTTTCTAACTTCAAGATTTTGCACATTTCATTAAAATATGTTACTTGGTCTTTTCAAGCAAACTGAAATCTGTTCAACGTCATCATTTCTTCCAGTTGCTTTAGCTACTCTACATTTGAGAGCAAGCTGAAAAGTCTCTTCTGATACCCACTTCAGTCTTTTCTTTCTTTCCTATCTTTATAGTGACCTTTTGTTAGCTTCATGTTTGATAGCTTTGCTATAACCCAACAATCTTTCTGGTTTTCAGTCATTAGTGTTCCATGTGTCAAATCTATTCTTGAGATGGTTTCTAAATTCAGGTGGGATACTCCTTGTGTGGTGCTGCAAGATAATGCACTGGACTGCAAGATCAATTTGAACCACAAGGTCAGTGGTTCAAACCCACCAGTCACTCCTCAGAAACCCTATACAGGGTGTCTATGGTTTGGAACTGACATGACGGCCCTTAATAACATAACAACAACCATGCTCAAACTCGTATTTTCGCTCTTATGGACATGTTTAATTCACTTCACCTTCAGCCTAAACTTGCATATGAGAAACAGATAGCCTGTTCCACAATCAATCCCTGGCCTTGTATGGGTGACAATATTAAGTTTCTACATTGTCTCTCCTCACAGATAGCGTCAACTTGATTCCTGTGTATTCCATCTGGCAATATAAACATGTATTGTTGTTGTTGTTGTTAAGTGCCATCGAGTCGGGTCCGACCCATAGCGACCCTGTACAGGGTTTCCGAGGGTGTAAATCTTTACGGGAG
>NW_006408549.1:15312456-15313205 GCF_000296735.1 Chrysochloris asiatica | reverse complement strand
GTTTCCAAGGCTGTAAATCTTTACGGGAGCAGAAAGCCTCATCTTTCTCCCATGGAACAGCTGGTAGTTTCGAACTGCTGACCTTGCGGTTCGCACTGATTCGTAACCACTGTGCTATAAGGTAATAAATATAATTAACACTAATTAAATATTTAATACAACCAATTCCTGTGCCAAATCATTTTTATTTGATCCTACTAGTTATGTTTTTGGATTTTTTTTCTGAATGACTCCAGTGAAGGTTTTTGTTATTGTTAAGTGCTATAGAGTTTGTTTCAACCCACAGCGACCTTATAGGGTTTCTGAGGAGCACATGGTGGATTTAACTGCCAACCTTGCAGTTAGGAGTCCAGTGTTTATTCTACAGTACCACATCAGGTTAGGTGCTCTCTTATGATTGGAAACAAAATACCTTTTCTGAAAGTAACTTAGTGAGGAAACTTAGATCCAATAGGTGAATTCTGGGTTTTGCTGTTTGTATTTGTTTTCTACTGCTACTGTAAAAAATAACCAAGCAAAGTCTTAGCAAGAGCTATACAGCAAGACAAGGAAATTAAAGGCATCTAAATTGGCAAAGAGGAAGTAAAACTCTCCCTATTTGCAGACGCTATGATCCTATACATAGAAAACCCAAAAGACTCAGTAAAAAGGCTGCTAGACCTCATTAGAAGATTCAGCAAAGTGGCAGGATAAGATCAACATACAAAAATCAGTTGGATTTCTCTATACCAAAACTGACAGCATTGAAA
>NW_006408549.1:15300553-15305996 GCF_000296735.1 Chrysochloris asiatica | reverse complement strand
TTACGGGAGTAGAAAGCCTCATCTTTCTCCCGCGGAGCGGCTGGTAGTTTTGAACCGCTGACCTTAAGGTTCGCAGCCCAATTCGTAACCACTACGCTACAGTTGACATTTATGTTGTTCAGAAAAGCTATTTGCAATGTAGAAGTTGTTGCTCTTGCAAAAATGTATCATGTGATCTCCAACATCACCAAAGTCACTTTTCAACCACCGATCCTTCTTCATGGCTCCCACTGATCCTTCCTCATTTTTCTGAACATTCACATTTTAAACTCCAGTAATTATCAATGCTTCTTGATTACATGTTTGATCAATTTCACACTGAAGAAATCGGTAGAATTCAATCTCTTCATCATTGACTTGGTTGTTGTTGTATTTAATTGCCACTGAATTGAATCCAACTAATAACAACCTTGTATAGGGTTTTCAAGAAGTGGCTGGTGAGCTTGAACCACCAATCTTGCTGTTCAAACTAACATTGCAGTCCAGCACATTAACCCACAATGCCACACCATAAGTCATCATCGACTTGGTATAAAATTTGAAAATAGTAATACTAACTGGTCTTCCTTGTTGTTGTTGAGTGTTGTCAAATTGGTTTCAACATATAGCAACTCCATTTAAGGTTTCTAAAGCTTTTAAATCTTTGAAGGAGCAAAAAGCCTCATTTTTTTTTTTTTCCAAAGGAACAGCTGGTGGGCTCAAACACTGGCTTGTGACTCTACAATCCTGTTTTTATCCTATGACACTACCACAATCTTCCTTACAGGTGTATAGATATTATCCTATCACAGACAGCATTGTATCTCAAGACAGCTCTTAAAATTCTCTATTTGAAGATGAGTTGGACACCATTCTCTTTTATTTGTCTGTCCCAATGTAGTAAACCATATCACTTTCAGATTCAAAATAGCTAATACCTGTCTGTACATTTCAGTTCACTAATGCCTAGATATTGATCTTTATGTTTTACATTTCGTTTTTTACCACTTCCAATTTTTTTTAGATTTATGTGTTGTACATTCCACACTCCCACTATTAACGGATGTTTATGGCTACTTCCTTTTTATTTGAATTGTATCCCATTAGTAAATGAAAGTTAAGAAAGCTTTGCTCCAGCCACATCATTACATTCGACTCTACTTTGAGAAAGCTACTCTTTCCTAGTTGTATTTTGAGTGACTTCCAACCTCAAGGAGGCAATGTTTTGCTGCTATTCATAGGTATTCAGTGGCTAATGCCACTCCTTGGAAACCCTACACAGGGTCCCTATGATTTGGTACGAACCCGATGGCACTAACAACAACAACAATCCCTCAGAAGCGAACCACCTATTCCTTTGCTCTAGTCTGTTCTTAATCTAGAAGCTCTTTTAATATCTGTCCAACCATGACTTATATTTAAAACACTGGTGGCTGAGCTGCCAGCATCACAGCAAGATGCAAGACACCAAAATACAACAAACTGACAGACAAGTGGGGCCACTGTGATCAGGCCTTGCCAATTTCTACAAACTCATCTTCTACTACATTCCCTAGACTTTGGTCACTCTGGCCTTCTTTCGATTTTACATACACATCTTTTGCTTCCTCCTCAGGCATTTGCATGTACTGTTTCCTTGCCTGAACTTCTCATGCCTCAGCATTCAATGCTTAGCTCAAACACTTTGAGAAGCCTTTTATTATCATTCTATGATAGTAACTTTCTTTCCCTAGCCTACTGCCCCATAGTCTTCTGGTCATATCACCCTGTTTATTATCTCGTAGCATTTATTACAATCTGAAATTATCTACTTGCTTTGTATTATCTGCCTATTCCAACAATACTATACGTTCTGAAGAAACAGAGACGTTAGCTGTCTTTTTGAGACACTGCTCTATTCTAGCATCTAGAAGAAATAGCAACTTTCTGTTGAATAAATGAATGATAATGACTATGAGAGTGTCCTGGTGTGGTACTGTAGGGTAAACACTGGTAAACTAACCTCAAGGTTGACAGTTCAAACCCGCCAACTTCTCCTTGGAAACCCTATATAACGTCACTATGAGTCAGAACCTATTTGACAACACTTAACAACAATGACTATGAGAACTAGTAGGCTGAAGAGTATTTATGATCAGAAGAAGTGCAATTAGTTTAAAGGGTTTTCCTGGGTGAGGTAAATTCATGGCAGGAAATTAAAAGGCTGAGTTGATGAAGACATAAATAATAACCCATGAGGAACCGCCTTATAAAAGGTTTTTGGGAAAGCAGCTTCATAATATAGAAAGCATGACTGTATACATGGTGAATGTTTATGCAATCCTGGAAATTTTTATCAAAGTATTGAACATTTCATCTGTGTAATTCTATAAATATGTTCTTTGTTTTGATAGAGGCTGGTAGCTATCATGTACCTTGCAATTCATTAATTACCATGCCTTTAACTACTGACTCTACGTAAGGCTTGTAAGGTTATAAAGAACAGCCTGCAATACAAAGACTAGTTTGTGTAAGGAAAAAAAAATACACTATCTAGAAATGCCTCATTCTATTGTTTGAGGGTTTTGCAATCAACATATGTTTGTGTATTATGTACAACAACAACAAAATAAAATATATATCAACATGATGAAGTAAATGGCCACTAAAAAGGATGTCTATATAAAACAGAGAAATACTTTTGATAAAATATTTAAATGAAAAGCACACAATACAAAACAACATTAATATTATAAAATTTTAGCTTGAAAACAGACTTTGGGATATGACAATCCTGATCTAAATCACACTTAATTACTGATGAACTTTATGACCCTCAACATGTCTCCTGACCTTACAAAGCCTCTGTTTTCTAATTTGTAAACTAAGAATACTAGTAGTGCTAACTCTAATAGCAAAAATTGTTTAATGAATTGAAATTCATTTGTCATGAAAGTTTTGTTGGAACACCCCGTTAAACTCATTTATATGAGTCATTTACTCTGAAAACGTATCAACATCTTGCAGCACTCTTTATATTTCAGATTAAACTTTTCCATCACATCGCCGATGCACTGACTAACAGTTCACTGCTGTGTTGTAAAGTGCTTTGTGGAACTAGATAACTCTACAGTCTTCCTGCTGAATAATACTTAAGCATTATTAAGCAACTGAGACAAGAAATAAATCATTTAGGGAATTTACAGCATTTTTCATTTGATTTCTTCACATTGCATTCTTAGTTCAACCTCATACGCCATTTTCCTGGAGAAGAGAATTTAATTAATTGAAGTTTCATTAGGATCCTGAGGAGAATTAAGAGAGATTACACTATAAATATGGTATAAAAGAACAAATAATAATAAATCACATAAAAGAGGAAAAGAAGGCAAAACGAGTGAAAGAATGTTCATAAAGATTACAGGTGAAAAGGGGTGATGAAGTGCAATCATGAAGCTGCATGCAGTTTCTACAGATAACAGTGATTCCCACTGATGTCATATGCTACCTATGAATAACATTTAATATAGTCTATAAAATTTATAAACACCATCTGGCCCTGAGAAAACATGATTCGCTGTTCCTGGCTCACAAATTTGTCTCTGAAAGCTATGGTACAACACATGTCACCAAGCTCACCACATTGCTACTAAGTTGTAATGATCAGAGGTCATGGATAATGTAGCACATTTGGCAACAAGTATTGACTAATTTATTTGTTCCTGCATCACTGGCAGCACTCATTGAAAATTATAAATACCAAGAGTAGTTTTTGTTGCCTCTTCATAAATTTAATGGCAGGTTTGTATTCTTTTACTTAAAGATACTTTATTTTACAATCAGTCTGCCAATTTGAAAAATTGTAATAATAGATCCCAATCAATTTCTATTCAGATATTTGGGGGTGGGAATTGATGTGTTTCTTAGTTGTAAGGCACAAATAAAATCATTTCCTTTTCCTATTCACTTGATGCTTTTCATAACCAAGTGAAGACTGGCCACAAGTGAAATATTTCAATATTGTATATTCCCAAACAACCCTGATTTCAGATCATTTTAAATGTCACAATTAGATCTACATTTTTCACTGTGTAAGTAACACAAAATCTATAGTTCTTGTTTCTGCTATTAACACAGCCATGGGAGTTGTTGTGGTTTTCATGGGGAAAACAAAGCTGGTGGAATAATGACCACTGGTGGCTCTTACCTTTATGAAATCACTTACATTTTGTTTTCTTTTCTCCTTAGCTAAGCCTCTTCTTGTATATGTTTGCTTTTTGTTTTGTTTTGTTTTGCTTTTGCCTATGTAACCTCTTCCTAGAAATGTTCCCTATCTTCATTGATACAATCAGCTCTTTAATTACTTGGTATTTCTTTGTCTAGGAGTCCTGCATTTTTCTTGTTAATATGTGTACCAACAAATAAATGACTTCCAACTTTACAAAGAAACTGTGATAAGAAACCCAAGCTCAGTTTTCTTCTGACAGTTCTAGTTGCCATATAGCATTAAACATGCATATGGAGTAAGTGCCTGGATATAAAAAAATGCAAGGCCTTTACTCTTCCCTTTTTCACTTCTTTCCAAACCACATATATATAAAAACACTTAGCAATGTGTCCAGCACAAAGCAAGCACTCAAAGAATGTTCTTTGTATGCTAGCTTAGTGCTTACATGTAGTGCTTCGTCATAGTGCTTAACTCGTAGTATTTACTCACCGTGGTTACATGTTGAGCTGCTAACCACAAGGTAAGCAGTTCAAATCCACCAGTCACTCTGAGAAAGAAAGATGAGCAGAAAACTTGTGTAATGATTTACAGTCTTGCAAACCTTAGACAGGAGTCCTTAGACAGGGGTGCTGTGGGTTAATGTGCTAGACTGAAAAGTCGGTTTGAAGCTCAAGATCAGTGGTTCAAGCTCAGCCATGGTTCCTTGGAAACCCTATACAGGGTTGATATGAGTCGGAACTGACTCAGCGGCACTCAACAACAATAACAAATCCTATGCAGGGTCACTATGAGCTGAAACAACTCAACGGCATACCACCACCACCACCACCAGGACTATGTGTTAACCTCCAAACATCTGCTAAGGAAAATAAAGGAAAAAGCAAAAGGCAGGCAGAAAATAGCCCATAGAAATGTGAGCTGTGATATCAGAGCTGGTTTTGAATTCCATCTGGACCATTTAGGAACACTCTTTCCTTAAGAAAACTCTGATTCTCACCTTCCTCAGATCTAAAATGCATGCTGCTGTTGTTAAGTGCTGCTGAGTTGATTCTGACACCCAGAAACCCTGTATCCATTTCCAAGGTGTAGCTGGTGGGTATGTGCCGGGGTCTGACCCCGACATAGTTGTCACGTGTGTTTGGTTCACGAGGAGGGGAGATCCAGCGGCGATAGGGATAGCGAAAGAATACACAGAGAAACAGAAGAAGGGAGACAATGAGGCACCCCAAAGCCAGGGTGGATACATCACTGGTGGGC
>NW_006408549.1:15290038-15300018 GCF_000296735.1 Chrysochloris asiatica | reverse complement strand
ATGAAAGCAATTTGCCATTAACTGCCAGTGGCCTCATTTGTTACACTCGGCCCTAGAGGGCCTCGAACCTCTGACTAGTCTTACACGGTCTGCAACAGGTATGAACCATTGACCTTGTGGTTCACAGTCCAGTGCTTATCCTACAGTGCCACACCACAGTCCACAAAATAAAATAATACTACTTAAGTCAAAGAATGATCATTGCATAAAAGAAAATAGCTATTGCATGCAAAGCATATGGTGCTGAAGAATATTAAAAAGTCCCATGCACTGCTAGAAGAACAAACCAATCTGTGTTAGAAGTACAGCCTGAATGCTCCTTAGAAGGCAGGATGATGAAATTTCATCTCTCATATTTCAGATCTATTATCAGGTGGGACCAGTCACTGGAGAAGGACATCATAAGGTGGAGGGTAAGTGAAAAAGAGGAAGACTCCGGCAAGACTCATGGACACAGCAGCAGCAGCCATGGGATCTGTCATAACAACTATTGTGAGGTCGACGCAGGATAGTTGAGGGTTTTCTTCTACTGTGTGTAGGGTTGCTATGAGTTGGAGCTGACTCAATGGCCCCTAAAAACACCACCACAACATGCAAAGCCTTTGCAGAGCACCTCAAACATAATGCAAAGTAGCCTCAAAAAGTCCATAGACAAATGAAATTTTTTAAATAATTAAATTTTGCCACGAACTTTTTGAAGCCTCTCTAGTATGTATTTAAAAGGACTAAAAAAGATAAAAGAAGGGAGAATAATCCACTGGCTTGAGGGTAGACACATGTTAACTTGGGTAATGAGGAGGGCAATATACAAGAAGAGGGAATTTGGCAGACAAATGATGAAGATAGGTGAAGACACAGGGAGGTACGATGGACTAAAGAGGATAGAGGTAAATAATGTTATACACACAACCTTGAATAACAGTGTTCTGTGTATAGATACATGGACAGAGACACAGGCTGAACGGGTATGGGAGAAAGAGTAAGCATATACTCACAAATAGATATGAGTTTAAAAGAGGATATTTGTACAAGGGTATTTTTACCTTTGCTGCAAACCAACTAAGAATGTGCTGGAGCACAGAGCAGGAAGAATGATGAAAACTTCTTAGATACTATCAAACATCTTAAAGCAGTAAGTTGCTGGGCCTGGGGGCTCAGGACCCTAGTCACAGGGGACACCAGGCATAACAAAATCCACAAAGAATATTCTACATCCTACTTCGGTGAGTAGAGTCTGAGATCTTAAAGCTTCTGAGTGGCCTTCTAAGGTACAGCTTTTGTCTCTCCATGTTCAGAAGAAAGAAGAGTGACAAGAACTGAAGAGACTTGGAATCAATTAATCCAGTGGAATAACGGAACATGTGAACATCAGTTTCCACAACTCTGAAACCAGAAGAACCAGATGGTGCCTGGCTACCACTAACAATTGCTCTGAAAGGAATCACATCGGAAGATTCCAGATAAAGAGTGAGAAAATGTGAAACAAAACTCCAAATTATTTAAAAACAAAAACAGAAAGGGGGCTTACTGGTCATAAAGAGACTGGAGGAACCTCAGACCATGGCCTTCGACCACCCTTCAGGTCTGGAAAGAACTCACCCTAATGGCACAATTTCCGGCCAAGCATTAGTATATAGGAGGGAAGTCAATCATTCAAAAATCAAAAAGGGCAACATTTCCCTAAAGACAAAGTTGAGAAGAGATGGGAAGGTAAGTAGAATGGAAATCGGAACCACAGGGAGGAAGTGGGATAACTGTTGTTGCATGGAGGGGACCACAATCATTGAGATGAAACAAAGTGTAAGACTTGTCTGTAAACCTTCTGTAAATGCACAATAAAAAGTTTTTTTAAAAATCAAAATAAATAAAACAGTTCTAAATTTTAAAAAGCAAGGTTTACCAAAAAAAAAAAAAAAAAGTAACATGTTTGTAAGGACACATTTTCCAATTTTGGGAGGAAAAAGATGTGAAAAGGAGAAAAGCAAAGAGCGGCTCCTATCACTTAAAATGTTTACTTCAAGTTAGGGAGAGAGGAAATGCTCTCTGAGACTGATTAAAAAATCACGGACCAGACGCATCCTTTCTCCCTTAGCTTTGAAAATACTCAAAAGAGAGATTTGTTGTTGTTATTGTTAGGTGCCATCGAGTCAGTACTGACCCAATGTACAACACAACAAAACACTGCCCGTTTTTGGACCAACCTCACAATTGTTGCCACGCTTGAGCCCATTGATGCTGCCACTTTGCCAATCAATCTCCATAGGAGTCTTCCTCTTTTTTCTCTGACCCTCCACCCTACCAAACATACTATCCTTCTCCACTGACTGGTCCCTCCTGACAATATGTCCAAAGGATGAGAGATGAAGTTTAGAAGTTTAGAGTTTAGAAAATTTAGAAAGAGCCTGTTATAAAAATGCAAGAGTTTGTGAATGTCTGTATAAATGCTTTGCCTCAGGATTGCAAATGAGGAGAGTTGAGAGGAAACAAAACTTTGAAAGGGAGAGAAGTAGAAAAAAACTTGTACTTTGGAGTCAAGATAATGAATTTGAATCCTGAATTCATTACTTCTTGTCTTTTCTGAGGATTAATTTATTAAACAGTGAAAATAGAAATGATGATTTTTTTTTTTTTTTTTTTTTTACAGAGATACTGTGTGAATTAAGCCAAGATATTTCCATTGAAAAGTACTTTTTATTCCAGGAAGAGCAATATACATTTACTTGTGATTTTAATAATGAGTAAACTCTAGCTAAACATTATAGCAATGAAACATAGTAAATAATTTCTACCTTTCTATTCAGGGGGCTAATCACTTAGTATTTTGAGACCTAACATTAATCTTATTTATGGATGTCAGCATAATTCAATACAGCTGTTGTGATGGTGGTTGTTAAGTGCCATCAAGTTGTTATAGGGTTTCCGAGGAGCCGCTGGTAAGCTTGAACCACCGACAATGCAATTCAAACCAACCTTTCAGTCCAATACATTAACCCACAGCACACCACACCAGGACTCTGTTGTTGTTGGTAAGTACTGTCAAGTTAGATCTGACTCGTGGCAACCCTGTATAGGGTTTCCAAGGAGCATCTGGTGGGTTTGAACTGTGAACCTTATGGTTCACAGTCTAGTACTGATCCTACAGCACCACACCAGAAGTCTAGCTAAGTAAGGTTAGCTCTTTTTTGTTTGTTTTTATTGTGAATTATGTGATAGTTTACATGGGAGAACATTAGCTTTATATTCATCCTATCGTATATCGTTTCACTACCATGATTACAATCCCCTCCATGTATTATCAAACAACCAAGCACACACCCCGCAAGCCTGCTCCTCAGTCATCAGCACAGAGCCCCTCTCCCTCTCTGAGTCTAGAGTCCCCAGCCACTCCATCTCTCTGCGTCATCATCTCCGTCTCCATCTCTGGCATCACTGTTTCTCTGGGCAGGGTCCCGCTCTCTGCTCTTCTCCCTTGATGGTCCTAGGGACCTCTGCTCCTGGACTACAAAGTCACCCACTCCTCTCCTTTTGCTACAAAACGTCTACCTTTACATTTTGAACCTTCACAGACAGTCCTGATAGCAATTACTCACTATTTTACCACAAGAGTCTTATCCCCATCTCCTTTCATCAGCCCCATCCAGATCGAATATTAAGTGTGGTTAATTCTTATCTTCAAAACGAAAATGTGACAAGTTATCTTCTGAGCACTTGTAGGGAATAAATCAGAATTCTTTAACTTAAAGCAAGGAAATACTTAATGCTTACTTTAAAGAATAAATAATTGTCTTGAACCATGGTCAAGAATGTGACTTTATTCATTGTTTTCTCTTTCTCTAGAAAAATCTTGAATATCTCCAAAAATAATCAGATTCTTTATACTTCCAAAGAGAAAGAAAGGATTCCATAAAGATGGAAGAAAGATACATGTGCAATAACGCTGATAAGATGATCATGGATTTTTTTTTAAATAATGGAATTTTTTTCCTTAGAAATTTTATAAAAGGTCTTAAAGGCCCTAGAGGATGAGGGAAATGCCCCCCATGGAAATGCCCTAGTTCACAAGACTTCATGTTTGTAAGGACATATTTTTTCCAGGACTTGGAGTCCTGGTGTGGCACTGTGGGTTAATGCGCCAGACTGCAAAGCCATTTGAACTTACAAGGTCGGCAGTTCAAGCTCACCAGCTGCTCCTCGTAAACCCTGTACAGAGTCAATATGGGTCGGAACCGATTCGACAGCACTTCACAACAACAACAACAAGACTTCAAGTTAATACTGCCCAATATTATATTTCACTATTGTGATTTTGGGAGTCCTGGTGTGGTGCTGTGAGTTAATGTGCTGGACCACAAAGTCAGTTTGAACTGCAAATGTGGACGGTTCAAGCTCACCAGACGCTGCTTGGAAACCTTACACAGGGTCGCTATGGGTTGGAACTGACTCGATGGCACTTAACAACAACAATGTGATTTTTGGGAGGTTTTTTGTATGTTGTAGCTTCAACAACAAAATATATTCAGTTGCTGTACTATTCCTCCATCATGGATTTGGACAGTGAATAAGAAAAAGCAGAAGAAAGATATAAGTAGAACTCGATGTATACCATGTTCCATTTTTCAAGTAGCTAGATCTGATCTATAGTCATGTTTGTCAGTTTCTCTTTTTATATTGTAGTAACTTTTTCTCTGCAGGAATCAAAGGAGCTCTGGTAGCATAGTGGCTTATGTGTTGGGCTGCTAACTGCAAGGTCAGCATTGCAAATCTACCAGCTGCTCTGCAGGAGAAAGATGAGGCTTTCTGCTCCTGTAAAGATCTATAGCCTCAGAAACTCTATACAGGGTTGCTATGAGTGGGAACTAACTGGATGTCACACAATCAACCAACCAACCATATTGGCTTAAAGACTCTGAATCAATATCTTTGTTGCTTCATTTTAATATATGAAAATTCAATTGGCAACTATTAGGTCAGGGAAATGTGTGCCCAATATCAAAGGTGCATACGAAAGCTGCTTCTAAGTTTTTGTGGAAAGATGAAATTAAAAGATAATAGAATTTTTCCATGATCTTTTGGAAGCCCCCTCCAATTCATGCTCTTAAGGAGTTCATTAAAGGAAAATTTTAAAGTAATATTATCATAGTATAGTCCCTGGGTGGTATAAACAGTTGATGGGCTTGGCTGCTAACCAAAAGTTTGACTGTTTGAGTTTATCCAGATGTACCCTGGAAGGAAAGCCTTGAGATCGGCCACTGTAAATCCTCTCCAGCAGAGTTCTACTATGACACACATGGGTCATAAATCAGAATCAATTAAACAGTGCCTCGTTTGTTTGATAGTAGGTTGGTTGGTTGGTTTTTAACCATAATAAAAATAAATGAGTAAATAAAATCACAACTCTATCTTCAGGTACTTACTGTTTTTAGTGGTTCATAATGAACCAACACCAGTTTCTTTTGCAAATATTTTCTGAATATTAACGATAATGAAATTATTCCACTGGTTTTCACTTCACTAACCAACTCTTATATACTGCCAACTGTGAACTTTTCCATTTCAGTATCTCTTTTAACTTACTCTCAACATATCCTATTTCTCTGCAGACAGTGAGGAGAGAGGAATTTGCATGAATACATAAGCAAAAAGACAAAGCTGAAAAAATAAAAGGCTTTCAGGAAAGTAGAAATTTCTATGAAAATCCCCAGTGTATCTTTTTAAAGAGTACTATAAACAATCTTTGTGACTCATCCAACCTGTCTCTTAGTTATAATCCAACAAATCATATTAGTAACTTGAGCATTTAAATAGAAGTGAATGATATATGCTTTGTCACATTTTCTAACTTCTCTAATTAAATGCGGGAGGTTGCCCTTGGATTTTTCTTCACATCTGTGGCATTATGGTTTAGAGCAATGGGCGCTAGAATTGGAGTCTGGATTCTAGACCTAATTTTGTTCAGTACCCAAAGAACCAATCCCATGGCCATCAAGTCAGTTCCAACTCACAGTGTTTAATTCCATCTCAGCTCTGTATAGGGTTTCTGAGGCTGCAAATCTTTACAGGGACAGAAAGTCTCATCTTTCTCCTCTGGAACAGCTGGTGGGTTTAAACGGCTAATCTTATGGTCACTGGTCCAGGGTTTATCCAACAATGCCACCAGGGGTCCTTAATTCAGTTTTACTTAATCTCTGAAGTTGCCTTAAATTTCTACCGTTGGAGATTGTTGTTGGTTCTGACTCACAATGTTAGTTCTGACTCACAATGACCTGGTATGGGTTTCTGAGGACTGGTTGGTGAATTCACACCACTGATCTTGCACTTAGCAGTCCAGAGCTTATCCTGCAGTACCATACCAGGAGATTAGGGAATATTAAATTTAACAAGAATTCATAAATCCAAACATAACATAGAGAGAAAAAACAAGCCTGCACATCACTAGCTTTCTTACTAGAATATTTAGACTGTTTCACATTTTTACTACTAGGAATAGTGGTGAAATAATCTTGTAGGTGAGCAGCCAGATACCATTGTGACTAAGAGATTGAGCCCTGCCTGAATTGTTGAATGGAAAACCAATTTGTACTGTAAGCCTTCACCCAAATAACAATAAAAACTTTCAAAACAAATAACAAGTCTGAGCTCTGGAAACAGTTATCTTGGGTTTTTAATCTCAGTTCATCTTCCAGGAAAAGAATGTAAACTAAGGAGAAAATCCCAAATCAACAAAATACAAGGCCTCACAGGATTTGATCTCCCTCCCCCGTTCCTCCTAACCAGCTTCATTTATCCTCCTACTCTCCTCACTTTACCGCCCATCAGACATACTAGCCTTTTTCTACCCCTCAAACATGCCAGGCAAACCAAATCTCTGCCTCAGGACTTTGTACTCATTTTTCCCTCCATCTAGAGAATTCTTCCTCTAAGACCAGATTCAAATGTCACCTCCTTATGTCTTAGCCCAAATGTCTTAACCATCCTTTGGCATATTATTACCTGACAATCCCATTTTTGGAATCCTGGTGTGATATTGTGGATTCATGCGGTGGGCTGCAAAGTTGGTTTGATCTGCAAAGTCTGCGATTCAAGCTCACCAGCAGCTCCTCAGAAACCCTATACAGGGTCGCTATGGGTCAGAATTGACTCAACGGCACTTAACAATGATAACAAACCCTCTTTTGGGGAGTCCTAGTGTGACACTGTGCGATAATTAACTAGACTGCAAAGTCAATTTGAACTGCAGGTCGGCAGCTCAAGCTCACCAACTGCTCCTTGGAAACCCTCTATGGGGGTAGCTATGGGTCAGAACCGACTCAATGGCACTTACCAACAACAATCCCTCATTTTCCCAACTCCTGATCTTTATCTTCTTCCCTATTTTTTAATAGCACTTGTCACCTGCTAGCATATAAGGAGCCCTGGTGGTGCTGTGGGTTAGGCATTGATCTGCTAACTTCAAGGTCAGCAGTTCAAATCCACAAGCAGTTCCTCGAGAGAAAGATGAGGCTGCCTGCCCCTGTAAAGATTTACAGTCTCAGAAACCCTATATAGAGTATTTTGTGTCAGAAGTGACTCAGTGACTGTAGGATTGGTTTCATATAATACATGGAGTTCCAGGTGGTACAAACAGTGAAGAGCTTGGCTACTCCAAAAGACAGGAGGCTCAAATCCACTCACAGATACTACAGAAGAAAGGCTTGATGATCTACTACCAAAAAAAGGAGTCATTGAAAACCCTATAGAGCATTATTCTACTCTGAAACACATGACTCAGAATTGACTGAATGGCGACTTCTCCTTGTTGTCAATTGCCATTGAGTTGGTTTCATCCCATAACAGCCCTGTATATGGTTTCCTAGAAGTGACTGGTGAGCTTGAACTACCAACCTTGTGGTTCACACCAACTTTGCAGTCCAGCGCATTAACCCTCAGCACCACACCAGGACTACCAACGGCAACTAGTAGTGGTTTAACATAAGATGTTGTTGTCATTGTTAAGTGCCATCAAGTTGATTCTGACTCATAGCAACTCTGCACTCTGCATAGGGTTTCCGAGAACCAGCTGGTGAACATGAATTGCTGACTTTGAGGTTCAAACTAAACTTTCAGTTCAGCGTGTTAATCCACAACATAACACACATGATAAATATGTATATTTATTACTATCTAGAACCAACTCCACAGCACATAACAACAACAACATCCTCACTATAATGTAAACTCCAAATGATCAAAGTTTTCATTCAGTTTTGTTCACTAATGTTTCCCAAGTGCTTAGAACAATGTCTCACCACCCATAGTGAATATTCAAAAGTATTTGCTGAATGAATGAAAATAAGAAATGAGCAAGCCCAGGACAAATAACAGACCCAGATTTTATAAGACCTAACTTAAAAATTTTGGGAGAGCTTGCTTTAAGAAGAACACAAAAATACCTTTTGTAAATTTTATGAAAACCCATGACTATGTGAATACATTGCTAGCCTTTGAGTGACTTTGAAGGTTAAAGTCCATTAATTTTTGTTATCAGCCTTCATGTTGCTCTGCTCATGGCAACCCCATGCACAAGGGAACAAAATGTTGCCAGACCCTGCACCATCCTCATGGTTAGCTAGCTAGAGACTGGGCCATTGTGAGCCATACAGTTTTCATTGGCGGCTTTTCAGAAGTCAATCACCAGACCTCTCTTCCTAGTTGATCTTAATCTGGAAGCTCTGCTCAAACCTGTTCAGGAGCATAGTCTACATGTATTACTTACTAACCAAGGGGCGAAGATCTAGTTTTTTTTACAGGACACAAACCACCCCATATGGATTCCAAACCAACTAATTCAACCCTATAGCAAGAAAACAGCTACTCCTCCCTCCCCGGAGCATAGAAGTGTCCACTGAACAGCCATTTGAAGGCGTGTCTCCACGAGCTCCCACAGGCTCCAGAAGCTGGACTTTTGATTTCTCCCCTCCAACGTCTGTCTCTGCAAAATCAAGCAGGCTGCTTCCACCTGAGGACAATTTAAGTGCTTAACGGAGTACACTATGAGAACTGTTAACTCTTAGAAAGCGTAAACAACTCGAAAGACTCTCTTTGTTGCTATGCTTGTAAATTTTATTTGTCAGATATTGGGAATGGGATTCAACAAATGTTCTTAATTTTGTAAATAATTCTCAATTGCTGGGAAGTCAATCAGAACTCTTTATACTGGATTCCCTAAATAATTTCATATTCTAGTTTTAATTACACAAATTATAATCTAACTCAGTCAGAATTAAAAGTTGGTTTATGCTTAGTTGGATTATGCCACGTTTTGTTGTTACCCCTTCCTTTTCCATAATAATTCAAAATGATCTATACAAACTTTTTGCTGCCTTAAACATTTTTGAAGCAGTTTGGTAAATTAACCCTAAATCCTACTTAGTTACAGTTTTGCGTTGTTACACCGTTTGCTATTTTGTACCCTAATCACCCTAATAATTTAACTATAATCCATGTTGGCTCTATATACGATATACACTGTAAACATTGTTATGTTACTAATTGTGTTAATGCTTCATCTTCCCCTAATATTTTTATCATTGTAAGACATCCACCTTTTGACATGTTACCTGTAAATCTGTCTAAGCCCTTGTATACTAATCCTGCTTTATATACTTTAAAAACTGTATCCTCTTCGTTAAGTTGCCTCAAGCAATTTGTAGCTGCTTTAATGTTAGAAACAGTAGTCTTCACATCTATAGTGGGTTCTAACGCAGCATCAGCCATAGCCTTAGTCCAGCAAGTTCATACAGCTAATCATGTGAATGATTTAACAAAAAATATTTCTTTGACATTAACTGCTCAAGAACATATAGATAAAGGATTAGTAGATAGAATTAATATTCTAAAAGAAGCTGTTCTCTACATGGGGACACAAATAGAAAATATTAAAACTAGGATGACTACTGCATGTCATCATAATTACAAGTGAATATGTGTAACACCTCTGTCCT
>NW_006408549.1:15269329-15286098 GCF_000296735.1 Chrysochloris asiatica | reverse complement strand
CAGGAATCAAACCTAGGTCTCCTCCATGGGAGGCAAGAATTCAACAACTGGACCACCACTGATGAGTTCCATTAGATTCAAAGTAATGAAGGGCAAATTAGTGAGGATTACCCATTTTAATGGGTGATAGAAGATAAGCCAGCAAAAGAGTGAGAAAAACCAGAAAGATAAGAGAATAAACCAAGAAAGCAGTATTTATGAAGTCAAGGAAATAGAGTTACAAAAAGGAAAAGAGTGGGTAAGTGGTTATCAACCTAAAGCCACAGAACAGTATTCTCACACAGGACCTCAGTCCTCATCCTCTCCTGGCAGAAAACATAGTCAGTTTTTCCCTAGTCTTTGTTTCAGTTCCCTCTTGCCTTTCAGAGAAATATTATAACAGTGAAAAGGAAATTTAAGTGTGACAGCATATATGAAAGTGCTTTGAAATCGGTAAGACACTTTGTGTGATGAAAGTCCACTGGGTGACTCAGACATGTTTTCTTAATGGAAAAGTTATTGCAACACAGCTCAAAGATGGTCAATGAAAGCAACCACACATCAACAGGAATAGCTATCCTATGTAAGACATTTCACCAACAAATTCTTCAGAATTTGCTCTATGCTGTTACTATTAGGTGCTATCCAGTCAGTTCTGACTCATACGAAGCCTATGTACAACAGAATCAAACATCGCCCAGTCCTGCATCATCCTCACAATTGTTGCTATGGTTGCATCCATTGTTGCAGCCAGTGTGTCAATTTATCTCTTTGAGAGTCTTCCTCTTTTTTAATTGACCCCCTGCTTCACCAAGCATGTTGTCACTCTCCAGGGAGGAGTTCTTCCTGATAACATATCCAAAGTACGTGAGAGGAAATCTCACAATCCTTCCTTTTAAGGAGAATGCTGTCTATGTTTCTCCCAAAACAGATTTGTTTGTTCTTCTGGAAGTGCATGTTATATTCAACCTTCTTCACCAACTCCATAATTCAAATGACCAACTCTTTTCCCACCCTCCTTATTCATCATCACTTTTCACATTCAAATGAAACAATTGAAAATATCATGGTTTGGGTTAGGTGTACCTTGTTGTTGTAGTTGTTATGTGCCATGGAGTTGTTTCTGACCCATAGCAACACTGTATATGGTTGCCAAGGAGCAGCTGGTACACTTGAACTGCCGACCTTGCAGTTCAAGCCAACTTTGCAGTCCCCAGTGCATTAACCCACAGCGCCACCTTAGATGTACTCAGAGTGACATCTTTGCTTTTTAACCCTGTAAAGAGCTATTTTGCAGATTTGTCCAATGCAATATGTCATGTCACTTCTTCAGAGCTACTTCCTTGAGTGTTGATCATGGATCTGAACAAAATGAAGTCTTTGACAACTTCAATCTTTTCTCCATTTATCATGATGTTATTTATTGGTCCAGTTGTATTTTTATTTTGTTTACACCGAGGTACAATCTACACTGAAGGCTGATCTTCATCAGTAAGTATTTTAAGTCCTCTTTGCTTTCAGCAAGCAAAGCTGTATCATCTGTATTGTTGTTGTTGTGAAGTGCTGTCGAATTGATTCTGACACATAGCGACCCTGTATAGGGTTTCTGAGGAGTACCTGGTGAACTTGAACCACCGATCTTGCAGTTCAAATGGCTTTGCAGCCTGGCACATTAACCCATAGCGCCACAGGCTGTTAATGAGTCTTCCTACATTGCTGATGTCATGTTCATCTTCATATAGTCCAGCTACTCAGATTATGTGTTCAGTATGCAGATTGAGTAAGTATGATGAAAGGATACAACACCTTTCCTAATTTTAAAGCACCCAGTATTCCCTTGTTAGAGTCAAAGGATTGCCTCTTGGTCTATATACAGATACTGCATGAGCACATTTAAATGTTCTAGAATTCTCACTCTTCACAATGTTATTTATAGTTTGTTGACCACACAGTCAATAAAATGCATGTAAACATCTTCTGGGATTCTCTGCTTTCAAAGAAGATCGATTTAGCATCAGCAACAATATCCCTTGTTCCCTGTCCTCCCTGAATTTGCTTGAATTTCTGGCAGTTCTCTGCCAATACACATTTTTAAATTATCTTCAGCAAAAGTTTACTTGCATGTGATACTAATGATATTGTTCAATAATTTCTGCTTTTTGTGGGATCACGTTTCTTTGGAATGGACACAAAGATTTGTTCCTTAGTCTCTGAACTTTATTTTCTCCTCTGCCTTAATGCCCCTGACTACCAACATTTTTCAGGTAGGTACAAAGGCATAGTAACAGTGGTATACAATCAACAACCAATCTAGAGTCATAATTCAGTCAATGGAAACACTATCAGGAATAACAAAGCTTTAAATGAGTTTAGACTTGAGCAAAATTCAAAATTCGGAAATAATGAAAACAATACAAATTTATTATCCTGAGTGATAGAGCTATATTGTGCAAGGAAAAGTAGAACTACATCTTTTCTCTCTGACTTTCTCCTTTCCTATCAAGAAAAAGGTTTTCAATAAAAAGCTCTAACACCTGAAATGATAAAACAAGTACATTTTAAAAGAAACTGAAGTCCATTTGGTTGGTGAACAGTAAGACCATTTTGCTTCTAGAAAATGGAAAAAAATGAAAAATAAATGAAAATAGACTGGCCCTAACTTAAGAAAAAAGAAAAACTTTTGTGGACAAGGTTGCTGTGGATCCACAGCTGTTGTTAGTTGCTGCGGAGTTGTGACCTTTCAGAGGCAGACCTCTCAGTGTGGGGATTCAAATCACTGGGTTAGGAGTTGAGCACATATGCATCTTGACTACCACAGATTCCTGTAGATTCCCAGAAGAATGCTCTAATAGGTTAATCATCATAGAACAGAGTGGGAAGTTTCCTGCTAAAGTAGTCTGGCTGGGCAGATGTATTTACCTCTCTCATTAAATCTCTTAGAAATGTCACAAAAGTAAAATTAAATTAAAATAAATCTAAAGTTTTAGAAAATTCACAAGATGGTTACTAATAATAGTCAATGTGAAGAGTTAGACATTTCTAGAGTATATCGATGCTAAAATTTAGTAGAGTTAAGGTACCCATAAGTTCAGACCAGTGCAAGAGAACTTCCAAAATGAAAAATTTCACAGCAGAATTGATGTTGTTCGGTAATCTACATTTTGTTGGCTCACCTTTTTTAGTCTCTGAACCTTATTTCCTCCTCTGAGTTAATACCCCTGACTAAAGGATAAGCACTGGATTGGTAACTGCAAGGAGAAGAGTTCAAACCCACCAGGTGCCCTCAGAAACCTATACAGCATTGCTATGAGTCAGAGCCAACTCCACAGCACACATCAATAGGTCTTGGTGTGATGCTATAGAATAAGCACTGGACTACAAACCACAAGGTCAGCAGTTCAAACCAGCCATTGCTCAAAACCCCAATACAGTGACACAATGGCTCAGACTCGACTCCATAGCACTTAGTGACAAGCTGGGAGAAGTGAGCCCTCAGGACCATAGTCTCAGAATACACCGTGGTCAAATGGCATAGCATAGTCCACAAAGACAATGTTCTACATCTTATTTCATTGAGTAGTGTTGGGGATCTTAAAAACTCATGAGTAGCCATCTAAGGTGCAGTCATTGGTCTCCCCATGTGCAGAAGAAAGGAAAGTGATGAGAATTGAAGAGACTTGGAATCAATCAGTCCAACAGACTAATGTAGCATGTGAGCATCAGTCTCCACAACTCTGAGACCAGAAGAACTAGATTGTGCCAGCTATCAACTGCTCTGAAAGGGATCACATTAGAAAGTCCTGGATAAAGCAGCACAAAATGTGGAACAAAAAATTTTTTTAAATTATTTTTTTAAAAAGAGCAAGGTTATTGATCAGAAAAAAGACTGAAAGAACCTGAGACTACAGCCCTCAACTATCCTTCAGATCTGGAAAGGATTTCACCTTCATAGCCTAATTTTCATCCAAGCAGCAGATAGGTATATGTTGTTGTTGTTGTTGTTAAGTACTGTAGAGTCGGTTCTGACTCAAAGCAACCCTGTACAGGGTTTCCAAGGCTGTAAATCTTTATGGGAGCAGAAAGTCTCATCTTTCTCCTGCGGAACAGCTGGTAGTTTCGAACTGCCAACCTTGAGGTTAGCAGCCCAATTCGTAACCACTACACTACCAGAGCTCCTTAGATAGGTATATAGAGACCAGCAAAACTAGTAAGGTATGTTCACTATGAAATGATCAATCATTCAAACTCAAACATTTACCAAGGACAAGGTTGAGAAGGGATGGGAAGGAGAGTGGAATAGAAACAGGAATCACAGGGATGTAGCAGCATGACTATTGTTGCATGAAGGGAATTGCAATCACTGAGATGAAAAAAAGTCTCTGATTTGTTGAATGTAAAACTGATGATCTTGTCTGTAAACCTTCACTCAATTCTCGATAAAATGTTTAAAAAAAAAAAAAATGAGCCCTGTGTGGGACCAGGTAACTAATAAAGGCAGATCTGGTACCTCCTAGGGGTTGATGCTGTTGTGTGCCCCAATCTGTCTATACCCAACCAAACCCATTGCCATAGAGTATATTTTCTGTCTCATAGCAACCATATATGACAAGGTAGAACTGCCCATCTTGGTTTTTCAAGATGGTAACCTTTACAGAAGCCACTGCCACATTTTTCTTCTGCATAGCCACTGATAGGTTAGAACTGTTGACCTTTTGGTTCACAGTTGAGCACTTAACCACTGTGCCACCAGAGCTCCAGCCTGTCTTTAGTGAGTGCTTTTGCACAGGAGATTATCAAAACTAGAACTAGACCCAAACAATCAGGACCTTGTCACAAGCAAGACCTTTCTCTTTCTTTGTCACAAGAAAAGGAGAGCTGAGTCATCCTTAAAAGAACTTGTACTCCTATTTTCAAGGAAATCTCATACTCCCTCTGTCACACACAGCCACTTGAGCCAGAGCTGAGATTCTAGTCAGGCACACAAGAATTCTTACTCTCTCCCACTACCATTCCTGTTCAAATAAGGCTGTTGCTATCTACAAATATGATCAAACAATCAAGAACTATCAGATGACTAAGAAAATGGAAAGGGAAGTAACAAACTCAAAACATACAACTTATCCCTGAGCAAACTTAATACAGTACACAAAATGAAACTCTAAAGTAAACATATTTAGAATCTTCAGAGAGCTGTTAGGGATCTCTGAGCCTATAAGAAATGAAATACAGATAGTCATTAAGTATTTAGGAAAATGTTTGTTGTTGTTATTGTTGTTATGTGTTGTGAGTCGGTTCCAACTCATAGCAACCCTGTTTCCGAGGCTCTTTACAGGAGCAGAAAGCCTCCTCTTTCTCCCACAGAACATCTGGTAGTTTCAAACTGCGGACTCTGAGGTTAGCAGCCCGAATTGTAACCACTACGCTACCAGAGCTCCTTAGGAAGATGTTTAGGGTATTTCGAATACTTGAAATAAGAAGGAAAAAGGGGAAACACTGATACATGAACTCATGAAGTGCAAGTCATGCCTCAATAACCTCATTTCCTTTTCTGAGAGGTCATCAGACTGGTAGATTGGGCGATGCCAGCAACGTGATGTGAATTTAAGTCATCCATTTCATACCTTGTTTCCTGATACCCCATAAACAAAGACAGCAGAGCCTACCAGTGATTAAAATAGTTGCCATATCCAGCTAACTGCACAATCTATTATAGATATTCCAAATATAACTGTTTTTCCCCTACAGATTGTAAACTTCTTGAGAGAAGGAATCATTTTCTGTGTTGCATTCAGTCATCTCCATTGTCTAGCCCAATAATTTGCCAATAATAAGTTATGAATAAAAATGCACTGAATGATAATCAAATGTAATGGTGATCAATACAAACTCTGTATTTAAAAATATGTACAAAGTAAAAGGGAAGGGAATAGCTTCCTTCTCAGTACATTTGGGAGATATATAGGGGTTATAGTTTATTGCCTGGTTAATGTTACCAACATTGTGACATGGCTGATGAGAGCTGTAGATAAACAATTATGTTGTTGTTAAGTGCGTCAAGTTGATTCCAACTCAGAGTGACCCAGTATAGGGTTTCTGAGAATAGCTTTGGCTGGTAGATTAGAACCACTGACCTTGAGGTTCAAGCCAAACTTGCAGTTAGTGTTTTACCTTACAGTGCCACATCAGGACTCCAAACAGCTATATTAAAGGCAAGTAGTATACAAAAATGCAGATCGAAGAGTTAAAACAGATTACTTTTCCAAAGATGACCACAACAGTATCTCTCATTCCACATGTATTTTTTTCCCCTTGGTGGCATGTTTATTTTTCTACCTGGAATGTGAACAGTGCGGACACAGGTCTGAAAAATCAGCTGCACTGAAACATTCCAATCAATTGCAAAACAGAGCACTAATGGTCATGGAGAGAGAGGGGCATGGTGGTTCCAGACCAGCTTCCCACAAGGGACTGTGGTCTAAGCCCGTAAGCCGAGGGTGCTCTGGGCAGGCTGGGGTGGGCTGTGCAGTACAGACTGTGGCAGTTCGGATAAGAAGGACCAATAAAAACAGGGGCTGCTGCTGAGCATGAGTTTATTGGCTTCTGGCCTCACACTTGCTGTTGTTTGATGAAGTTGATGAAGTTGATGAGCCCATTGGTGGAAGAGTCACGAGAGGTCACCGGGGTGTTGCCATCCAGCTCAGGTTCATTCTTCTTAGCCAGATGCTTGCCCAGCTCCACTCCCCACTGGTCAAAGTTGCTGATGTCCCAGATGACACCCTGAACGAAGATCTTGTCCTCATACATGGTGATCAGCAACCCAAGAATGAACGGCATGAACTTGGTGAACACATGGAATCCTCTGGATGATTTACCTTCAAAGACCTTGTGCGGCAACAGCTTCTCTAAGCCCTCCAGACTGTTTCCCGTGGCCTGGAGCTCTTTCCAGGCCTCTTCTGTTGTTTTCCCCTTCATCAGGGCTTCAGTCTGGGCTAAGAAGTTGGCCTGAAGGATCTTGTGATGCAGCCCCTTCCGTATAGGGTGCTGGGTCTGGACTGGGATAAGGAAGTTGCAGGGTATTATCCTGGTACCTTGGTGGATAAGCTGGTAGAAGGCATGCTGGCCATTTGTCCCTGGCTCTCCCCACAAGATGGGGCCTGTCTATATTCCACATGGGTGCTGGACTTGATGATGTATTTCCCATTGGACTCCAAGTCACTCTGTTGGAAGTAGGCAGCAAAACGGTGCAGGTACTGGTCATAGGGCAGCTTGGCCTGTGTTTCACAGCCAAAGCAGTTGATGTACCAGATACCAAGAAGAGCCAGCAAGACTTGGGCGTTCTTCTCCAGGGGCATGGTATAGAAGTGCTGGTCCATCCAGTGAGCTCCTGAAAGCAGCTGCTCAAAGTTGTCAAAACCCACATGCAGGGCAATGGAGAGTCCAATGGCTGACCACATTGAGTATCGTCCTCCAACCCAATCCCAGAACTCAAACATGTTTTGAGGGTCAATTCCAAACTCCTCCACTTTGGTCGTGTTGGTAGACAGGGCAACAAAAGTGCTTCGCAATTGCAAAGGATCCTTTGCCGACATGAAGAACCACTCCTCTGCTGTTTCTGCATTTGTGATGGTCTCCTGAATGTTAAAGGTCTTTGAAGCAATGATGAACAGGGAGGACTCTGGGTTCAGGGAGGCAAGTGTTTTGCTAATGTGGGTCCCATCAATGTTGGAAACAAACCAGATTCGGGGACCACCTGAAGAGTATGACTTAAGGGCTTCAATCACCATGAGGGGTCTCAGGTCAGAACCACCAGTGTCAATGTTGATGACATCCGTAATGGGCTTGCCTATGTATCCCTTCCAGTCACTACCACAGACACGCTGGCAGAAAGACTTCATCTTGTCCAGTACCCTGTTGACCTCTAGCATCACATTCTTGCTATCCACCAGAATGGGTGTGTTTGACTGGTTCTGCAGAGCCACATACAGTACTGCTCAGTCCTCAGTGAAGTTGATCTTCTCACCATTGAACATGCGATCCCACGCAGCATCCACACCCCTGGACTTGACCAGGTCCACCAGCATGTGCATCACTTCTTCTGTCACAAGGTTCTTGGAGTAATCCAGCAGAATCTGCCCATGATTGGTGTTAAGGGTCAAGCTGAAACGACTGAAGCACTCCTTGTTAAGAGTCGAAAAGGCAGCTCAGGTAGAGATCAGAACCTTTCACATGGTGCCAATGCTGCAGCTTCTGGACCTGCAGATTCCGGGCGAGGGCAGCCATAGCAGCACCAGTTGGGGACATGGACAGGGACCAGCCAGGAGGAAGAGGAAGCCCACATGCACTATTTACAATGTGACTTTGACTTTTTTTTTTTTTTTAAACATATACCTGTTTATTTAGTATTTATAATCACTTACGCTATATATGAGGTTAACCATCTGTATTTTACAGTGGTAACAAAGAATAGAATATGTGAGCCATGGATTCATAACAATTGAGTTTTCAGATACTGTCCCAGAAATTTAACCACTTTTTCTCTCATTGCTTTTAGATGTTACAGTTGGCTTGCTGGCTACAACTGCTTTCATTTCAGATTCGATTTCTCCTACAGCTTATTTTCCAAAACTAAATATTTTATATCAGTCACCAGATGGATACCAAGTAGATAAATTTTATAACTCTGTTGTTGTTGTTCAGTGGCCCAGTTGGTTTCAACTTGTAGCAACCCTGTATAGGGTTTCCGAGGAGTGGCTGGTGGGTTTGAACCTGACTTTGACTTTTGACATTCCTTCCATTAAGTGGTTAGCTCTGTTTCATTCCCTTATAAAATGAATAGGTCTGTTGTAATGGTGAGCATGCCACCATATGACTTCCTATGCTAGATCATAAGTGGCAATACTTGTTTTTTGTGTGTATGTGACATTCCTTCTTGAAACATAGGCATGTATGCTGCTGTAAAAAAGCCCAAGATGTCACATCAGCATTCCAGCAGAGGGCTCATTTGTCAGGCAGCTATGTGAGTGAACAAAATTTTAGATGAGTCCAGCCTTAGCCATCAAGCCATTCTCAGCTTTCAAGTCTACCCAGCTAAGGCTCCAGACATTGTGGAGAAGAAGCAAGACTTCCCCCTGTGCTATTCATAAATTCCTGAACCACAGAAATCATGGGTATAACAAATAGTTATTTTATGCCATTAAAATTAGAATGGTTTGTTGCATAGCCACCAGCAACTGAAAAAATAAGGAAATGAATATGCAATCAATTTACAATACATTTACTCAATGGAATATTGTATTACCACAATAAGAAAAGTTCATACTGAAATGCAAATAAAACTTCTATTATGAGTCACTTAATTCATTCAAGAAACATTGCTCAGCTTACTATGTGCTAGATGGTATTCTAGATGCTAAGGATACAACATTGAGCTAAACAAAGTGTCTACTCCAAGTCCACTGCCTGACCTGTGAATTTTAAGTCCCCCATTATACGGTCCTTAGTTTTTTGGGTTTTAACCATTGATGGTGTCCAGAATCTTATCTTCATCTTAGACCTGAGGTCCTGACCTACTCTTTTGAATTGGATGTCACATAGGCACATCTACTCCTAGTTAATGACACTGGTACCCAGTCAGAGTCCTAAATCAGCAATCTAGAAGTCATCAGAGATTCTCTCTCTCTCCCCTCATCTCTCACCACCTGACAATCCTGGGTTCACAGAGTTGCAAAGACTGCGGATCCTGGCCCCATGTCATTAGAATCATTCCTTGTTTTCCCAATCCATTTCCATAGCCTCAATTCATGTCATCATTATTTCTTCCCTGGGTTCTCAAAACAGTCTCAATCATCTTCCTGCCACCATAGTCCCTCAAATTCACACTAAATAATGTTATTATAGTGTATTTTTAAAATATATACATAAATAGGGTGTTATTTAAAATTTTTAACTTATACTCCTCGAAGTCCAAAATTTTTATCACTGGCATAAAATAAAGGGAAGTCATAAAACAGTGTGCATATTATTTGTTATTTATGTAAATTTACATACATATATACATAAATTTTTACATGCACAGAAAGTTATTAGGTGTTCAATAAAATATCAAGAACTACAACTTCATGAGCTCTTTTGGTGATTTATACTTTTTTTTTTTTTAACTTATTGTGAATAAGGTGAAGGTTTATAGAGCAAATCAGCCTTCCATTCAATAATTCATGAACCTTTTATTTCAGGTCATTAATTACAATCCCCACTATGTAACATCACTTATCCCACCTCCTCCCTGTGTTTCCCCTTTCCATTCTGTCTTTCCTTCTGAATTTTGTCCTTGGACGAATGCTGCCCTTTTGATCTCAAATGATTGATTATTCTAAGGAGCATATAACTTTCTAGTGTTAGTGTTCTCCTTATACAGCTGCCTATTGTTTAGCTGAAAATTGAGCTCTGCAGACAAATTCAGTTCCAGACCTGAAGGGTGACTGAGGACCAGAGTCTCAGGGGTCCACCAGTCTCTATCTGACCAGTAAGCCTGCTCTTTTTTATAATTTTGAGTTTTGTTCCACCTTTTCCTCCCACTCTATCCAGGACCTTCTGATGTGATCCCTTCCCATTCTGGTCTCAGGTTCATTCGTGAAGGCTGATGTTTGTGTGATCAATTAGTCCATTAGACTGATTGCTTCCATGCATTTTCAATTCTCTTCACTCATCTTCCTCCAGACTGGGAGAGAACAATAGGTGCACCTTAAATGACTGCTTCCAAGCTTTTAAGATCCCAGTTGCTACTCACCAAAGTAGACTGTGGTACATTTCTTTATGGACTATATTAATGTCTATTGTTCTGGTGTCTTCCAAAACAATGATCTCAATCCCCCAGGCACAGTGACTCATTCCCTCAAGGAGTTTGTGCTTAAGAAATTTTCACAGCACTATCCCCTGAATGCACTACTGTATTCCTGGATATATGTATTTGCAGCATAAGTAAACACACATGTAGCTAATTATATTCTCTAGCCTCCAGCCTTCACATATCCACTTTGCTCTGCGCTCAGGCTAGCTAAATGCTATTTACCTATCAGGTCTTAGGTAAGGTCATCAACTCTGACAGAGGCTTCTCCTTTTGTCTTCTCCAGGAACATACACTGACTTCTATCACCACTTAGCATGCTCCTTTTTAGTTACTTCTTAACTTCCATCTTTAAAAGGAATCCTACACACCATAGATCCTCAGAGCCCACTACAAGAACAGCATACTAAAACATTCAATGAAATGTTTCTCAACAAACTCAATGAAGTACTAAACAGATGCTGATACACCAGTTCACTGAAGCATTTTCCACAAAAGCTGAAAGGTGAAAATAATCTTAGTATCCATCATCAAATGAAGGACTAAACAAAATGTGGTATAGGCTTACAGTGGGATATTATTCAGACACGAAGAAGTGCTACAGCATGGATACATGCTACTACATGGATGAACCTTGAAAACATTATACTAAGTAAAATAAACCAGATACAGAAGGTGATACCTGTTATATAAAATGTCTAAAACAAGTAAGTGCATAGAGAAAAAATAAGTAGAGCAAAGGTTACCAGGAAGGAGCAGGAGGGAAGTTAAGAAGAAGAGTCATTTCTAATAGTCACAGAATTTCTGTTGAAAGTGATTAAAAAAAAAAAAAAACTTTTGGAAATGGATAGTGGGGACGGTTTCTCAACATGGTGAATGAAATGAATGCCTGTGCACTTAAAATTGGTGGGAAAGGGCTGTAGTGTAGTGAATTATTTAGTGTGTCACTTCTAGCCTTAGTCTTTGTAATTCCCATCAAACAACTATTTTCCTGATGGGGCTGGGTAAGAGAAAGTAGAAGATACTGATAGGATGATATGATTCAGTTGTGGATGTTAGCCAAGCTCCTTGTAATTGTAAAAGCTTAACGTTTTAGCATGGTTATAAAATGAGCCATCTCAGAAGCAGGAGGGGGAATCCGAGTACCATCAAAGAAAAAGAGCCAGGAGTGGAGTATGTCCTTTGGATCCTGAAATCCCTACACACTGAACCTCCTCGAAAAGAAATGGTTGATGTTCAACCACTTTAAGAAGTAGCATATGATTAAGAGCCAATGGTACTGAAGGAAGAAGTTCAAAGTGTACTGAAGGCATTGGTAAAGTACAAGGCTTCAAGAGTTGATGACATACAAATTGAAATCTTTCAACAAACTGAGGAAGCACAGGAGGCACTCACTCATCTCTGCCAAGAAATTTGGAAGACAGCAACCTGACCAACTGATTGGAAGAGATCCATAGTTGCACCCATTCCAAAGACCCATTCCAAAGACAGGTGAGCCAATAACATGTGGACATCATTGGACAATATCATTAATATCACACGCAACTAAAATTTTGCTACAGATAATTCAAACACTACTGAAGCAGTACATTGACAGGAAACTGCCAGAGGTTCAAGCAGGATTCGGACGAAGACATAGAATGAGGGATGTATCATTTCTGACCTCAGATGGATATTGGCTGAATGCAGAGAATACCAGAAACATTTTTACCTGTGCATTGTTGACTATAAAAAGGCTTTTGAGTGTGTAGATCATGAAAAGCTATGGACAACATTGCAGAGAATGAGTATTCCAGAACACTTAATTGTGTTCATGAGAAACCTGTACATAGACCAAGAGACAGTCGTTCAAACAGAACAAGGGGACACTGAATTGTTTAAAATCAGAAAACGTGTGTGCCAGGGTTATATTCTTTCACCATATTTGTCCAATCTGTATGCTGAGCAAATAATCCAAGAAACTGGATTATATGAAGAACATGGCATCAGGATTGGCGGGAGACACACTGACAACCTGTTATATGCAAAAATACAATCTTGCTTGCTGAAAGTGAAGAGGACTTAAAATACTTACTGACGAAGATCAAAGACCACAGCCTTCTGTATGGATTGTACCTCAATGTCAAGAACACAAAACTCCTCATCAGTGGACCATAAAATAACATCATGGTAACTGGAAAAAAGATTGAAGTTGTCAAAGACTTCATTTTGCTTGAATCCATCAACAACACTCATAGAAACAGCAGTCAAGAAATCAAACAATGCATTGTATTAGGCAAATCTGCTACATAAGACCTCTTTAAAGCGTTCAAGAGCAAAAATGTCAGTTTGAGGACTAAATGAACCTGGCACAATCAAGGTATTTTCAATAGCTTCATATAAAATGAAATTTGGACAATAAATAAGGAAAACCATAGAAGAATTGATGCATTTGTGTTAAGGTGTTGGAGAAAAATATTAAAAGTACCATGGATCTTTTCGGTCCCGCGGCGGTGGAGGTGCCAGTGGCGCCCACCCTCCTGGGCGAAGTGCGTTCACTCCAACTCTCCGCCGGCTTCGCAGAGTGTTCCGCCACCATGAAGGAACAGGCCATCTCCTTCGCCAAGGACTTCTGGCAGCCGGTATCACCGCCGCCATCTCCAAGATGGCCGTGGCCCCAATCAAGCGGGTCAAGCAAGCTGCTGCTGTAGGTGCAACACGCAAGCAAGCAGATCACGGCTGACTAGCAGTACAAGGGCATCATGGACTGCATCGTGCATATCCCCAAGGAACAAGGCATGCTGTCTTTGTGGCACAGGAACTTGGCCAACGTCATCCGCTACTTCCCCACCCAGGCCCTCAACTTCACCTTCAAGGACAACTACAAGCAGGTCTTCCTGGGCCGTGTGGACAAGCACACGCAGTTCTGGCGCTACTTCACAGGCAACCTGGCCTCCGGCCGAGCTACCGACACAACTTCCCTGTGATTCATCCATCCACTGGATTCCCCCAGGACCCAGCTGTCGGCCGACGTCTGCAAGTCCGGCACGGAGCACGAGTTCAAGAGCTTGGGAGACTGTCTGGTGAAGATCAGCAAGTTGCACGACATTCACAGCCTATACCAGGGCTTCAACGTGTCGGTACAGGGCATCATTATCTACCGCGCTGCCTACTTCGGCGTCTACGACACGGCCAAAGGCATGCTGCCCAACCCCAAGAACACACACACCGTGGTCAGCTGGATGATCGCACAGTGACCGCAGTGGCAGGAGTCGTCTCCTACCCCCTTCGATACTGTGCACAGATGCATGATGATGCAATCCGGGTGCAAAGGAGCAGACATTATGTGCATGGGCATCCTGCACTGGGGCAGAAGATTTTCAAGGACGAGGGGGGGTACGGCGTTCTTCAAGGGCGCATGTTCCAACGTACTGCGTGGCATGGGCGGGGCCTTCATGCTGGTCCTACTACGACGAGCTCAAGAAGGTCATCTAGGGTCTGCGCGGTCGCCAGGGGCCAGAGACTCATGGGGAGCTCACCCCACCCTAGGGACAACCGACCTTCAGGAATTCCTCCCGTCTCTGTCCCGTCCACATCGTGTCTCTGGGGGGCTAGGGCGCATGCTGCCGGAGCGCACTGTGACCACTGCCAACCCTCGGGTACCACCGCAGGTGTGCACGCTGTTATCTCGGCCTGGGAATACGCCATCACGCAGGCCCCAGAATCCAGATGCCACCTCCTGCCCACCCCCTCCCCACCTGTCTTGTCCAGTATTTATTTACAGAATCATGTCTTCTCGAGTCCGTCAGCACTAGCTCCTTGCTGCGCTTGAATCCCCGTGTATCGGGCATTCGGCTGCCGAACCGTAAACAGCGCTTGGAACCTCAAAAAAAAAAGTAACCATGAACCTCCAGAATAACAAACAAATTTGTATTGAAGTACAACCAGAATGCTCCTTAGAAGCCAAGATGACTATACTTCATCGCTCATATTTCAGACATATTATTAGGAGGGAAGCAGTCCTTGGAGAAGAACATCATGCTTGGTCAAATGGAGGGTCAGTGACAAAAAGGGAGATTCCCAATGAGATGGATTGGCACAGTGGCTGCAGTATTGGACTCAAGCATAACCATGAGTGAGAGATTGGTATAGGACCTGGCAGCATTTGGTTCTGTTTTGCATATTGTTGCTATGAATTGGAACCAACTTGATGGCACTAACAACACCAACTTGGGCAAAATATTGAACAATGCAGAAAACATCAAAGTAGGTTGAAGAAATACACAGTCACTATCAAAATGCAATGATTACTGTTCAACTGTTTCGACGAGATACTATATGATCAAGAGCCATAGTACTGAATAAAGTCCAAGCTGTACTGAAAGTATTGGTGAAAAACAAGGACTCAGGAATTGATGAAATACAAATTGAGATGTTTCAACAAATGAATGCAAAGCTGGAACCTCTCACATACCAAAGATATTTGAAAGATAGCTATCCTGGACAACTACCAGGAAGAGTTCCATATTTACACCCATTGCAAAGAAAGTTGACCCAATAGAATGTAAAACTTATCTAACAATATCATTACTATCACACATAAGCAAAATTTTGCTGAAGATAATTTAAAAAACAGTTGCAGCAGTACCTCAACAGGGAGTTGCCAGAAATCCAAGTCAGATTCAGAGGGGATGAGGAACAAGGGATATCATTGCTAATTACAGGTGAATCTTGGCTAAAAGCATAAAGATGTTTACCTGTTCTTGATTTATTATGCAGAGGCATTCAAATTATTGCACAAATTTATTATTTGAGTGTATGGATCATACCAAACCAGGAACAACATGGCAAAGAATTGGAATTCCAGAAAGTTTATTGTACTCATGCAGGACCTTTACATAGAGCAAAAGGCAGTCTTTCAAACAAAACAAGGAGATACTAGTGGTGGTGGTGGTGTGCTGTGGACTCGGTTCCAGTCTCATAGCCACCCTGTACAGGGTCTCCAAGGCTGTAAATCTTTACAGGAGCAGAAAGTCTCATCTTTCTCCATGGAACAGCTGGTAGTTTCTAACTGCTGACCTTGAGGTTAGCAACCCAATTCATAACCACTACGCTGCCAGAGCTCCTTTTTAAAATCAGGAGAGGTGTGTCTGGGTTATGTTTTGCCAAAGTTATTCAATCTGTATGCTGACCAAATGATTGGAGAAGCTAGACTCTATGAAGAACCTGGAATTAGGATTGGAGGAAGACTCATTAATAACCTGTGATATTCAGATGACACAACTTGCTTGCAATTACTGATGAAGATTCAACACTATAAAGCCTTCAGTGTGGATTATACATTAACATAAAGAAAAAAAATCCTACAACTGAACCAGTCAACAATATAATGATAGAAATATTGAGAAATTGAGAAAATATTGAAATTGCCAAGGATTTCATTTTACTTGGCTCCAAAATCAATGCCCATGGAAGTATTGTCAAGAAATTACATGGCATATGACATTGGATAAATCTGCTGCAAAAGAATCAATTGAAGTGTTAAAAGGCAAAGATGACACTTGGAGGACTAAGGTGTACCTGACCCAAGCAATGGTACCCAACCCAGTCACCTCATATGCATGTGAAAGCTGGACAATGAATATGGAAGACTGAAGAACTGATGCCTTTGAATTATAGTGTTGCCAAAGATTACCGAAGAGAACATGAACTGACAGAAGAAGGAATAAATTTGTTTTGGAAGAAGAACTTCCAAAATGCTCTTTAGAAGGGAGGATGGTAAGACTTCATCTCATGTACTTTGGACATGTTATCAGAAGGGACTAGTCCCTTGAGAAGGACATCATACGTGGTACAGATCTCCAGAGAGGGGAAATTCCCACTTGAAAGGACAAGCAGACCAACCTGGAGTGGCTAGAAGAACAGAAGATACTTCTTGAAAGAAAGACCTACAGGAAAAATATAAAAC
>NW_006408549.1:15258855-15268329 GCF_000296735.1 Chrysochloris asiatica | reverse complement strand
GGGACCCTACCCAGAGAAGCAGTGATGCCTGAAATGGAGCCAGAGATGATGACGTGGAGCAATGGAGCAGCTGGAGACTTTGGATCCAGAGATGGAGAGCGACTGTGTGCTGAAGACCTGGGGGGTATGGGGGAAGGATTGCATGGAGGGGATTGTAACCATGGCAATGATATGACATAAGTTAGAATGAATGTAAAACTGATGTTCTCCCATGTAATCTATCACATAATTCACCATAAAACATTTAAGAAAACAAAAAACATGGCTTACAAGTAAGTCTGACTCATGACAACCCCTTCTGTTACAGAGGAGAATCGAACTGCTTAGCATTTTCTTTATGCGGTAAATCACCAGGCTTTTCTTTCATGACGTCTTTGGGTGGATTCACACTATCAACTTTTTGGTCAGTAATTGAGCACAGTCTACACCACACAGGGACCTTGAATTTTGTAAAACACTTTTACAAAGCATTAATACCAGTATGATAAACATTGAACTGTGAACCTCAAAGACAATAGTTTGAGAGCAGCGGTCACTCCACAAGAGAAAGATGAGGCTTTCTGCTCCTGAAAGGATTTACAAAAACCCTGTATTTGGCGCTATGGGCTAATGCGTCCTCAGACTGTAAAGTCCGTTGAACTGCAAGGTCGGTGGTTTAAGCTCATCAGCTGCTCCTTGGAAACCCTATACAGGGTTGCTAGGGGTCCAAATCGACTTGACAGCACTTAACAACCACAAACCCTATATAGAGTCCTGATGTGGTGTTGTGGGTTAATACGCCAGACTGCAAAGCCGATTGAACTGTAAGGTTGGCAATTCAATCTCACCAGCTGCTCCTCGGAAACCCTATACAGGTTCGCAATGGGTTGGAATTGACTCGACAACACTTAACAACAAACCCTATATAAGGTCAAAGGAACTCTCATAGCTAGTGATTACGAATGGGGCTGCGAACCTCAAGGTCAGCAGTTCAAAACTACCAGCTGTTCCTTGGGAGAAAGAAGAGGCTTTCTACTCCTGTAAAGATTTACAGCCTCAGAAACCCTGTGCAGGGTGGCTATGAGTCGGAACCGACTCCACCAGACATAACCACCACCACATGAGTCAGAACTGACTCGACGGCACTTAACAGCAACAAGTAGTTATTTATAGCATATGCACACATGCTGTTTACTGTGGTAATAAGTTATTACCTCCATATCCGTGAAGAGGCCCCGCCCCTACCTCCCCCACCCCATGTTACCCTTAGCATGCAAATGAGGAAGACACCTACCCAACAAGTGGGGAAGGCACTGGGGAGAGATGTGTATCCATTGGACTAGAGCTGTTGAGTGATGGGGAGGGG
Source organism: Chrysochloris asiatica (assembly GCF_000296735.1). Classification (NCBI taxonomy): domain Eukaryota; kingdom Metazoa; phylum Chordata; class Mammalia; order Afrosoricida; family Chrysochloridae; genus Chrysochloris; species Chrysochloris asiatica. The sequence goes on along the minus strand of NW_006408549.1, from coordinate 15,266,984 downwards.
AAGGGCTACATAAAACCAGGTTTGAATGTTGCCTTTTTGTACTACTCTGTAATCATATGAAACATTTTCATTTGTTATCATTTCTGTTTTCGTTTTCCCTCCACTTTTCTTTCCAACTCTTAGTGTGATTTTGTTGTTGTTAAGTGCCATCAAGTTAGTTCCGGCTCACAGAGACCCTATATTGTATTTCCGAGGAATTGCTGTTGAGTTTTAACACGACCTTGTGCATAGCAGTATAGAGCCTGTACTACCAGCTCTCCCTTACGGGTTTGATGAAGATTCATAGAGCAGATCATATGTGTTTTCTTTCATCTCCTTAATTTAAATCCCCTCAGTGTAATATCACTTATGTCACTTTCTCCCTGTGTTTCCTCTTTCCATCCTTCCTTCAATCCTAACCCTTTTGTGCTTTTTCCTTGAATAACTGCTGCCCTTTTGATTTCAAAGCATTGATTATTTTAGCATAGGTTTTGAGTTGGGCTGCTAATCTCAAGGTCAGCAGTTTGAAATGACTAGCTGGTCACAGTAGAAAGATGAGGCTTTCTGCTCCCTTAGATTTATAGCCTTAGAAATCCTATGCAGGTTTGTTATGAGTTGCACCTACTCCACAGCACACCAGCACCACCAGACTTCACTAGTGTTCGCCTTTTAGGCCTATTGTTGGCCTGCAAATTGAGCTCAGTTCAGATCTGAAGGGTGACTGAAGGCCATAGTCTCAGGGGCTCCACCAGTCTGTAGCCCACCAATGAGGCTGGTCTTTTTCATGCTTCCAGTGTACTGCCTCTACTCCCCCACCCCCATAATTTTCTCCTCTCTAGATCCTGCCCTGTCCCAGTTTTCTCCTTTGTTTCTTATTTCTTTTTCTTTTCACTTTCTTCCCTTGTTTTTACCTTTTCTTTCTCTGTGCTCCTTTTTACATTTTTTTTCCCTTCCTCTTTCTTTTTGTTTTTTTTTCCTTGGTTTTTTCTTCATTATTCTGTTTTGTCTTTCTCTTTCCCTCCATCTAATTTTGTTTATCTTATTTTTTCTTTCTTTTCATTTTATTTTACCTTATTTTTAATTTCTTCTCCTTTAGTTATTAAATTCTTTTTTCATAATTTCCATTTTCAATTTTCTTTCTTACTATGGTTTACCAATGTTTCCTTAGCAAAATTTCTGACTTAATAAATATTTATTGTTCTGTAAAACTAAGTGGAACTGAGAGTAATTGAATTTAATGGACTTAAAATAATTGCAAAATCTAAACTCTCACATGTGGCAGATGTATCTATCTAGACACTAGAGGGAGCCCAAAACCTAATTTGTATTCTAAGAGCCCAGACTGGCAACCGCGCAGCATTTTACTTCCCATTTCACTTTGTGTAAAGGGGTTTCCAAATAAACCAGCACCATTGTTTTTCCTAGAAAACGAAATTGGCTGAAAGCGTTAGCTCTCAGGCTTTTCACGGTTGTCAGAGCAAATATAAATGCCTTCATCTCTGTGGCGCCACTGGCAAAATAACACATAAACTTCCTTGAATAAGACTCTAAAGCGACTCATGCTCTTTGCAAGGTCCAAAATGGAACGCATGAATACAGATTAGAACATGATGCAGGAAATGAGTTTAAACTGAGCAGCCACAGTCGGAAATATGAGGCAGGCCACAGAATAACCACAGGTACAAGATGCAGGCCTCGACTGTGCTCACATTTTATAAAGTCTTCAATCTGATTAGTAACTAATCTGCTGGAAAGTTGTCAAGTCGGTTCTGATTAATAGCAACTCTGTATAGGGTTTCCAAGGCTTTAAATCTTCGCAGGAGCAAAAGTCTCACACACACAACCACGCCCCCCACCACGAAGCAGCTTTGGGCTCCAATGTGGACCTTATGGTTCGCAGTTCAGTGCTTTTCTCATGCAGCCACCGCGCTCTCTTTAAAAACTGAGAGAGGCCTTTCTATTGTGACTACCATTTATAGCCAAAACCCACTGAACTTTGACTCCATTTGTTTTTAAATACTCAATGAGACTTCTGTTGTTGTTAAATGCCATCGAGTTGCTTCAAACCCACCAGCCGCACTCGAAAACCCTATCTATACAGGGTCACTTTGAGTTGTAACTAGCTCGAAAGCACACAACAACAAAGGGGAAAAAACAGGTGTGGGTAAGAGTGATGAGCAAGTGTCATCATCAGACAGCAAACTGAAATGTTTTCAGCTAAATTAAGGTCAACCTGTTCTCTAGGAGAGGGCTTTGTTGTTGTTTAGTGCCGTCTCATAGCAACCGTACATAGGGTTTCCAAGGAGCAGCTGGTGGGTTTGAACCACCAACCTTGGAGTCCAGTGTTTATCCTATAGCGCCACACCAGGACTCCAGGAGAGACCATTAGGGAAGCTTAACGTGCTGGTTCAGACTGAAGGTGGACCAAAGTTCAGGGACTAGAGAAATGGAGAAAAGCTTAACCAAAATTTAAGCACTTTGTTATTGAAAGAGGCGAGCTCAAACAATTAAATTATACAAGCGGCAAGAAATGGAAATTTGGACGGTCTGTGTCTTGCCTTGCCTTAGGGAAACAAGACACCTCACTGAGTCTTATTTAAGTCATAATGGTAATTTAAATTTGAATCGTCATTTTCATGCATACAAAGGGTGAGGAACTTCTTTAAACATTGCTGATTTCCAAGTGTGGTGCTGTAGGATAAGCACTGGACTACAAGGTCTTTTGATGGCACTTAACAACAACAACAACAACAAGGTCTTTTGAATCATAAAGTCAGCCTTCCAAACTCACCAGCTGCTCCTTGGAAACCCTAGAGAGGGTGGATATGAGTCAGAACAAAACAACAACAAAGTAAAATGTGATATTAACAGAACACTCCCAGATCTTGCCCCATGTTCCATTTCTTTTGTATCTGTTTTGTTATAACAAAACTGAATCATAAGCACTAATGAGCCCTGGTGGTTCAAACTGTTAACCACTTGGCTTCCAGTCTATAAGCTCATTGGAAGAAAGACCTGGTGATCGGCTATTATAAAGATTACAGTCTGAAAACCCTATAGGGAAGGGAGCCTCTCTATTCTGTCAGGTGGGATCACTATAAGCCAGAATTGACTAAACAATGATCATCAAATACAGTGCTTTCTTGAGTTCTGTGGGTTGGTTTAGTGAATTCTTAAACCTGAGTGATTGATTAGTGGAAAAGCTCAAATTTATAGCCAGTGGGTCAGAAACTTAGGTGATATTGTCACATGTTTCCCTGGTCCCTCTCACTCTTGGGAGGCCTTAAGAATTAGTCCCACCAAGTCTCTTCTATGTCACATACGAACTATAAGCATTCACTTAGAAGCTCTTTATTGCAAAGCAAAAGTACACTTCAAAGAGAGAAGGGGGCCTGTCTCTGCAAGTGAAGAAGACACTTTGGGGTTGGCATGCACTGGATTTTAGAGGTATGGGGTCTCTTCTTCTTTGAGTGGGCTAATATATATTGATCAGGAAGAGTGGTATGTTGAGTACTCACCAATTTTTAGTAAAGGGGGCAGGCTTCTTGGAAATGGAGTGCCTTCTGCAGTTTGTCAGCTCTAGGCTTTATCTTCATGGGTTGTCTGCCTGCAGCAGGTCATGATATCCTTATCTCTGTCTCCAGACTCGTCTTTCTCAGTGTTACTATTGTTGGACTAAAGGTGTCCTCCCCCATTTCTGGATCCCCATTTAGTAGTGACCTAAACAAAATGGAGTTGGTTTAGTCATTGAGTCTCAAGTGTTGTTGTTGTTGTTGTCAGATGCCATCGAGTCGGAACCGACTCATAGCGACCCCATGCACGGCAGAACGAAACAAGGTCCGATCCTGGGCCAACCCACCACTGCTGCCACACTTGATGCCATCAATGATGCCACCTGGCAGATCCATCTCGTTGGGGGTCTTCCTCATTTTCTCTGACCCTCCATCTTACCCAGCATGACATCCTTCTCCAGCGACTATTCTCTCCTGAATATGTCCAAAGTATGAGAGACGAAGTTTAGCTATCCTGGCCTCCAAGGAGCACTATAGCTGCACTTCTTCCAAAATAGATCTATTGGTTCTTTTGGCAGTCCATGGCACTTTTAGTATTCTCCTCCAACACCACAACTCAAAGGCATCAATTCTTCTATGGTCTCAAGTGAGGACCCTGCAAATGAGGAAGTTTATACATTGACAGGGATGACTTTGTGGTCCTAGAAGGAGGAAAGGACAAGGAGAATGCTTAAACCCTCCCAGTTATCTCAGAGATTAAGCAGAGACCCTAAAGGTAGAATGTTTGAGAAGGCCTATTGCTTGATTGCCCCACCCCACCCCAAAAGATGCTTTCTTGATGTTAAAATAGATTGTGTACATCCAAATGTAACTTACCTTAGATAATGTACCTGATCTTCATAATGGACAGGACATTCTTGAGAATTGATTCTCTCTATCCTCCAGACTGCTGACTGAGCCTGGATTGGATCTCACCCCATCTCTGTGATTGAATACAGTGACAAGAGGCAAACCTTCCTTAGGTTTGGCAACAGTAGAAGCGGACTCAGAGCAGAGGGGTGGATATGAAACCAGGGTAAGAGAGGCCCTGAGCCTAGGGGTCCTAACCTGTCCCTGATGATACTGTTGTTGTTAAGTGCCTTTGAGACCATTCAAATTCATAGAGACCCTGTATAGGGTTTCCAAGGATTGACAGATGAGTTTGAACAGCCGACCTTGCAGTCCAGCACATTAAGCCACAGCACCACACCAGTACTCTCCATCTCACTATAAATGGTTCTTACATATATGAAATGATGTTAAAATTAACTCACAATAAGAGTGATGCAAATAAAAATTACTACAAGATTTCATCATCAGAAAGGACATTTCAAGATCTATCTTAAAGTATGATGCTATCTATGAGAGGATAATATCCATGTACCCATAAGGAAGACAAGTTAATACCACTATTATTAAATTTATACACCAAACACTATAAAACTAGTGATGATGCAATTGAACAATTCTACCAGTTTCTTCAGTCTGAAATTGATCAATCATGCCATCACAATGTATTTATATTTACTGGTGATTGGAATGCAAAGACTGGAAAAAGAGGGATCAGTACTTGGAAAATAGAGCCTTGGTAACAGAAATGATGCTGGAGACCTCATGACAGAATTTTGCAAGACAAATGACTTGATCATTGCAAATAACTTTTTAAAACAACATAAAAGGAAATTATATACATAAACTTATTTCATCAGACGGAATATACAGAAATCAAATCATAGCAGGGTTGGCTTTGGCAAAATCTCTTAGCTTCTGTTTATCCTGGAATGTTTTAATTACACCATCGTATTTGACTGACAGCTTTGCTGAGTAGAGGATTCTTAGTTGGCAGTTTTTTCTTTCAGGGTTTTATATATGTCTCCCCATTGCCTTCTTGCCTGCATGGTTTCTGTTGAGAAATCCAAATCTGATCTGCTTGCCTTTGTAAGTTATATTTCTCTTTTCCCTAGCTGCTTTCAAGATGCTGTCTTTATCTTTGATTTTGGAGAGCTTGATTATTATATGTCTTGGTGATTGTCTTTTAGGGTCTATCCTTCCTGGGGTTTGGTGAGCTTCTTGAATGCTTATCTTTTTGCTTTTCAGGATGTTAGGGACATTTTCAGAACTTCTTCAACTATCTCCTCTGTAGACTTGTATGAGTCTTCCTGTTCCGGAAAGCTGATAATTCTTAAATTATTCCTCTTCATGTTGTCCAACATGAATCTTAGGCTTTCTTCAAATATTTTTAATCCTTTTTTGTGCTTGCTCTTCTATCTTAGTAGTATTGAGAGATTTATCTTCTAGTTCACTAGTTCTGGCTTCTATCTCTTCAATTCTACTCCTTTGCCATTTCAGTGTATTGTCTATTTCTGATATTCTATTATTAATCCTTTGGACCTCTTTCTGTAGGGTTTGAATTATTTCCAATGCTGTATCTATCTTATTTGACTGTTTCTGTAGTGCTTTCCTGACTTCTTCCTTATTTTTCTCAGTTCCATTGTATACTGTTTTGATACATTTAAAAAACATTTTTAGGAATTTCTTCTCAGGCATGAAGCTACTGTTTCTTGACTATCCTCCAGCTAGGTTTATATACTACTAAAGTTGATGTTTCCATATCTTTAACCCTCTTCAAAGAATTCTGTGCTGTTCAATTTACACTACATCAAAATGGCAGTTTTGGTTTCCTTGAAGGACTCAAATCATATTCCTTTTAACCCCCTGAAAAGTGAAAAGATAAGCATTCAAGAAGCTCAATGAACCCCATGGAGAACTGACCCTAAAAACAATCACCAAGACATACAATAATCAAGCTCTCCAAAATCAAAGATAAGGACAGAATCCTGAAAGTTCTTTGAGTTGGGAAACCAAAAAATGGGCTTTTCAAGATCAGGGCTGGAGGGCAAAAGGGGGAAATGTTTTATAATGAAATTCTCAAAGGAAAGGTCTTGCCACCCTCAAAGAATGAGCAGGTGTATTGTCATGTTAGAAAACAATTCCTCAGTGTAACTTACCTGACCTTTTTCTCACCAATGCAGTTTTCAGTTTTCTTCCAATTTATTTCAAATAAGCCCCCATGAACATCCTGTATCCTTCAAGAAAATCTACTACGGCTATCCCTTTGCAACCCCCCAAAATTAGTCCCATAATCTTCTAAACTGACCTCTCTGCTTTAAATTCACCATTGAGGTCTTTCCAACCTTCTTTAAAATGTTTGATCCATCTAAAAACTATTGTTTTGTATGAGGTCACATTCCCATAAACTTGTTGCAAGCTTCAGTTATCTGGGAAAATGTTCACTTGAGTTTTGTCAAAAATTTGACATTAGTCCTCACCTCAAAACTTTTCCTTTTTTCAAGGCACCTTAACAATACCAAGTTTAGTATCTTACTGAGAAAACTTGTCTCTAGCCATCCACTATTTGCAGAGACACATTTAAACATGTTTTGTTTGGAATAAATCAAGCATTTATGCACTGAAATCCTAGAAGCAATACTTTTTGACTTACCCTCAGATATGTCTAATCTTTACAGCAGCATAAAGGAGATCTCATATCTCCATTATAAAGATGAGGAACTGAGAATTCAGAGAGAAAAAAGAGCTTGTTTAAGTTCTCATGGCTTCAATAGAGTCACCATTTAAAGCTAAGTTTTTATAACTTTAAAATTCTGCTAACTTTTCCGTATCACTTGGCTACCTATACTAATAATCATAACCCAAGTGACCAGAGAGATTGACTTACCTTGTACACACAATACCAGTGTTTTTCCAGTAAACTGTTTATTCTTTAAGGTTAATGGGTCTTGTTCATTTTCATACTTCCTGTTTTAGGGTAGAAAAGAGATCCCATTTTGACATATATGAATATTCTAGAGACCACTTATTAATTCTTAAATATGAATGAAAAAAAGACAAAACAGACCACTGACATGAGAGAAATCATTAATGACACTATGATGAAGTCTAATGTTGTATCTCCACAAGGTAACCTTTTATAGGGCACAGAGAACACAAGCATCTATTCTCACAACCATGACTAATGACAGCAGTGCATCACGATGCATGCTGGACCTACATAAGCAAGGAAAGGAACTATTGTAAGTAGGAAAGCCTTAGACTGTATGACACCACAACCAGGCAGCCATGGCAGCCAGTAAGAAGCATATGAAAGATAGCTCCCATGAGGGAGTTTCTGTTTTTCTGCACTGGCTGGGGCAAAGTCTTAATACCCATTTCCAAATACACACTGCTTCTGACTTTGGCAGTTCAGGCTTCAGAGGTGCATAAAGTACTTGGGATATATTGGCATCTGAAGCTCTGCCTGGCTGGCATCAGCCAAAGGCAAAAAGCCCTCAGATTTTCATCTCAAAAACACTTCCTTAGAGAACAAACAAGATGACGGATTGGGTGGAAGTGTAATAAAGGAGCTCCGCCAACAACAACACAGAATACTGGACCAAGCAGGCTCAGGGGACGGTCCCAGAACTTTGAAAAACATATAAAGGAATATTTAGAAGGTTGGAAGGCTCACAGCTGGGGGAATTTGTGGCAGAAGCAAGAAATCTATTGCATTCTAGTCTGGGATGCTCAGCTGCTCCAGGAGCC
>NW_006408549.1:15253281-15254429 GCF_000296735.1 Chrysochloris asiatica | reverse complement strand
TGGAAACAATTCAAAACCTACAGAAAGAGGTCCAAACGATTAATAATAGAATATGAGAAATGGACAATACACTGAAAGGGCAAAAGAATAGAATTGAAGTGGCAGAAGCCAGAACTAGTGAGCTAGAAGATAAATCTCTCAACACTACTAAGATAGAAGAACAAATACAAAAAAGGATAAGAAAATCCAAAGAACGCCTAAGATTCATGTTGGATAACATGAAGAGGAATAACATAAGAATTATTGGCATTCCAGAACAGAAACAATCACACAAGCCCACAGAGGAGATAGTTGAAGAGATTCTGGAAGAAAATTTTCCTAACATCATGAAAATTGAAAAGATAAGCATTCAAGAAGCTCAATGAAAACCCCAGGATGGATAGACCCTAAAAGACAATCACCAAGACATAATAATCAAGCTCTCCCAAATCAAAGATAAAGACAGCATCTTGAAAGCAGCTAGGGAAAAGAGAAATATAACATACAAAGGCAAGCAAGACTAAGCTCAGATTTCTCAACAGAAACCATGCAGGCAAGAAGGCAATAGGGAGACATATATAAAATCCTGAAAGAAAAAAAACTGCCACCCAAGAATCCTCTACCCAGCAAAGCTGTCAACCAAATACGATGGTATAATCAAAACATTCCAGGATAAGCAGAAGCTAAGGGACTTTGCCAAAGCCAACCCTGCTATGAAAAACATCCTAAAGGAAGTTCTGTGGACCGAGAACCAACAAGAACACATAACAACTACAGAATGACGTACATGGCAGTATCAACCTGAACTCAGTCGACAAATGAAAGAGTCAAGAACAGAATAAAATTATAAGAACGAAGGATCTGGGAGGTCAGTCTATGATCAAAACAATTACAATGCGAAAAAAGGTAAACACAGAGATCCAGGTGTTGGGAAGGTCAGGTAGATTACTGGGTAAAATAGACTATCTTAAATGGAGGGAAGAACTAATGGAATATAAGGTAACCACAATGGGGTTGGGGTGGAGGGTTTATTTTGAGTGTTGGTGAGGGCAATACAAGAAGAGGGGAGGAGGCAGAAGAACAAGATAGATAGGGGAACACTGAGACAGGTTTGCATGGCCTAGTGGGACAGAAGTAAATAGTGATGCATACTCAACCTTGGAACAACA
>NW_006408549.1:15246463-15253181 GCF_000296735.1 Chrysochloris asiatica | reverse complement strand
GGCTGAGGACTCTAGATTCATCAACTAAGAAGAGAAGGACTAAGAACTGATGGCCAGGAGCAGACTTGCAAAATGTGCCCTTTGGAGATGTAAATTATTACATATGCCTGAGTGGTTTTTTTGTTTGTGTGTTTTTTTAAAATCTGAAGTGGATAGAGAAATACTTTTAACTGATGGTATATGGAGGGGATTATAATCATCGCAATGAAACAAGTATTATGAATTGTTGAATGTGAAACTGATGATGTGCACTATAAACTTTCACTCAATCCACAATAAAAACCTTTAAAAAAAAAAAAACACTTCCTTACTGAGTCAAGTGCTGAACATATATAGGTACGTAATAAATTCTTAACAATAAATAAACTGTTGAATACAGAAATAGCTAATATTTCAAATGCAATGTATTTTTATAGCACTTTAGTTTTCCTGAATCAACAGAAATACTGCAAAAAACTTTTTTAAAAAAATCTCTGACAAACTACAATTTTCACAAAATACAAGCCTCCCTTTGTTTCCTAATAGCTGAGCTAAAAGTAACTTTCTCACAGTTGGGGAAGGATCATGAAGTCACCCAGTTCCACCCTAGAATGGAATGCCACTTATTGCTTGTTCAGGGAACCGATGGTGCCAACAGCCCTTTGTCTTTACTCAATCTGAATCTGGTCTGTCCAGGCCTCTCTGTCCAGGCTGCCAGCATTGGCAGCATTGCTTTCAGAGAACTGACCTAGGTTCTGCTGCGTCAAATCCCAAAGTCACACGGGCCACTGTTTCACAGAGATTTTTTTTTTTTTTTTTTTTTTTGCAGGGGTGGGGTGGATAGTCAAGAAATCCACTGAAATAAAAGGAGATGCCATGTGCCCTTGAAAAACAATGTCAATGGTCACCTAAAATAAGATTAAAATACAGAACCACTTTGCAAAACAACATATTTCATTTCTCCTTCTAAAATATGTTTTGCTGGGAATGATTTGACATGGGTAAGGCATGACTTGAAGTGGCTTACTTAATTTTTTTACATTCCATATGATGGGAAACATAGTTTACTCAGCTGCAGCTTATTCAAGAGTACTGTTTTTTCCAAGAGTACTGTTATTAACTATGGGCATGTCTGGGAAAAGCTTTATATTCTCATAAAAGGTAAAAACAAGCACACACTGGAAAGGAATTATATAATAACACCACTTATTGCAAAGAAAATTGCACAATTTTTCATGTATTTTCTACTTTAGAGTACTGTTATGTTGTCGGGTGCCATTGAGACAGTTCTGACTCCTAGTGACCCTGTATAAAATAGAAACAAACAGTGACTGGTCTGCACCATCGCACAGTTGTTGCTATGTTTGAGCCCATTGCTATATCTACTGTGTCAGTCCATTTAGTTGAGGATCTTTCTCTGTTTTGCTGACTCTCTACTTTACCAAGCATGATGTCCTGTCCCAGTGACCAGTGATTCTTGATAATATGCTGAAAGCACATTAAACAAAATCTTACCATCCTTGCTTTAAAGGACATTCTGGCTGTCTTTATTCCAAGGCAAATTTGTGCGTCTTTAGGCAGTCCATGGTATATTTAATATTCTTTGTCAACCCCATAATTTAAATGCATCAATTCTTCTGTCTTCCTTATCCCTTGACCAGTTTTCACAAACATGAGAGGTGGAAAATACCATGATTTAAGTAAGATGCACCTTAGTCCTTAAAGTGCCATCTTTGTTTTTTAACACTTTGAAGAGGTATTTTGGAGCAGATTTACTCCATGAAATACGTCACAGGATTTCCTGACTGCTACTTCCATGGATGTTGATTGTAGAGTCAAGTAGAATGAAATCCTTCAATATTTTCCAATAATTCAACTTCAATATTTTCTCCATTTATCGTGATAGAGATAAATTTATAATATTTTCAACAAAATATGAAATTTAACATATTTTCAATAACTCTATTTACCATATTTTCAAAAACTTTAGTATTTTCTCTATTTATCATGATGTTACTTATTGGACCTGATGTGAGGATTTTTGTTTTATGTCGAGGTTCAATCCATTTGGATGTAGTCTTTGATCTTTATTAGTTAAGTGCTTGAAGTCCTATTAGCTTTCTGCAAGCAAAGTTGTATCGTTTGTATGTCACAGGTTGTTCATGAGTCTTCCTCCAATCTTTATGCCCAGTTCTTCATATATTTCTTCATATAGTCCAGCTTCTTGAATTATTTGTAGCATTAGGTTCATAGAAAAATTGTACAGAATGTACAGAGTTCCTATATACTCCCTTTCCACCCTACACAGTTTCTCCTCTTATTAACATCTTATATCAATGTTGTATAATTGTTAAAATTAATAAACCTTACAGATACAACATAAATAAGTTCATAGTGTAGGGTTCACTCTTTGTGTTTTACAGTCGATTGGGTTTTGACAAGTATATAATGTCATGTATCCATCATTATGGCATACAGCAGGATAGTTTCACTGTTCCTTAAAATGCCCTGTGCTGAGAAGCAGCGAAACCAGAGACGGAGGCAGAGATGGGGACATGGAGAGAGGGAGCAGCTGAGGATTCTAGATCCATGGAAAGAGAGGGACTGAGAGCTGGCGGCCAGGAGGCAGACTTGCAGAATGTGCCTTTGGTGGTGTAAATCATTATAGATGCCTGAGTGTTTTTTTTAAAAAAGCTAAAATGAACAGAGAGAAATACTGTTAACTGATGGTACATGGAGGGGATTGTAACAATTGTAATGAAACAAAGTATATGATTTGTTGAATGTAAAACTGATGGTCTGCCCTGTAAACTTTCACTCAATTCACAATAAAACTTTAAAAACAAGAAAGAAAACGAAGTGCCCTGTGCGTACGTATTCACCCCAGCCCTACACACATAGCTCCTAATGGGCAGTATAATTTTCATTTCCACTGACCTAGCTTGACTAGACATCACAAATTTCACAATTAAAGTTTAATGTGTAAATTTTTCATTCTCAAGGGTTTATAATTTCTTCTTATATTACTCCACTGTCATCAAGTCAATTCTGACTCAGAACAACTCTGAAGACAGAGTAGAAATACCACTATAGGGTTTCCAAGACTGTAAATCTTTACGGAAACAAACTGCCACATCTTTCTCCTGCAGTGGCTGGTGAGTTCGAACCACTGACCTTTTGGTTAACAGCCAAGTATTTCAATCATTGTGCGACCAGGACTTCATTCTTACACGTGGTGGTGGTAGTGGTGGTGTGGAGTTGGTTCCAACTCATCATGACACTGTATAGGGTTTCCAAGGCTGTAAATCTTTATGGGAACAGAAGCCTCATCTGTCTCCCATGGAACGGCTGGTAATTTTGCACTGCTGACCTTGAGGTTAGCAGCCTGAATCATAACCACTATGCTACCAGAGCTCCTTTCTTATACATATAAAGACACAAATAGATGTTATAAAATGAGCTATGGAATAAGAAGAGCTTCCCTCCATTTACCCCCAGAGTCAAGACAGTACTCTAACCACTATATTTACAACGGCTTTTAACTATAAGAAAGAATCTCCACTGAGTAGTATCCAATCTGTCTGGGTGGGACTGATGAAAGGAGATGAGGATAGCACTCATGTGTTACAATAGTGAATAATTACTATCAGGACTGACTGTGAGAGTTGGAAATGTAAAGGTAGACGTTTTATAGCAAGGAGGGGAATGATTGACTTTACAGTCTAGGAGCGCAGGTCCCTGGTACCATCAAGGGAGAAGAGTGGAGTGCAGTGCGGGACCCTACCCAGAGAAGCAGTGATGCTAGAGATGGAGACAGAGATGATGACATGGAGAGATGGAGTGGCTGGGGACTCTAGACCCAGAGAGGGAGAGGGGATGTGTACTGACGACTGGGGGAAAGGCTTGCAGGATATACCCTTTGGTTGGTTGATGTTGCAGGGAGGGGATTGTAACCATGGCAATGTAACGATATACGATAGAATGAATGTAAAGCTAATGTTCTCCCAAGTAAACTATCACATAATTAACAATAAAACATTAAAAAAGAAAAGAAAGGAGCTGTGGTGGCACTGTGGGTTAACAAGGTCAGTGATTTAATTAAACCCACCAGCCACTCTGTGGGAGAAAGACGAGCCTGTGTACTCCAGTATAGACCACAGAGATACAGTCTTGGAAGCCCTATTTAGGGTCCTTGGGAGTCAGAATCCACTCAATGGCAGTGCGTTTGGTTGTGGTTTGGGTTTTTGACTAATAATATCTAAGACAACTGAGAGCACTCACAAGATCACCCAAGCCATTTCTTAGCAAAATCCGTTTGGAAACTTTTACCTTACAGATAAGACATTTTTCTCTCTTGTAATAGAACACCTTGTAAAGATGCACAAAGCCAAGGAGGATTATTCCCTCACTGGTACTTCCATATCAGAGATGCAATAACAAAGGACAGTCAACTGGTATAGTGCTGTAAAATAAGCACTGGACTTCTAACTGCAAGGTTGGTGGTCCAAGCCTACTGGCCACTCCTTGGAAACCCTATAGAGTCGCTGTGAGTCAGAACCAACTCAAGAGCACTTAACAACAGCTGACAAGAATGTGAAAAGAATTTTATATAAACTTGTTGAAGCAAATTCTAGTGACTTACTCGAGGGCCTGCTATTTCCTCTGGTAAATATTATTTTTATCTGTTTACAGCGGATGATACTAAATTCTGGAGAATCTAAGAAACTTCCTTAGTATAACCTAACTGGTGGATACCAGAGATGAAAAAACAAACTCAGTCATGTAACGCCAAAACCTAAAACCACACAGATTATAACATATGTTCCTTAACTAAATGTATGTGGGAAATACTATTGGATAGTTAATGAAGATCCTGCAAAACATAACACCAAACCATTCCTCCCAGAGCACTCACTACTCATCTGGGTTTCATAATTCATTGCAGTGGTCATACAGAACTCAGACACCATACTCGGTTATGGGGTAGATTAGGGAAGCTAATACGGACAAAAATGTTCAGGACACAGTTCTTCCAGTCAGGACAGCCTTTCCTCTGTTGTGCCCACAGTCAGGTCTCTTCCTGGCCCTCAGCTCCGTGTGCTTACCTCTGCCCTGCTTCAGCAATGTGATACAGCTTTTGTAGTGCTGCTGATAAATGTCCACATGACATACCACTCCAGCATGAGCTTCAGTCTGAAGACATCAGCTCTAACTCCCCTAATTAAGTGCCTGGAGGCACCCCACTCTAGTGTAAGCCTCCTGCCCAAAGTCACTCAGCATTACTTGCTCTGTGAGCTGGGAAGCCCACTGCTCTGTGTTGTGCTCTGGCTTTTGATTCTACTGCTGCTGCTGCTCTACACATCTCTGCTAGTCCTCTGATGTCACAGCTTTGTGTGCCTGGGTCAAGAAGCTTCAATGTTCAGAAATCTCAGGGCCCAGAGGGTATGCTCCACTCCTGCCTGTTCTTTTTATAGTAGTGAGATCCCTGCTTCTGCTTTTGAGATGGCTCCTTTTATAGTGTTTCAAGTTTTCACAATTAAAACTAAATCTGTTAACAACCACAGCTGAAATATTTTAACCCACCTTCTTTTATCCAGACCTATCAGGAAAAGAGTCATTTGGTGGAGTTACAAAGACTATGGCTAGAAGAAACATATTAAGTAACTATACCACAGATACTATGGGAGGAAACATTTAGTATGAATAATGTAAAATGTAAATACAAATTTTTTAATTCCTTAACTTTGGAATATAATCATATACTTTTATTTGGGTATGGGTGCTACAAATATTCTAAAAACAAAAAATAATAAAACTGTTTTTTTTTTTTTTCCCAAAGACAAAATTGTTTCAAAATTAATCATTTTAAAACAAACCCCATATCCCTTTATCATCTCATGACTTTTGGAATTTGAATTTCTAAATCACAAAATGAAAGAAATATACTTAATATAAAAGGACTACTTTGAAATTTAATTTAAAGTACTGGCCTAGAAAATCTGAAATAGGTGTTTTTTGGTTTTGCCAAGTGTCCTTTAAGGGTATAAACAGGAAAGGTGACAATGTTAGCAGACAAGCTATTAGAATTGAGCAGATGACAATGTCATGGGAAAGTTTATTTTGGGTAAGTCTATATTGTTCTTGTATTCACAGGACAAGACAAGTGATATTTTTAGGACAACATGCCTTGCTATTTCTAGATCAACAAGAAGACTGAAAAATGTTTGGATCCAAAAGCTCAGCTAAACCAATTAATTTGCAATGCTGCTTTCAGACTGAAATGTTATATTCTAAGATTCTAAAAGAATTACATTTGTCATTAGCTAAATGTCTTGGAAAGAAAAAAAGTCATTTTAAACATTCTGGCAAATATTTTCCTATCTACAAGATTTTTAAATCATAAAAATGCCTATATTGTGAGATAAGTATGAAAAAATCTAAATAGTTAAAATAGTTTTATGTAATATGGGGTTGTGATTTTTATTAAATAAAACACTAAATAATATTTAGTCAAGAATATAAGTAGTATATACATAAGATAAAAAACCAGTTAGTGATCTATAAACAGCAGAGACAAGTTCCAAACTATATAATGCATATGATAACATTATGATGTATTTTATTCTTTTTCTTATCTTTTTCTCAAACAGAAGGATTGGAATTATACTATATATATATGTTGTTGTTGTTATGTGCTGTGGAGTCGGTTCTGACTCATAGTGACCCTGTACAGAGTTTC
>NW_006408549.1:15233113-15242306 GCF_000296735.1 Chrysochloris asiatica | reverse complement strand
AACCACAAGGAAGATGGTTGAAACCTACCAGCTGCTCCTATACTGGGTTTCTATTCATTGAAATAGACTTGATGGCATTTGACAATAAAAGCTATCTGGCCAACTGATTGGAAGAGACCCATATCTGTGCCCATGCCAAAGAGAGGTGATTCAACAAAATGTGGAAATCATCAGACCGTATCATTAATATCGCATGCAAGTAAAATTTTCCTAAAGATAATTTTAAAATGACTGCAACAATACATTGACAGGGAACTGCCAGAGGTTCAAGTCAGATTCAGATGAGAACATGGAACAGTTATCATTGCTGACATCAGAGGGATCTTAGCTCAAAACAGAATACCAGAGAGATATTTACCTGGGCTTTACTGACTATGCAAAGGCTTTCGACTATGTGGATCATGACAAGCTATGGATGATACTGAGGAAAATGAGTATTCTGGAACACTTAATTGTGCTCATGAGGAACCTGTACATAGACCAAGATGTAGTCATCTGAACAGAACAATGGGCCACTGAATGGTTTAAAATCAGGAAAGGTATACACCAGGGTTGTATTCTTTCACTCTACTTATTCACTACATATGTAGCAATGGGCTCAAGCACAGCAGCAATTGGAGGATGGTGCAGGTCCAGGCAGTGTTCATTCTGTTGTACATAGGATTGCTATGTGTTGGAACCAAGTCAAAGGCACCTACCAACAAAAACTTAGGTCTATGTATTGTTGTTGTTGTTAAGCACAGTCAAGTCTGTTTCAACTCATAGGGACCCTGTACAGAGTTTCTGAGAAGCAGTGGAGAGCTTGAACTGTTGACTTTGTGGTCCACAGTCCAGTACTCAATAACATTGTTGGCACTATAGGGTAAGCACTGGACTGCTAACTTCACGGTTGGCGGTTCAAACCCACCAGCTGCTCTTGGGAAACCCATTAGAGTGTTTTACTTACTGAACACACTTTATACACAGACTTTTAGCATCGTTATTGTTTACTTAGGATATGTTCCTGACAACAGAAGTTTTTCTAGCAAGAGGATCAAAGCATATAATTATTTAATTTTTTTTACCATTATAAACTATATTTCATAGAAAATGCTTAAGCATACACAATAAAATGAATGATATAATTAATCTCATCACCCAGCTTACACAATTAATGTGTTTCCCACATATCATTTATTCTCCCACTGTGTTTTTGCTGGAGTTTTTAAAGCAAATCTCACATATAATATCACTGTATCCTATCATTTTATAATAAGTCATATATGAGGGGGTTTCAAAAAGTTAATGGAAAATTCCATTCAGTTTTCATTCTATTTTTCCAGGAACTTTCTAAAGCCTTCATAATAAGCTGAATATGGTAAGTCTCAATTTAATAGTGTACTTAGAGTCTGGAGAAAGATGGCGGAGTAGATAGACTCACTGAGTCGACTCTGCAACAAAGACATGGGAGATGGAGTGAAACAGATACAGATGGAATCCTGATAATCAAAGGATATGGCAAAGGGGGGATTGATGCCACCTGGAAGAGGAAGCTGAACAGGAGCAGTGGGAGAGAAGAAAAATGAGTGGACTGTGGGCTGGCTTGGAGCAGTGTAGCCATCTTGAACTTTTGCAAGCAGCTGTTAATACCAAGATACGACTGGAGGTTGATATGAGGTTCCAGTTCACCCTTGTTCCTGTATCTTCCAGGTAGACAGGGTTGTGTCCAATCCATGCCTTCACAAACACAGAAACCAGTGGTACCCCCTCCTACAAAGCCTCTGCTCTGCCTTTACTCAGGCACCTGACATAGCACCCCTGATTCTGGAAGCTTGTGAATCGATACTGAACTAAACTGTGCAAATAATGAACAGAGAATTAACTGTGTTCACACTTCCATTCTCTACCACACCCACCAGGAGACAGGTGGTGAGAGCCTGAGAACATGCCAATACACAATCATTTAAATATAAATATGATACCACAATGTCTGGGACAAAATAGATAATTTCGGCTCACATTATACATGGTCCAAAAATATATCACCAGAAATAGTATCAAAACTACCTGATAAGGAATTTAAAAGAATGCTAATTAGGCAACTTCAATTAAAAGAAAGTTTGAGAAAACTACAGATGAAATATACAGGCTAAACTGTGGGAAAAAATCAGGAAACAAATTGACAAAATAATTGCAAAAATGAGAACCACACCAAATCAGCAATTAGAAAATCACTAAGATTAACACTAAGACTTCAAAAATAGACACTACATTGAAAGGACAAAGAAACAGAATTGAGTCAATGGAAAGCCCAATTACTGAACTTAAAGAAAAATCTCTCAATAATCATCTGTTAGAGAAACAATCAGAAAAAGAACAAACTGTCTGAAGAAAGCCTAAGATGTATGTGGGACACTACCAAGAGGAATAACTTATATGTGATAGGAATTCCAGAACAGGAAGAGAGAATATTGTCCAAGGGTTGTTGGAAGAAAACTTCCCTAGCATCATGAAAAGTAAGAAGGTAGCCATGTAAGAAGTTAAACAAACTTTTAACAGATAAACCCCAAAAGAAAAACACTAACATGTATTATAATCAAGCTTTTGAAAATCAATAACTAAGAAAGAATCCTGAGAACAGCTAAAAAAAAAATTACCTAAAAAGGAGAACTAATAAGACTATGTTCTGATTTCTTAGAATAAATTATGTAGGCAAAAAGACAATGGACTGACATATTATACAACTCTGAAAGAAAAAAATAATTGCTAATCATATATCAAGCAAAACATTCAACAAATCTGTGGGTGAAATTACTTCATTTTCAGACATACAGATTTTTTTTTTCAATTGTAAAAACCAGATCAACCTTACAAAAAACTACTAAAGGGGGTTCTTTGGACAGGGAACCAATAATAGCTGACAACAACCTGAAACTAACATACATCCATATCAATATCACCTACACTCAACCCAGATCTAGAAGTATGTAAGGTAAAACAGATCTATATGACTAAAAGGAGAGAACCAGAAATACAGATGCAACAACAATACCACCAACAATAACAACAAAAAAACCCCAAACACAGGAATAGTCCAGTTACAGAACTTTCAAATGAAGAGGAAATCAAAAGGAATTCAAGAAAAAAAAATAAATAAAAATAAACCTAAGTGTAACCCTAAAAACTAGACCAAGTCATACTCCTAGCCCTAGCCCTAGTTCTACCTTTACCCCTAACACTAACCCTAGTCTTAAGCATAAACCTAACAATAAATGAAGTCCTAGGTCTAGCCAAGACTTACCCATAGATCCAATGCTAGCCCTTCCTCCTTACTCCTAGCCCACCTAAAAAAGAAATATGCTGTAGTTAGAGTTTGTTGTTGTTGCTGTTTAAAGTGCCGTCGAGTCGGTTCTGACCCATAGTGACACTGTATACGGATGACTGACTAGTGATTGAACCACCAATCTTACAATTCAAACCTACTATGCAGTCCAGTACATTAATCCACAATGCCTCACCAGAGACATTTAAGAGCTTAGAAGGGTCATTTTAAAAGAGAGATGTAGCAGTTATATTTTAAACCATCATACCTAATATTAGAATTAAAAAGAGACAAACATGACATATCTTTCCCCTTTTAATAGTTTTTTTCCTTAAAAATCTATCTTTAGTATTTAGTATATATTTTATTTTGAACATAAATAAAATAAAATTATAACTTGAGAAAATATAATATTTTATAATGATGTCTGTGACATCATTACAAATCAATAATTATGTCTCTGTAAAAAATCTGAACATTGTTTTTCTGTTATTTTGAATATGTTCATTGGGCAACAAAACCTGCTTGAGATGAAGTGAGGTTATTTGTGGTCTTTACTTGCTTCATGTAGTTCTGCTCAGACCTTGATGAGACTATGACATAATAAATAATAAAAGTAGCACATATTTATTTTTTAAAAACACTGGAGCCAAAGGGCCTGTAGAGTTTCATATAAAAATTGTGGACCTGTATTAATATGTTTTATTTAGATGCAGAAAATTCATGTTCTGTACTTTTCAATCCACTTACTGCATTACTCATTTGCAGGTGGTAATCAGCTCTCTATTGAGTTAATAAAATGGAATAGAGTAGAAAGCAAAACATACTCATGTGGCTGAGAGCAACAGCAGCAGAGAGAACTATGTTTATAATTAAATATACCAAGATCTTTAAATAGAACTCAGCTAACACATGCCAAGTTTTTTCTTTAGAATTAAATTTGTTTTGTTAAAAATAAAATCAATTGCTAAAATCTTGCATTTATTATTAGAGCTGTTGAAATTTGGAAACAACAATTAATTGATGACATAAATAGATGAACAAGCACTAGACTAGAAAGTTTAATCAGTTGGGTTATTCCCAATATCTTCCCTGACTTCATATCGGCTGTCATCCTAACCCCCACAGCTCTGCCCCTACCCCAAATAGTGAAAGTGGAATGTTTGCAGCTAAAGGAACAATGAAACACAGTATATCATTTAGAAAAAGTGGATCCAATTGATTGGGCTATTCTAAAATAGAAACAATATGTCTTTCTCATTGCTGCACGTGTTCTATTTTTACAGTCTAAAACCATCTCAATTGTTCAATGTAATCTCTAACAGTCCACAAGAACCAAAATCATGTTGAGTGCAAGAATGAAAAGCATAGCAGTAACCATTGAAGGATGACTTTTAAGTGGTTTAACGATTGGTTTCACTCTAAAAATAAAATTTTAAATAATTTAACAAATATTTAAAGCAGAATATTGGAGTAGACAAAAACAAGGGGGAAGGGGAATTCTTTTCCTTCCTGCCTAGCCCTGTATATGTTCACTTATTGCAACAGTTCTGAGACAGAAAATTCACTGTAATAAAATAATAACCTAACCTCTTTACAGTCAAAGGATAAGATGAAACTATACAGTGTGACAGGGTTTTTTTTGTTTGTTTGCTTGTTTTTTTGTCTCGGAAAAATTCTAAGAGAAGCAGAGGGGAAGCAATGAATGAGTCAATGACCAAAGATATAACCAAACTCCTATTGACTGTTGCAAAGCCCGAGAGACTGAAGGCACTTTAATTGTTGATTTACCTTCAGTGGCAAACACACAGCAAGGGATGTCCAGGCCAGTGCTCATTCATTTCCCCAATCATGCCCAAAAGCATACACTGAGAAAGGATCAGCCCTAGAACTTCCATCAGTAGTAAAAGAAATTACTGACATATGTCATCTTTACAGGACTATCTCATAACTATTAGAGCTTTATGCTTAAGTGAATCAATTACAATGTCTTACTGTGTGATATACTTCCATCTAAACTTTATTTTATCATGTCCCGCCTGAACAACTTTCTAAGGTAGATAAATCAAGGATTTTTGTGGGGTTTTTTCCTCTTTAATTTTTTTGAAAGATAAGAAAACAAGGGGACAGACGCGTGAATTTCCCAAGCAAACTTACTCATACTGTTGACAAGGAGCTCTGGTAGCACAGTGGCTATGAGTTGGGCTGCTTACCTCAAGGTTAGCAGTTTGAAACTATCAGGTGTTTCACATGAAAAGATTAGGCTTTCTGCTCCCATGAAGATTTACAGCTCAGAAACCCTATGCAGGGTCACTATGAGTCGGAACCAACTGCACATGATACATAACCACCACCACTTATCTGTTGTGAGTATCACAATACAACCGGATCTCAACGTATAGTGGTAGAGAGCGTAGGCTAGGGGTACAGATTACCAAAACTGGAATTTGACTTTACCTCTTCTTAGTTGTGTAATCTTTCAGAAATGATTTAACCTCTCAGGGCTCTAAAGCAGAATTTTCAATGGATTTTAGGGGATTAAAGGCTTTCATATGTAAAGTACTCGAATATAGTCAGGTGTTTGTTTTTATTCACTTCATGGAGCTGTGGGTTAATGCTCTGGACTGCAAAGTCTGTTTGAACCTCAAGGTCGGCGGTTCTAGCTCACCAGCCACTCCTTAGAAACCCTATAAAGGGTCGCTATGGGTCAGAACCAACTTGACAGCACTTACAACAACAACAACAATGTAATAACACTTTCAAGCCTCTTATTCTTCTAGTTGATACTAGATATTTATTCTTCCTTAAAGTAATAATGACAGTAATGTTCTATAGGAGAGGAACATTGTGGGAGGTTGTTGGTGGTTATATGCCGTGGAGTTGGTTCCGACTCATAGTGACCCAGCATAGGGTTTCTGAGGCTGTAAATCTTTACAGGAGAAGAAAGTTTCATCTTTCTCCCATGGAACAGCTGGTAGTGTCTAACTGCTGACCTTGAGGTTAGCAGCCTGACTTGTAACAATTATGAGGAGTAACTACTAAATTTAAGAGGCAAAAAGGTGATAACTTATCAGAGGACCAAACAGCCACCTGCTTTCAGAATGTAAATAGACAGCCAGATGGCTGTATAATCAGTTCTTAGGATACGCCCAGTTCCTTTAATCAGGTATTTAAGGTCCCTTGATAAAGTATTTATTATATTTTCCTCTTTTGCCTAAGGACCTCTGATAGCCTAATGGCCAAGAGTTGGGCTGCTAACCTCACTTCAAGGTCAAAAGTTTAAAACTACCTGCTGTTCTGCAGGAGAAAGAAGAGGCTTTCTGCTCCCCGTAAAGACTTACTGCCTCAGAAACCCTGTACAGGGTGGCTATGAGTTGGAATCAACTCTATAGCACACAACCACCACCACCACCTCTTCTGCCTGGATATAACCCCAAAAGTGGGACCTCCTCTTCTTTATCCATGCCCAATGAATAATATGCAACAGTCACACACTTATTTGCAAGCTGAAAGTTAAGCAGTTTGAACCCACCCCACAGTGCCTTGGAAGACAGTCCTGGTAATCTGATTCCGAACAGACACAAAGACATAGCCTCGAAAACCTCTTTAAGTGCAGTTCTACTGTGCACACACAGGGTCACCATGAGTTGGAATCAACTTGACACCAAGTAACAAAAATAAAATACATTTTAGAGCTGTTAAGAGTTTCATTGTTATTGCTAGGTGCCATCACGATAAACAGAGAACAGATTGAAGTGGTTACGAATTTCCTTTTACTTGGATCCACAGTCAGTGCCCATGGACACAGCAGTAAGGAAACCAAACATTGTATTACACCCAGGGAAATCGGCAACAAAAGAGTTATTTTTAAAGTGTTAAAAAGCAAAGAAGTTATAAAACTTAAATGGATTAATATGTATGAGTATGGTGGTGGTGCTGTGGTTCTGACTCATAGAAACCCCATGTGGCGTTTCCGAGGTTGTAAATCTTTACGGGAGCAGAAAGCCTCCTCTAATTGTGAGATAGGTAGCCAACTCATAACCACTACACTAGCCAAGCTCCTTATGTATGACTATAGAGCTCTTTAAAGTGCCTGATAAATATTATATGTGTTATTACTATTGTTCTTGTTGTTAAGTGCCATAGAGTCGGTTCTGACTCATAGCAACCTTGTAATCCAGCGCTTATCCTACAGCTCCACAGCAGAACTATTAGGTACCCTCTGCCTTTATTCTCAACCATCCACTCCTTAGATTCATGCCTGCTACCCCTCCTCTGCATGCCTACTTACAACTACTTTCACAGTATTGACATAATACCTTAAGGGGCAGCAACTAAAGATGTATACCCATTGGTCTCAGTCACAAATTATCCCAGTTTTCCTTCAAGAGTGATCTAAAGGAGAAGGCTTGGAGAACCTGAACTCCGCCATCTCTGGACCTGAGAATGGGGTATAATAGGATATTTGGAAGTAGCTGCAAGTTCTTGGTGAAAATCCAGCACTGTCCTAATGGAAGAGATCTCCATTGATTTCTATTTGGAATGAAGATGATTTGCTGAAGGACTTAGGGAAGCTGGGTTGTGAGCCTTCCTTATTCTTCTTTCTCATCCCACCCCTCCACTCCCAGCATACTACCATTACCAAACGCATCCATAACTTCACATTTGAATTGTTTTATTCCTGGTCTGGTCTTGTTTTGTTTTGAATTGCTGTCCAGTTGGGTTCTGACCCATAGCGACCCTGAATAGAGTTTCCGAGGAGCTGCTAGTGCAGTTGAACTGCTGACCTTGCAGTTCAAATAGACCTCGTGGTCAAGTGTTTATCTAGCCTTTAAGCTCTGATTTATTTGCACAATTATAATATTGATTTTTCCAAAAAAAATGTAAGAGAAATCTGGTTCTTAGCATTTTCCTTTACTTTTTTTTTTTTTTAGCAGCTAGTATTTCTATGTCTACATTTCCAGATCACATTAGTTATTTCTAAACCACCCTGGGTAGGTAAGACAGCATTTTATCCTTAAGCTTATGAACTGAGTTCAAAATTGCTTGGTTCCAGATAAAGAACTTGTTTTCCTTAAATGAACTCCCCTCTAAAGTAGTGGTGGTTCTGTTTATGTGCCGTGGAGTCGAATCGACTCATAGCGACCCTCTACAGGGTTTCCTGAGGCTGTAAATCTTTACCGGAGCAGAAAGCTTCATCTTTCTCCCACGGAATAGCTGGTAGTTTTGAACTGCTGATCTTAAGATTCACAGCCCAATTTGTAACCACTGGCTACCAGAGCTCCTTAACCTGATTTTAATATGATCTGTATAAGTTGTTGTATTCAATAGAACACATCACAGAGGATTTTTAAAAACTAAAATTAAAGAATTCACAAAGGAATTTATCAACTATAGATATTGAAGTTAGTAAATCCTATATTTTATGCCTAAATAAATGTTCAGCATAAGGAAATATGGTTAAATAAATTAAGAGGTAACAGAATGTTATTAGGAAACTATTTAAAATAATATTTAATGGTAACAGGGTTTTACTTTATTTTTTAAGCATTTAAGTAGCTAAATCTTTAATATTATGATAATATTTTATTGTGTTTTGGTTAAAGTTTACATAGCAAATTAAGTTTTCATTTAACAAATCCTATATGCATGAAAAAGCTGGACAGTGAATAAGGAAGACCAGAGAAGAATTGATGCATTTGAGTTATGGTGTTGGAGGAGAATATTCAAAGTGCCATGGCTGCCAAAAGAACCAACAAATCCGTTTTGGAAGAAGTGCAGCCAGAGTGCTCCTTGGAGGTCAGGATGGCCAAACTTTGTGTATCATACTTCAGACATATTCTCAGGAGGGACAAGTCGCTGGAGAAGGATATTATGTTTGGTAAGGTGGAG
>NW_006408549.1:15231486-15233013 GCF_000296735.1 Chrysochloris asiatica | reverse complement strand
CATTGGACTGATAACCTCAAGGTTGGTGGTTCAAACCCCTTGGAAACTCTATGCAGTGTGTTGTTGTTAAGTGCCATCAAGTTGGTTCCAACTCATAGCAACCCTGTATAGAGTTCCTAAGGAGAAACTAGTGGGTGTGAACTTCCGATCTTATGGTTAGCAGTCCAGTTCTTATCCTGCAGCATCACTTGGAAGTGCTGTGGCTCTGTAGGATAAGCACTGGACTGTGAACTATAAGGCCTGCAGTTCAATCCCACCAACCACTCTGCAGGAGAAAGGTAGCGCTTTCTGCTTCTGCAACTATTTATAGCCCTGGAAATCATATACAGGGTGGCTATGTGTTGAAACGAACTTGATGGCACTTAAACAACAACTATATACTTATCATCCATGCATGATGGTCGTTATCAATTACACTCACATATATACACATACATACCAGGTTAGGTAAAAAAGTATTGTAATTTGAATTCCAGTTCAAACATGCACAGGTGTATTCCAAACAAAATGTGTTTAAACATGTCTCTGCTATCGGTGGGTATCTGCAAACAAGTTTTTTCAATAATACACTAACGTTAGTTTCATTGTTGCTCAGTGCTCAATGAGTCAGTTCAACTCATAGCAACCCTATATAGTGAATTTGAAGTGCAAAGATAGGCACTGGGGAGAACAAACAAGATGGCGGATCAGGTGGAAGTGCGTAAAGGAGCTCCGCCAACAACACAGAATACCCGACCAAGCAGGCTCAGGGGATGGTCCCAGAACTCTGAACCACATAAAAAGGAATATTTAGAAGACTGGAAGGCTCACAGCTGGGGGAATTTGTGGCAGAAGCAAGAAATCTATTGCTTTCTAGTCAGGGATGCTTGGCTGCTCCAGGAGCCGCCATCTTGGGTGAGACCACATGGGGGAAGGATCAGAGCGGCCACAGACACCTGGAAGAACCACGGAGATAAAGGTGTGGACATTCTTTTCTTTTGGTACCTGTTCATTGGTCTCTTGCTATCTGCGCACCTCCATTCTGGTGACTATAGGGATGCCTGAGCTAGTGGGCACACCAGCCCCACCCTCGGAGGGTTCTACTACGCATGCGCACAGATCTCCTCAAAATTTAAAGAGACAGTGTCCAATTAAAACCAAACGGCCACAGCCAGCCCTGAACTGTTTCTAACTAGAAAAAAGTCCTGAACGGGGATTGTGGAGTTGGACAAGCAGACAAAAAAGAAATAGGCCGAAAATTAAATCCTAAGTTACAGCAAAACGAACAACAGTGGTATCTTGAAACTTCTCAGGAAGAAGACTGAAAAGGGAAGCCCATTCCCTGATCACATCTACCTGGAGCCATTCAGAAAGCATAGAGAATACAAAAATACATACCCATCTAAGTATTAAGTCCACAGATAACCCCTGAAGATGCCCAAAAAACAGAAGCAGATGACCATTTCTGCACATGTCCAGAAACGAGATAAAGTGACTGAGGCAAATGAGCTGGAAGGAGACCTACACTCCATATTAGAAGATGGGCAG
>NW_006408549.1:15221494-15229110 GCF_000296735.1 Chrysochloris asiatica | reverse complement strand
AAGGTGGAGAGTCAGAGAAGAAGAAGACCCCCAACGAGATGGATTGGCCAAGTGGCAGCATCGATGGACTCAAGCGTGGCAACAGTAGTGAGGTTGGCCTAGGATCAGGCAGTGTTTCCTTCTGTTGTGCATAATGTCGCGATGAGTCAGTACCGACTCAATGGCACCTACCAACAATAACAAATACATAATATTAAGGAGCTCTGGTAGCGCAGTGGTTACGAATAGTGCTGCTAACCTCAAGGTTGGCAGTTCAAAACTACCAGCTGTTCCACGGGAGAAAGACAAGGCTTTCTGCTCCCATAAAGATCTGTAGCCTCGGAAACCCTGTGTAGGGTCACTATGAGTAGGAACCGACTCCACGTTACTTAACAACAACAACAATACATAATATTGGAGCTGTGACAGTAGCACAGTGGTTATGAATCGGGCTGCTAATCTCACGATCAGCAAGAGCTTGAAACTACCAGCTGTTCCGTGGAAGAAAGACGAGGCTTTCTGCTCCTGTAATGATTTACAGCCTTGGAAACCCTATACAGGGTCGTTATGAGTCAGAACCGACTCCACGGCACATACATAATATTGAAGTCCTAGTGTGGTGCTACAAGTAAATGCACTGGATTGCAAAGTCGTTTGAACTGCAAGGTCAGAGGTTCAAGCTCACAAGCTGCTCCTTGGAAACCCAACACAGGGTCACTATGAGTTGGAACTGACTCGACAACACTTAATAACAATGTACATATTATTTGGAGTCCTGGTGTGGCACTGAGGGTTAATGTGTTGAACTGTAAGGTTGGCAGTTCAAGTTCATCAGCTGCTCCTCAGAAACCCTATACATGGTTGCTATCAGTCAGAATTGGCTTGATGGCACCTAACAACAACATATAGATTATTTAAGGAGCTCTGGTTGTGTAGTGGTTATGAGTTGGGCTGCTAACCTCAAGGTCAGCAGTTCGGAACTACTGTTGGTTCCATAGGAGAAAGATGAGACTTTCTGCTCCCATCAAGATTTACAGTCCTGGAAACCCTGTACAGGTTCGCTATAAGTCTAAAACGACTCCACGGTGCATCACCACCACCACCACTATATACATTATTTGGATTACAGGTGTGGCTATGTAGGATAATATTACAGGTGTGGCTGGACTTGGAACCGCAAGATCAACAGTTGAAACCCACCAGCTGTTCCTCAGAAACCATATACAGGGTCATTATGAGTGGAAACCGACTTGAGGACATGTAACAACAACAGACATGGTTTTAGAGACACTGGTTACATTTCTCACCATGTGTCTATGCGCTCATTGGTTCCTGAATTCCATTTCCATTTCTAGTCCGACTTTTTAAAATCTAGTTGACTTTCTAAATGTCAATTCATATATGTACATATCAAATATTTATGATATATTTATTTGGACACACATACATGCACATTATAAAAGGGAGTGCACAAAATATTAGCAGCAGCTTATTTTGGTGTTAAGATTCTCATAGTGTCTATTTTCTTTTTATAGAAATACAAAGGAGATTCAAAACGTTTGTGAGAAAATGGAATTAAAAGAGAATGTTATTTCTCCATGAACTTTTGAAACACGTTCCAATGTATTTTCTCTGAATTTTCTATTGTTGTTAGGTGCCATCGAGTCATCTCTGACTCATAGTGACCCTATGCACAACACAACAAAACGGTGCCCAGTCTTGCGCCATTTTCACAATTGTTATATTTGAGCCCATTGCTGCTGCCACTGTGTCAATCCATCTCATTTGGGTCTTCCCTTTCACTGAACCTCCACTTTACCAAGCATGCTGTTCTTCTCCAGAGACTGGTCCCTCCAGACAACATGTCTAAAGTACAAGAAACAAAATCTTACCATTCTCGCTTCTAAGGAGCATTCTGATATACAGATTTGTTTTTCTGACAGTCCATGAAACTTTCAATATTATTCACCAGCACCATATTTCAAATGTGTCTTCTTTATTAATTGTCCAACTTTCACATGCACATGAGGCAATTAAAAATACCATGGCTTAGGTCAGGGACACCTTAGTGGTCAAAGTGACATCTTTGATTTTTGACACTTTAAAGAGGTCTTTTGCAAGAGATTTACGTAATGCAATACATTGTTTGCTTCCTTGATTGGTGCTTCCATGAGCATTAATTGTGGATCCAAGTAAAATGAAGTCTTTGACAACTTCAATCTTTTCTCTTTTTATCAGGATGTATTACTTGGTTCAGTTATGAGGATTTTCATTTTCTTTATACTTAAGGCTATAGTCTTTGATCTTCATCAGTAAGTAGTTCAAGTCCTCTTGTGTCCAACAAGCAAGGTTGTGTCATCTGCATATGACAGATTGTTAATGAGTAGTCCTCAAACTTATGCCACATTCTTCTTGATTTGATATAATTTAGTTTCTTGGCTTAGTTCCTCAGTATACAGGTTGAAGAAATATTGTGAAAGGATACAACTCTAGCATACACCTTTCCTGATTGTAAACCATTCAGTATCTCTTTGTTCTGTTTGAAGAAGTGCCTCTTAGTCTGTGTATAGTTTTCCTTATGATCACAATGAAATGTTCTGGAACACACATCCTTTGCAATGTTACCTATAGTTTGTTATGAATTAACAAAGCACAGGTAAACATCTTGCTTGTATTCTCTGCTCTCATCAATGATGTCTCTACTGCCATGTCCTCTTTGTTCAATGATTTTGCACTCCTCTGGGTCACCTTTCTTTGGAATGGGCACAAATACAGATGTCTTTCATTCAGTCGGCCAGGTGGCTGTCTTCTAGATATCTTAGCACAGATCAGTGTTTACCTCCAGTGCTGCAACTAGTTTGTTGAAACATCTCAACCTGACTAGCAATTCTTCAAACTTCTTTTTAATGGAGAGGTTTATTAGCTTCAATGTATTTGAAAAATATGGATACAAATGCTTTTAAAACATTCCAGATATTTAATAACCCCAAAATTCCTATTCCTAATAATGTTCAATTTGAAAATTACTACACTGCAGCTATCTGTAATAACCCGTTTTTCCTTTCTTCGTGCTTGTCTGTGTTTTTGGCTATAATAAGAAATTTATACTTTTCAGATTGTATTCATTTTAGCTTATGCTAAAATAAGTTACATACAATGAAGATAGAGTCTTCAAGTTGGAAACAACATTAGAAACCATCTGTTTGGAAGCTCCATCCAAGAGAGATTATTTCTACAACATGCTAAAGCCTGATTGTTCAGTCTCTGCCTTAAAACTACCTGAAAAAGCAAGGGGCTCACACCCTATGGCAGCATATTTGAATGCTGACTAATGGTAGTTATTATTCCAAACATTATTTCTGTTACTACTGCTTCTACCACTGCTGCTATTACAAGTTATATTACGCTTGCATAGAACTTTTACATATATTATCTCACTTTATCTTTAAAAAAATCCTTTGAGATAGGGAGGACAGATATTATTTTCCCTATATTATAAATGAGAAGCAGAATCTGAGAAGTTAGGTAACTTATCTAGGACTGCATAGATAGGAAATACTAGCCTACAACTGAACTAAATTTCCCAGCCTCTTTCTTGTGCATTATTTATGCTGTTATTTGTTAGAAAGTATTTTTGTTCAGATACCTGGTATGGCGCTGTGGGATAATGTGCTGGACAGCAAGGTTGATTTTGATCTGTAAGACTGGAGGTTGAAGCTCACCAGCCGCTCCTCAGAAATCCTATACTGAGTCGCTATGGGTCAGAACCAACTCAATAGCACTTAACAACAAAAACAACATTTTTGCTCAAAACAAATATTATGTTCCTTGGGATTCTCCCTTAGATGTTCCTTGGGATTCTCCCTTAGATTAATGACAATTACTTTCCCTTCCATTTGCTCACCCCCTCACCCCTCACCCCCCTACCCCACCCCCCTGGTAAAAACTCCATTAACATATTCCAGATCCAACTCCTATGAATTTGATATAGACTTTTAGAAGGAGCTTGATTAACCAAATTGCTCAGGAGATTAAGAATGCCAGCATGTTACTATGATGTATCTGTTTGGATTGGGTTTAGCGCCTAGCAACAGAAGCCTAAAATAACAGTAGCTTAATGTATTCCTCTCACAGGAAAAGAAACGTGGAGATAACTGATAAAAGGCTGGTAATATGACTTCATTAACTATTGTGCCATCTTATTGCAGCAGTAATGCTAGGTGTTATTAGTTGAGTGGACTCACAGGGAACATTTATCTACTGAAGAATTTGTATCCAGAATTTAAAATAACCCTTGTAACTTAATAGGACCAAAAAACAAAACAAACAACCCAACAATAATCAAATTATATTAGGAGGCATTTCATCGAGGATGTATAGATTTCAAATAAAAACATCAAAAGATGTTTAACAGCATTAGTCATTTGTGAAAACAAAATGAACCATGAGATACCATAACACAACTGGTGGTGGTGGTAGTTATGTAACGTTGAGTTGGTTCCGACTCAAAGATTCCAATGCTGTAAATCTTTGCAGGAGCAGAAAGCCTCATCTTTCTCCTGCAGAACAGCTGGTAGTTTCAAACCATAGTGACCCTGTATAGGGTTTCCAATGAGCAGCTGGTGAGCTTGAATTGCCAACCTTGCAGTTCAAACGGCTTTGAAGTCTGACGCATTAACCCACAGCGCCACACCAGGGCTCCATATAACATATAACACAACTAGAATGCCTAAAACTTAAAAGAATGTCATCACTAAGTAATGGCAAGGACACTGAACAACTGAAACTCTTATACATTACTGATGGAAAGAAAAAAAAAAAACATAGGGTAGACACTTTAGAAAACTGTTTGAAAGTGTGAAAGGTAAGTATATTCTTATGCTATGACATAGCAATCCTTCTCCTAAATATTCACATTAATGAAATGAAAACATACATCTATACAAAGACTTGTATGTAAATGTTATAGCAGTTTTATTTTATTTATGCTAAACTGCAATGTCAGTGATTCAAGTTGCTCCTTGGAAACCCTATACAGGGTCACTATGAGTCAGAACTGACATGACAGCACTTAACAACAGTTCCAAACTAGAGGAAAAAAACAAATGTATATTAATTGGTAAATAGATTACAGTACATTCATATAAAGCAATTCTATGGTTGTTTTTGTTAAGTTCTATAGAGTCAGTTCTTACTTACAGTAAACCTCCATAGGGTTTCTGAGGAGCCACTGATGGGTTTGAATGACTGACCTGGTGGTTAGAAGTCCATTTGTTATACTACAGCTCCAATAAAGAGGAAGAAATTCCAGAGAAAGAGGACAACTGGAACAAAGATTCAGACCAAGAAATCGGTGTAATGAAGTAGATACTAGGATTTTGGGTTTGTTGGAAAGCTGATCAGGAGCCTGGGTAGCACAGTTAAATAACTTGACTGCCAGCAGAAAGGTTGGCAGTTCCAACCAACTAGACATTCTATGGAAGAAATACAGAGTTCCTATACTAAAAAGAATAGAGTCCTGGTATGGCACCAGAGGTTAAGCACTCAATCTTATGGTCAGTTTGAACCACAAGGTCAGAGGTTTAAACTCACCAGTCACTCCCTGGAAACCCTATACAGGGTCGCTATCAGTCTGAACAGACTTGATGGCGCTTAGCAACAACATACCAAAAAGAAATAGTTAATGCTTAGCCATTTCAAGAGGTACCATATGATTAATAACTAATGATACTGAGGGAACACAATTAAGTATTCTAAAATCACCAATCACCCTTCTTCACAATGCTATCCATAGTATGTTATGAAGAAGAAGGTGGTATCAGAATTGGAAGAAAAGATTCATTAGCAAGGTTTGATATGTGGATGACATAACCTTGCTTGCTGGAAGCATAGAGGACTTACTTACTGAAGAAAATCAAAGACTACAATCTTCAGAATGGATTGCTCCTCAATGTAAAGAAAACAAAAATCCTCACAACTAGATCAATAAATAACATCAAGATAAACAGAGAAACAATTGAAGCTGTCAAAGACTTCATTTTGCTTACTTCCTCAGTTAACACGGAAGCAGCAGTCAAGAAATCAAAAGGTTTCAGTGATATCCTCTGTTTCTTTCCTAATATAGGTAATTTGTGTTTTCTCTGATTGCAAATCTGCTGAAAAAAATCATCATTAAAGTGTTACAGAGTAAAGATATCACTTGGAGTACTAAAATTGCCCGTGATCCAAACCACGACATTTTCAGTTGCCTCATGTGAAAGTGAAAGTTAGACAATAAATAAGGAAGATTTTAGAAGAATCAGTGCATTTGAATTATGGTGTTGCTGAAGAATATGTAGAGTCCCAGGAACTTTGAGAAGAGCAAACCAATCTGTGTTAGAAGCAGCACAGGCAGAATGCTCCTTATGATGGTGAGACTTTGTCTCTCATATTTTGAACGTGATATCAGGAGTGACCAGTCCGTGGAGAAGGACATAATGCTTGGTAAAATGGAGGATCAGCTAAAATTATGTGGTTAGTAGTCCAGTGCTTATCCTACAGTGTCACACCAGGACTTCATGTATTTTTGGATAGGTTATATGTAGCACTGTGGGATAAAGCACTAGACAATAAGGTCAGTCTGAGCCACAAGGTCAGGGGTTCAAACTCACCAGCCGCTACTCAGAAACCCTATACAATATTGTTATGAGTCAGAACAAACTTGATGGCACTTAACAACATTCATATTTTGGATAGAGCATTTTGACCTTGGGTTGTATCCTTATATACTTTATGAGATGCCCAAATATTTTTAAAGATTCCGAAGAGGATGTGGAATGAGGGATATCACTGTTGATGTCAGATGGATCTTGGCTGAAAACATAGAGTATTAGAAAGATGTTTATCTATGTCTGATTGACTATGTACAAATATTCAATCTTGTAGATCACTACAAACTATGGATAACATTGTGAAAAATGGAATTCTAGAACACTTAATTGTGCATATTCAGAACATGTACATAAACCAGGAGGCAGTATTTCAAACAGAACAAGGAAGTATTGTGTGATTTCAAATCAATAAAGGTGTGCAACAGGATTGTGTCCTTTCAACATACTTATTCAATCTGAATCCTAAACAAATAATCTGAAAAGATAAACAATATGAAGAAGAACGAGGCATCAGGACTGGAGGAAAACTCTTTAACCACTTGCTATATGCAGATGAAATAACTTTTCTTTCTGAAAGTCAGGAAGACTTGAAGCATTTAATGATGCAGATCATAGACTACAGTCTTCAGTATGGATTACACAACAATTAAAAAAAAGGAAACCTCAAATCTTCAATGCTAGACCAATATCCCACATCTTGATAAATGGAGGAAAAGTGGAAGTTATCAAGGATTTTATTTTATTTCAATGTGCAATTAACACTCATGGAAGAAGCAGTCAAGAAATCAAATGGCATAGTGCATTTGACAAAATTGCTGCAAAAGACTTAAAAAGCAAAGATTTCACACAGAGGATTAGGTATGCCAGATTTTCAATCACTTCATATGCCATTTGAAATGTGGACAATGAATAATGAAAACTGGAGAAGAATTGGTCCATCTAAATTATGGTGTGGTGAAGAATATCAAAAGTACCATAGACTGCCAG
>NW_006408549.1:15217085-15219689 GCF_000296735.1 Chrysochloris asiatica | reverse complement strand
GGGACGTCCGGAGGTCACTTCCTTGGGTCCCTGGCTAGCCATCCTGAGTGGGGCCATCATGTAGGATTTTTGTCCGTGACACAGGGCCTCAACACCTCAGTGCTTAGCAGTCTCCAACAGTGGTGGGTGGAGAATTTTTGCTAATCATTTTGCTATCTGTGAAATAAGGGAACATAATTATAAATTATAAAAATTTTATAATAGCACTCACAAGAAGTAACAATAAAAAGAAAAAATAGGAAAAAAATTCATGTTAAAGAAATCAATGAATTTTAGGTTAACAGGAGTCCTGGTGTGGCAATGTGGGTTAATGCACTGAACTGCAATGTCAGTTTGAACAGCAAGGTTGGAAGTTCACCTCACCAGCCACATCTTGGAAGCCCTATACAGGGTCACTATGGGTCAGAACTGACTCAACGGCACTTAACAACAACAACAAAAATATCAGAACAGTACAACATAATACAATGTTAATATTGAAGGGCTACTAACCTTTTCATCCAAATATATTGATCAAATGTAACAATGAAAAGTTTGGATACACAGTCAAGTTAGAAACTGACAGGAAAATTTCCAGATGGAAGAAAGAGAGATGGAATTGAAAATATGGAGCAGTAATTAGTAAGCAGGAGCAGAGGCCAAAATAGCTTACAAAATAAGCATGACTAGAGGGTGACCACAAATGGTTTGTCAAGATTAGGTCTAGTTTACACCTGGTGCCTCAGACTAATTAGTAATATGTCCTGTTTCAAGTTCAAAGTCCATGACAAATTTTAAGTTCCCTTATCAAAGGAACATTTTTAAACCACTTATGACTAATAGTGATATGCTGGGACTCTGATAACCAAGCACAAAGAGTGTCCTGGCCAAAAGCTCTAACTAAGCTTCCTATATAAAAACAGGAGTCATATTAAACAGGAAATAGAAAAACCTCAGCCATGGAATCTATCTGGGAAATTACAAGGACACTTGCCCTTTGTCTGGGATTCTTGGATGGAAAGAGTCACCCACAGTCTAGACAGGCAAATGTGAAAACTACCCTATGATTGTTGTTGTTAAGTGCTGTCAAGTCAGTTACAACTCATAGCAAACCTGTGTACAGTTTCTAAGGAGCAACTAGTGAGCTTGATCCACTGACCTTGTGGTTCAAACCAACTATGCAATACAGCACATTAGCCCCACAGCACCACACCAGGACCCTATGATTGTCTACAATCCTGAGCAGATCATATAAGTCCCCATATCATCTCTGCTGAAGATAAATTTAAAGATTATAATCTATTTGAGGAAATGAATTACCATGAGTATTAACAGACACAACAAGTGGAAGAATTTGCACACCAAGGACCAGAAACAAAGAATACTATCTAGTCACCAGCTGCTCCTCAGAAGCTATGAGTTGGAGCCAAGTCCAGGGCACTTAATGACAACAACATCTAGTCTGAAAGATACTTTGCAATAAATGTTTATAATAAAGGTAAGAAGAGAGGAATATAAGTCATAACAAAATAGCAAGGCACCGTTTAAATAAATAAGCACTGAAAAAGAATACTGAAAATAAAATATATAGCCAGAGGGGAAAAGTACTTAGTGGATAGATTTCAAATTTCTTTCCTTTCATTAGATGCTAGTTAAAGCACCAGCATCTTTTGTTATTTATCTCTAAAGATTAACACTTACATGCAAGATATTTTTAAACAGGAAAGGAGAGGATTCTTTTTCTTTCCTGGGAATTGCACTGGAAAGTTAGATAAGTTTTACTTGTGTTTCTGGAAATTGATTTCACCAATTTTATGGAGTAGTGTAGAAATCAGGGATAGTAATCTTTATATTAAAAATCCCAGAGAAAACTCTAGTTCTAATCTCTGGTTGTTGTTAAGTGCTGTCAAGTAGATTCCAACTCATAGTAACACTGTATAGGGTTTCCATGGAACTACTGGTGGGTTTGAACCACAAATCTTGAGGTTAGCAGTGCAATGTTCATCCTAGAACACTACAACCAAGACCCTCCAAACTCTGGATGCTATACTAAATTTCTAACATACTTAGCAGGACTTTTCACTGATTTCTACTATGGTGCATAAATTAACAAAAAATTTACACAAATAAGTGCATTACTTGGCAGCCTCCCTTCCCCCTTCTAAATAAAACAAAATACCCTATCAAACATTCTGCTTATAGCTAGGTAAAAGGCAGTTAGACATTTAATTGAATGACTATTCTATGTCATAACTGGTATACAATCTAAAGTGAAATTTAAGAATTAAATTTTTATAATGAAAGCTATTATTCCTGGGATTTATAACAATCTGTTTTTAGCTAGAGAAAAAGGATAGTTGTCAGTCCCTCAACAGAACAACAGAACAAAAGCTGCCGACTTCTACAT
The DNA here is from genome assembly GCF_000296735.1 of Chrysochloris asiatica. Lineage (NCBI taxonomy): Eukaryota > Metazoa > Chordata > Mammalia > Afrosoricida > Chrysochloridae > Chrysochloris > Chrysochloris asiatica. The sequence continues at coordinate 15,217,303 of NW_006408549.1, read as the reverse complement.
ATATGGCATTATTTTATATATATAACATACCCTTACTATCCCATTGCCATCTAGTTGATGCTGACTCATAGCAAACCTATAGGATAAAGTAGAACTATCCCAAGATGGTACATTTTTACAGAAGGAGATACTTGGATTGACAAATCTAAATTCAGCAAATAAAAAGGCAGACCACTAGAAAGTCCCAAAACCAGAGTTCTGAGGATGATGAACCAGAT
>NW_006408549.1:15214670-15216150 GCF_000296735.1 Chrysochloris asiatica | reverse complement strand
TTAAGGTACAGAGTGGCTGTTAACCGCTGACCTTCTGGTTAACAGCCGAGTGTTTTACCACTGCCGTCACCAGGACATCTCCTAGGAAACTCTATGAGGCAGCCCAAGTCTGTCATATAAGGTCACTATTTGTTAGACTTGATGGGACAGTACAAAAACAACAACATATCTGTATGTCTGATCATTACAATCACTATTATAATAATGCAAGTTATTTGTCTTATATTAAAACAGTTTTATATTTTTAAATGCCTTAAAAATGCTTGATTAACAATTATTTTTTGGCATGGAATTTACCAAGAATTATGTGACAGTGGAAATTCTTTTTCTTTCCAAATAATCTAAGCTACTATGTATTTGACATTACAGTTCTTTCTTGCAATTCTATAGAAAATAGGTGCAAAATATCACTGGCTTGAAGGGATGGATGACCTAATAAGCTGACCTTGCTAACTAGGTACTCCATTCTGTCATGGACTGTAAAGTTGAAAAGAGAGGCTTTGATTCTGCCGGACGGTGTTATAGGGTTAGGAATGAGACAGATGCCAGTCATAACTAAGGCAAAATCTTTGATGTTGTGAAATAATGTGAAATTGTTCACAACAGATTAGTAAGTACACAAAGGTAAATTCATGCTTACTGTGTTTGTTAGGTAATCCACCCTTAAGTGGATCTTCATAATGAAAGCCTTCAAATAAGTCACTCTTGGTTGTTTTGTAGCTCTTGTGACTCAGAGATCCATGTCAAGAAGCAAACTGATAATGAGGAGATGTTCAAAAGAACTGCTGTGTCATAAAACCCTTTCCTTGGTTGACTGCCACCCCCCCCCAAAAAAAAAACAACCTAAACCCACTGCAGTTGAGTCTATTCCAGCTCATGGCAAACCTATAGGACAAAGTAGAAGTGCTCCATGGGGTTTCTGAGGATATAAATCTTGGTGGAAGCAGACTGCCATATCTTTCTCCCATAGAGCAGCTGGGAGGCTGAAACTGCTGACCTTTCGGTTACTGGGCCAATGCTTAAGTTTCTGTACCACCATGGCTCCTTCCCTTGATTGGGGAGACCAAATAGTCTTCGAAATCTAAAAGACAGACAATAGAAATTAAGATCAAGGTGTAGAAAAGGGCATCAACCATTCCTCCCACCGCCCACTGTACTTCTCATCTGGTTTCAATAATTCATTGCAATGACTACACAATGTTATTTATTGGTCCAGTTGTAAGGATTATTGTGTTCTTACAATGAATTACAATCCATACTGAAGACTGTATTCTTTGATCTTCTTCAGTAAGTATTTTAAGACTTCTTTACTTTCAGCAAACAATGTTATGTCATCTGCATATTACAGGTTGTTAATGAGTCTTTCTCTAATTTTGATGCCACATTCTTCTTCATATAATCCAACTTCTTAGATTATTTACTCAGTATGTAGACTGAGTAAATATCATGAAAGCATACAACCCTGGCGCACACCTTTCCT
>NW_006408549.1:15211945-15212930 GCF_000296735.1 Chrysochloris asiatica | reverse complement strand
ATGGTGAGACTTCATCTCACGTTCTTTGGACTTGTGGTAAGGAGGGATCAGTGCCTGGGTAGGGCATCACCTCAGTGAACTGATACAGTGGCTGCTACAGTAGGCTCAATCCTACAGTTGAGAATGACACAATACTGAACAGTATTTCGTTCTGTTGTACATAAGGTCACAAAGGCAGAGCTGGCTCAGTGGCACCTAACAACAACAACTAAAGAGAATTAAGCAAAGAGCACTAACAGGAATCAAGAAAAGCAGTTCTATACACTCATTACTTTAAAGTATACCAATAAAGCTGACAAAATAATAAGGAGAAATTAGCAAATCACCAAAAAAAAAAAATAGACTTTAAGGCAAAAACCAGCATGAGAGACTAAGAAAGACATTATCTCATGATTAAAGGACCAACTGAACAAGAGGACATAAGCATAATAAATATGTATGTTATCAATGAAAGAGCTTCAAAATACATACATCAGACTCCAATGGAATTAAAGAAAGAAAGAGACAACCCTACTATAATAGTTGAAGATTTTAATACCCCACTTTCAAAAAAGAACAAAATAACTAAAGAGAAACTCAACAAAGACCCAGATGGATTAAACAACACAAACAACTTGACCTCATATATTTATACAGTGCACTTAACTAACAACAGCACAACACACATTATTTTCCAATGCACATGAAACATTCTCCAAAACAGACCATATGCTAGGTCACAAAGCAAGCATCAAGGCATCTAAAAACATGACAATACTACAATCCATCTTTACAGATCACAGTGCTATAAGATTAGAACTCAATAATAGGAAATCAAGGAAACAAAATCAAATACATGGATACTGAATAATACCCTGCTTAAAAGTTACTGGGTGACAGAACAAATAAAAAATTCCTTGAATCACATGAAGACAAAAACACAACATACCAAAGCCTTTGGGAAAAAGCTAAAGCAGTACTTAGAGGTAATTTATAGCAGTAAATG
>NW_006408549.1:15209084-15210615 GCF_000296735.1 Chrysochloris asiatica | reverse complement strand
CATTTCCTTTATAAACAGGAACCAGACAAGGATGCTGTTTACTGTCTACTCAATATTGTGTTGGAAGTCTTAGCCAGAGCTATAAGGCAATAAAGGGAAATTAAAAACATCAAAATTGGCAAAAAATAAAAAAAGAACTAAAATTTTATTTGTTGATGATATGATTCTATACATGGAAAATCCCAGAGACTCAGCAAAAAAAAAAAAAAGTATTAGAGTTCATTTAAAGATTCAGCAAAGTGATGTGGTACAAGATCAGTATGCAAAAATCAGTTGGATTCCTCCATGCTAATAATAAAGACAGCTCTGAAAAGGATATTAGGAAACCAATGCCATTTACAATGTTGTTGTTGTTGATTGCCGTTGCCCAGTCAGTTCCAACTCATAGCTACCAAGTCAGTTCCGACTGACAGTTACCCTGTATAGGGTTTCCAAGGAGCAGATGGTGAGTTTGAACCATTGATCTTGCAGTGCAAACTGACCTTGAGGTCGAGTGCTTATCTTATGGTGCCACATGAGGACTCCAAAAGATGACATACTTAGGAATAAATCTAACTACATAAACGAAAGACCTGTACAAATAATACTACAAAACACTTCTACAAGAAACTAAAAGAGATTTACAAAAATGGAAGAATATACCAAGCTCATGGATAGGAAGACTTAACATCATGAAAATGTCAATACTACCCAAAGCAACCTATAGATATAATGCAATCCCAATCTAGATTCCAACATTATGCTGTAAAGAGATGGAATAAGTGATCCTGAACATTATATGGAAAGGAAGGATACCTTGGCTAAGCAAAGCACTGCGTAAGAGGATCAAAGTTGGACGTCTTCCACCCCCTGATTGAAAAATTTACTACACAGCCACAGTGGTCAAAACAGTCTGGTACTAGTACAATGGACTATACATAGGTCCATGGAACAGAATTGAGAACCCAGAAGTAACTCTGTCCACATATAGTCAACTTTGACAATGGCCCAAAACACATTAAATGGGGAAGAGATAATCTCTTCAAAAATGCTGCTGGCAAAATGGGAAATCCATTTGCAGAAGAAGAAACAAGACCTGTACTTCACACTATGTATGAAACAAACTCAATATGGATTAAAGCTCTAAATAAAAACCTAGAACTATAAAGAACATCAATCAAAAAATAGGGAGAAATTTGAGGGCTCCAATTGTTGTTATTGCTAAGTGCTGCTGAATAGAATCCAACTCATAGTGACCCTGTATAGGGTTTCCAAGGCATAAATATACTACCAAACCTTGCAAAAAAAAAAAACAATAGGAGACAAAAATAGATGACTGGGACTTCCTAAAAAGTCTTGGTGTGGCACTGTGGGTTAATATGCTGTTTGAACTGCAATGTGGGCTTGAACTGCAAGGTCGGTGGTTCAAGCTCACCAGCTGCTCCTTGGAAACCCTATACAGGGTTGCTATGGGTTGGAACTGACTCAACAAACAACATGTGCATCAAAAGATTTTCCCAAAAGAGTAAAAAGGGAGCCCACAGACTGGGAA
>NW_006408549.1:15203920-15205054 GCF_000296735.1 Chrysochloris asiatica | reverse complement strand
GAAGATCAAAGACCACAGCCTTTGGTATGGCTTGCACCTCAACAAAACTCCTTACCACTGAACCAATAAACAACATCCACATAAATGGTGAAAAGATTGAAGTGGTCAAAGACTTCATTTTTCTCAGATCAACTATCAACACTCATGGAAACAGCAGTCAAGAAATCAAACGACGTATTGCATTAGGCAAATCTGTTGTTGCACAAAACCTCTTTAAAGTGTTGAAGAGCAAAGATGTTAATTTGAGGACTAAGGTGCGCCTGATCCAAGCCATAGTACTTTAAATAATCTCACATGCATGTGAAAGTTGGACAGCGAATAAGGAAGTTCGTGGAAGAATTGATGCATTTGAGTTAAGGCATTGGAGGGCAATATTAAAAATACCATGGACTACCAAAAGAAAGAAACCAATCTGTGTTGGAACATGTACAGCTAGAATGCTCCTTGGAAGCCAAAATGGCCAGACTTTGTCTCTCATACTTTGGATATATTGTCAGTCCCTGGAGAAGGATATCATGTTTGGTATAATGGAGAGTCAGAATAAAAGTGGATGATCCCCAAAGAGATGGACTGACACAGTGGCAGCAGCATGGGCTCATGTGTAGCAACAATTGTGAAGTTGGTGCAAGACCAGGCAGTATTTCATTCTACTGTGCGTAAGGTCATTAAGAGTCAGTACTGACTCAATGGCACCTAATAACAGCTAATCAGAGTGCCTGCACACTGGAGGAATCTGAGACAATGGTTCTTGACAACCCTTCATGTGTAGAAAGGAATTCACACCATGGCCCAATTTTTAGTCAAGCAGTAGATGAGTACACAGAGGTGGGGCGTGGGTACAACAACATTTGTAAGATTTGTTCACTAAGTAATGGTCAATCATTCAAAATCAAAAGGACAGAATTTTCCTAAGGACAAAGTTGAGAAGGGATGGGAAGGTGGGTGGAATGGAAATAGGAAACACAGGAAGGAAGAGGGTAACAGTTGTTGCATGGAGGGGATTGCAATCATTGAGATGAAACAAAATGTATGATTTGTTGAATGTAAAATTGATGATCATGTCTGTACACATTTACTCAATTCACAATAAAAAGTTACAAAAACCCAAATATTAAAAATTAATAATACGATACT
>NW_006408549.1:15184966-15202600 GCF_000296735.1 Chrysochloris asiatica | reverse complement strand
TATTGAATCGTAAGAATCTTATTCCTATTTCCTGTCACCAGACCTTCCACTGCACACTCTGAAACTAAACTCCCTCTTGAAAACTTGTAAGCCAGTCACTTTGTGCCTTTATTACTACCCCCGCCCCCCAATTTTAGGTAGCCAATGTCTAAGTTACCTGTTCCTATCAACCCTGTGTACAGAGGGGATAGGATTGATCCTTAATGTGAAGACTCCTTCCCTCTTAGTTTGTATTTTGAGCTACTACATCCATAGTATGGGTCAAATTCATCAATCCATAGCAATTTTCACTTGTTTCCTCTATCAAAATTTTTTTTGTATCTTCCTATAGTCGAGTTCTGATCATCAAGCCATTGAAGCTAGGTCAAATGGGTACTAACTGCAAGTCTGGGTATTCTTGTGCATCTCCCCTCACTTCTTATCAGCTGGATGCTTCACTCTCAGCTGTAGCCCTCCATGGATATGTCTTTGTCCATGGGCTCAGGTGTCCCCAGTTCTCACCACACTTCAGACCAACAAGCCCTTCCTCTTTTCTCTCTCATCTGCAGGTCGAGAGGAGTCTATGAAACGTGGTTAAACTCAGTCCATATCTTCACTGCTGCCTTTACTCCACTTCCACTCACCAGTAGACCAACGTGGTCACCAGCAAGCTTACATGCCTGCTCGTGTATGAACTTTTTTTTAACCCAGCCAACCACACTGAGGGAAAGACTTGCTGGGCCTGTCTATTGTGTGGGCTCAAGATCATAGTTTGGGGGAACATCAAGATCAATTGAGATAGAGTAGAACACAAAGACAATGTTCTACATCCTACTATGGCAAGCAGTGACTAGGGTCTTAAAAATCTGCAAGTTGCTATCTAAGATATGTCTATTGGTTTCTCTTCATCCAGAACAAAGAAGAATGAAGACAATCAAAGACTAAAGGAAATTAGTTCAAACGACCAGTGGACCACTTGAACCTCAACCTCCACTATGCTGAGACTAGAACTAGATGGTACTGAGCTACTGAAGGTACTGGATAGAATAGGAGAAAAATGAGGCACAAAACTCAGAACTGTAAAAAAGACCAGGATTACAGGAGACTGCTGGAATCCTCGACTGACACTTAGACATCCTTCAGGCCTGGAATGGAACTCAACCTGGTAGATCGGCTTTGAGATAAACAACAGACAGGACTAGAAGGTGAACAATAACACCAGAGAGATATGTACTCCTTAGAACAATCAACTAGATGAGACCAAAAGGGCAGCATCTGCTTGGGTACAAAGCTCAGAAGGCAGTAAGATCCAGGAAAGAAAGAGAGAACGGAAGCAGTAAACTAAGGGAGTAAGTGGGAAGAGTGCTATTACATTATAGGGATTGTGCTCAAAGTCACAAAACAAAATGCATATGAATTGTTGAATGGAAAACTAATCTCTGTAAATTTACACCCAAATCACAATGTTGCTGTTGTTAAGTGCTGTGGAGTCGATTCCAATTCATAGCGACCCTGTATAGGGTTTACGAGGAGTGGCTTATGAGTTTGAATGACTGAGCTTGCAGCTCAAACTGACCTTGCAGTCCAGTGCTTATCTTGTAGCGCCACACAATAAAAAAAAAACCCAAAATAAATAAAAAGCTAATGGCTTAGAATTACTGAGCCATTATCATGAGCCAAAAAGAGCCCTGGTAGTATAGTGGGTTATGAGTTAGCCACAAGGTCAGCAGTTCGAATCTCCTAACCCCTCCATAGGAGAACAATGATGCTTTCTACTCCCATAAAGATTTACAGGTTCAGAAACCCCATACGCAGTTGCTATGCCTCAGACATAACTCCAGAGCATACAACCACCACCATCATGAGCCACGCACTCTAAAGAGTGCCTCTACATAGATTATGTAATTTAATCTCACAATAAATACAATATATGCCCACTTAAATTTTTATTATTAGTATACATGTTTTATAGATGAGGGAACTGAAGCTTAATGATTTTAAATAACTTATTTGATATATGGATGTGGGCTAATGCCTCAGATTGCAAAGTCATTTGAATTGCAAAGTCAGTTGTTCAAGCTCACCAGCTTCTCCTTGGAAACCCTGTATAGGGTCACTATGGGCTGGGATCGAGTCGACTCGATGGCACTTAACAACAACAACAACAACAACATTTGATATATAGCTAATAGTTATGTTGTTAAGTGTTGTTGGGTTGGTTCCAACACATAGCAATCTTGTATATGGCTTCCAAGGAGTGCCTGGTGAGCTTGAACCACTGATCTTGCAGTTCAATCTGACTTTGTAGTTCAGCGCATTAATGCACAGAGCCACACCAGGACTTCAATGAGTAGTTAGGGCAAGGTTAAAATAAAAGCAAATTGATCTCAAAGTGTATGAGATCAATTCACTATACTAAATTCAACTTGATAAATGGAGTTAGGTTCATGTAACTATTTTGATAAGAAAATAGGAAACAACTCAAAATTAAATTTTTTTATTTTTTTTTGTATTTTAAGCTCACAACTGGTAATAAAATATTGTATAGCAGAAGAGTAAAAGAATTTGGAATTCATTTATACCAACCTCTTTCTTTTATAAGTTACATAAGGGAGGCTCAAAGCGGTAAAGTAATTTGTCTAGTATTATATATCTAGCTAATAAACAAAGAAAGCAAGATTAAAGCCCAGACCTTCTGATTCCCAGTCTAAATATCTGGAAGGCTCTACTGTAAGACAAAACATTTGCCTGAGGAGACTCAAATTTCACAAAGACTTCATGTAACAGTGTAATGCTAGTACAATCTAAACACATTACATAATATGGGTGAATACATGCTTTACAGGGAGATCATGAATAAATGCTATTTAAGAAGCCATTATAGTTCCACAAACACAAGGGGACTTCAAAAAGTTCAAGGAAAAAAATCCCATTATCTTTTAATTTCATTTCCCCACAATATTTCAGAAGTCCTCTCATATTTTTTGGGTGCTAACTGGTTTATACTCAAACACTAACCTGAAAGTAAGACAGTTCAAACCCACCCAGCAGCATTGAAGAAGCAATGCCTGGTGATTTGCTTCTATAAAGATTATGGTTGTCTGGACTAATGGAATATGTGAACATCAGTCTCCCCAACTCTGAGACCAGAAAAACTAACTAGATGGTGCCTGACTACCACTAACAACTGCTCTGAAAGGGATTAGAATGCCCCGGATGTTGTTGTCCCATTGTTAAGTGCCATTGAGTCAGTTCCTACTCATAGTGACCCTGCATAGAGTTTCTAAGGAGCAGCTGGTGGGTTTGAACTGCCAATCTTGTGGTTCACAGTTCCTACACCACCACACCAGGAGTGGGAGAAAACAGAACAAAACTCAAAATTGTTTATTTTTTTAAAAAAGACTGGGCTTATTAGTCAGAAAGAGACTGGAGAACCTGAGACTGTGGTTCTCAATCACCCTTCAGTCTGGAAAGGAGTTCACCCTTGTGGCCGGATTTTCAGCCAAGCAGTAGGTAGGTACACAGGGGGCAACACTAGTAAGGTGTGCTCACCATGAAATGGGCAATCATTCAAAATCAAAAGAGCAACATTTTCCTAAGGACAGAGTTGAGAAGGGCTGGGAAGATGGGTGGAATGGAAATAGGAACCACAGGGAGGAAATGGGGTAACTGTTGTTACATGGAGGGGATTACAATCAGTGAGATGAAACAAAGCATATGATTTGTTGAATGTAAAACTGATGATCTGCTCTGTAAACCTTCACTCAATGAACAAGAAAAAATAAAAGACTGTGGTTGTTATTGTTAGTTATCATTGTGTTATTGTGACTCATGGTCATTCCATGTACAAAGACTGCAAGACCTAACTGCTAACCTTTCAGTTCATAGTTGAACACTTAACCCTTTGTACGACTCTGGAACTCCCACCCCTTAAAGATTATAGCCAAGAAAATCCTATGAAGCAGTTTGCTCTGAAACATGAAAGACTACCTACCATAAGTAAGAACTGAAACCCTTGATGGCAAGGGTTTATTATTTTAAAATTTCAACTATGTGTTAGGCACTGCTCCAGACACTTGAGTTTCATTAGTGACCAAGAACAAAACCCCCTGCTTTTGTAGCTCACATTGTAGTGAGGGAAATAAACATGAGACAGTGGATACAATAATGCAAATTATGTAATGTCTTTGAAGGTGGTTAAGTGTTGTAATAAAACATAAAAGCAGAGCGTGGTGAGATTAGGGGAGCCAATTTGGAATAAAGAGTGAAGGTGGCAATGTTAAACAGGATAATCAAAGTCAGCCTCATTAAGCTGACATTTAAGCTGAGTCTAGAAGGTAGGAGAGGCTAGTGAATATCGTGGAAAAGTGTTTCAGGCAGCTAATACAAAAGTCCTAAAGACAGAGCTTACCTGACATCTTTGGAAAACAGTCTAGGGAGCACTAATACTTAAGAAGTGTGATTAGAAATGTAGGCGCAATGTGGCTTTTGCCCACTAAACTAACTTTTAACAATGAAATAAAAACTATCCCGTTTGTTTATATCATAACTAGGTATTACAATATCAAAGATATGAGGGCAGTACTTTCTCAAAGTTTAACGGTATTACACATATCAGAATGAAAATGGTTGACAAAGTGGTTTAAACTGGTAATTTTTGCCAGCGTAATCAACTGTGCAGAAATTGCATGTTAACTGTATGCTAATGATTTGAATCCTGTGGTTGAGTCCTGTCCAGTGTTTTGCTCATTAAAAAGTAGCAAACTTTTCAATTTAATTGGTGGGAGGGAAGGCATCATGCCTGAGCACTGGTATGTTGTAAAAGTTCTTAGGGTGATTTTAAAATGTAGCCATGGCGGGAAACCACTACTATAGTATATACAATGTGAGCGCATTGTCCATTCCGTATGCTAATCCTTGCTGCTCCAGATCATTTTAATATTGTCACTACCTGAAACTCCTAGATCAGAATACCTTCAATAAAAATCCTGAGACCTCTTCCTCTGTCTCACTGGAAGTGAAAGGTGGGATCAGCCACATTTCTCCTTTACTTTCCTATCCATGAGTTCCTCACACCACCAACAAACAAGGCTGTGCTTACCGAAGAGTTGAGAGTTGGAGAATGGTAATGTAAGAAGCGAGCGAGAAGACAGCAACTTGGTTGGCATTGTCTACTAATACTTTTTAGAACAAGGTTGTCTAACTTTAAATATTCTGCATTACTGTTTCCCCAAATTTTAGGTAATGTGTCTTTTATTTACGTGTGCCTCACACATTTTAGAATGAATGAAATCAAGAAGGCTGACAGTAAAAATCCATCAGTCTGTCCTTCCCTACCTCCAATATTGTTTTCCAGAGGTAATCTCATTTTTCTGATTCCTTTTGTTGTAGTTATTGTTAAGTGCTTTCGAGTTGATTCCAATGCATAGCCACCCTGTACAGGGTTTCCGAGGACAGATGGTGAGTTTGAACCGCCAACCTTGCAGTTCAAATGGCTTTGCAGTCTGGAGCATTAATGCACAGTGCCACACCAGGATTCCCTCATTCCTTTCAGTTACTCTTTCATTACTACAAAATATTCTATGCTAAAGATGTTGTTGTTGTTAAGTGCCATCGAGTCGGGATCTGACTCATAGCCACCTGCACAGGGTTTCCAAGGAGCAGCTGGTGAGTTAGAACTGCCGGCCTTATTGACCCCACAACGACGTTGCAGTTTACTGCATTAACCGGCAACGCAACACCAGAAGGCCCCTGCTAAAGATAGCTAAGAATTTAACTAACTTGAAGCACTCTACACTTTCCCAACCCCTAACAGTCATTGTTATTGCTACCATTATTGTTACATTCCATTGGTTACATTTCTAATTTTAAATAATATACTAAACCCTTAACTGTTGGTTCAACAATAAGCAGTATCATCGCTTCACTTTGGGATTAACAATATTGCATCCCTTATCTGTTATGGATTCAATTGTGCTCCTTAAAAAGGTATGATGAGATCTTAAACTCCCTGCCACCTGTGAGTGGACCTTTATTTGGAGCCATGGCCTTTACAATTGTAGTTGGTTAGCATGAGGTCATACTGGAACAGGGTGAGTCCTAATCCGATGTTAGTGGTGGCCTTCAGAGAAGAAGAGGCATAAAGACAGTCACAGAAGGAAGATGGCCCTGTGAAGATGACAGCAGTGGTTTCAGCTATACTGTCACAGCTCAAGGAACACCTGGAGCTACAGGAAGCTGGAAGAGGCAAGGATCTTCCTCCCCTGGAGACTTCTGAGAGCAGGGCACTGCCAATACCCTCAATTCAGACTTCTGGCCTCCAGAACTGTGAGAGAATGGATTTCTTTGGTTATGTTTGTGGTGCTCAGAGATGTTAACCAACTTGCCTGAGACCACAGAGGTAGCAGAGTGAAGACATCAACACATGAGGACTTGTGGTGGTAACTTGTTGTTAAGCACGGGTTAGTTGTTCCAACTCATAATGACCCTATATAAAATTTCAAAGGAGTAGCTGGTGGGTTTGAACTGCTGGCCTGTGGTTCACAGTCTAGTGCTGATCCATAGCACCACACCAGAAGTCAAATGTATATAATGTTGTTGCTGTTACATGCCATGAAGTCAGTTCGTATGCACAGTAATATAGGGTTCCTTAGGGTTTAAATCAAGGAGCTCTGGTAGTGTAGTGGTTACGAGTAGGGCTATTAACCTCATGGTCAGCAGTTCAAAACTACCAGTGGTTCTGCAGGAGAAAGATGAAATTTTCTGCCTCCGTAAAAATTATAGCCTCAGAAACAGACACCATAGAAGAATTGATGCTTTTGAGTTATGGTGTTGGAGGAGAATATTGAAAATGCCTTGGGCTACCAAAAGAACCAACAGATCTGTGTTGGAAGAAGTGCAGCCAGAGTGCTCCTTGGAGGCCAGGATGGCCAAACTTTGTTCTCATACTTAGGACATATTGTCAGGACGGACCAGTCCCTGGAGAAGGATACCTTGTTTGTTAAGGTGGAGGGTCCGAGCAAAAGAGGAAGACCCCTCAGTGAGATGGATTGGCAAAGTGGCAGCATCAATGGGCTCAAGTGTGGCAACAATAGTGAGGTTGGCCCAGGATCGAGCAGTGTTTCGTTCTGCTGTGTATAGGGTGGTTATGAGTCGGTACCAACTCGATGGCATCTAACAACAACAACAACAGAAAACCTATGCATGGTCATTATGAGTTGGAACTGACTTCACGGCACATAACCACCACCAACGGCACTGGAGGAGTCCTGGTATGGCGCTTCAGGTTAATGTGCTGAACTGTAAGGTTGGCAGTTCAAACTCACCAACCACTCCTCATACAGGGTTGCTGTGAGTCAGAACCAACTTGACACTTAACAACAACTATGGAGCTAGATGGTGGGATGGCCCTGCTGACTGAAACTTCAATACAGTTGAAAACTCCTCTCCACTCTACCACAGATCACCGGCCCACCCACTCTGGAGAAAATGGCAGAGTGCAGAGCATTACGTATATAATACTGGTATTTTATATAACAGTGAGAGTTATTTTGTATCAGTGAGGATTTTATAACCACATGATGCTGGAAGTTCAGAATGTCCCACAGACTAGCATGGTTATTAGTGTGAGACAAACTCCCTCTCTAAATATACTGTTTTAGGCACTGAAAGGAAGATTATGTAGGTGCAGAATGTGAGACTTAGAAAGTTTTGGATGACATACAAATTTACACTGCCATTGGTGTTGTCTGACTTCACCAGATGGAATACACAAGAATCAATCAGACTATATCTGTGGGAAGAAACAATGGAGACCTTGCTCAGTATCATCAGCCAAAACAAGGCCAAGGGCAGACTGTGGAACAAATCGTAAATTCCTCATATTGCAAGTTTAGACTGAAGCTGAAGAAAATAAAAACAAGTCCATACAAGGCTAAAGCACAACTTTTAGTATATCCCACCTGGATTTATACACTATCTCAGGAGCAGATTTTATGCATTAAACACTAAATCATTAAAGACCGGAAAAGTTGTGGAATCATATCAAGAACATCATACATGAAGAAAACAAAAGATGATTTAAAAGACAAAAGACAAAAAAGGCCAAAATGGATGTCAGAAGAGACTCTGAAACTTGCTCTCGAGCAAAGAGAAGCTGAAGTAACTGGAAAAAATGAGGAAGTAAAAGAGCAGAACAGAAATTTTCAAAGGGCAGCTGGAAAGACAATTTATAACACAAAATTTGCAAAGACCTGGAGGTAGAAAACCAATAGGGAAAAACATGATCAGCATTTCTCAAGCTGAAAGAACAGAGAAAATATTCAAGCCTTGTGTTGCAATATTGAAGGCCTTGGTGTGGCGCTGTAGGATAAACACTTGACTACAAGGTCAGTTTAAACATCAAGGGCAGGGGTTCAAACTCACCAGCCGGTGCTTGGAACCCTACACAGGGTGGTATGAGTCAGACCTGACTTGAGAGCATTTAATAACAATATGGACAAAATATTGAATGATGCAGAAGTGTAAAAACAAAACAAAACAAAAAGATGGAAGGAATATACAGGCACTGTACCAAAAAGAATAGCCTGATACTCACCCATTTCAAAAGGTAGCATATGAGAAGCTGTGAGTCCAACCACGTTCAATAGACTCCTGTGAACCTGGGTAGAGACTTGGTTGGCCAGCAGTTTGGCAAGATCTGGGGACTCCTGGGCCCAGAGTCAGTGACATAGCCACAGAGGACTAAAGTGGAGTGTGAAGCGCCAACTGATAAGAAGAGAAGGCATATGCAAAAGAACACCCACACTTGCAGATAATACCCACTTGACCTGGCTTCAATGGCTGGATGATCAGAGCTCCACTAGAAGAAGAAAAAAAGAGTAATCTGATATAATTTGATGAACTTGACCTACACCTATTGATGCAGTAGCTCAAAAGAGGGAATAAATCTTTAAAGCAAGAATCATTCCCATCCCTTCAATGCATAGGGTAGATAGGGATGAACAACTTAGACATTGGCTACCCAAAATGGGGAGGATACAAAGGCAAGAAGTGACTGGCTTACAAGCTTTCAAGAGGGAGCCTAGATCCAGAGGGTGCAGAGGAAGGTAGAATCTCCACTGAGTAGTATCCAATCTGTCTGGGCAGGACTGATGAAAGGAGATGGGGATAGCATTCTTATGGTGCAATAGTGAATAATTGCTCTCAGGACTGACTGTGAGAGCTGGAAATGTAAAGGTAGATATTTTGTAGCAAAATGAGGGGAGTGTTTGACTTTGCAGTCCAGAAGCAGAGGCCCCTGGGACCATCAAGGGAGAATAGTGGAGTGTGGGACCCTACCCAGGGAAGCAGTGACGCCAGAGATGGAGGCAGAGACAATGATGTGGAGAGATGGAGCAGCTGGGATCTCTAGACCCAGAGAGAGAGACGGGCTTGCAGGGGGTATACCCTTTGGTTGGTTGATGATGAATGGAGGGGATTAACCATGGCAATATAATGATACACAATAGGATGAATGTAAAACTAATGTTCTCTCATGTAAACTATAACATAAAACATTTAAAAAAGAAAAAAAAAAAGGTAGCATATGATTAAGAACTGTTGGTACTGAAGGAAGTTCAAGCTACACTGAAAGCATGGGCAACAAGCAATCCTCCAAGAATGGAAGGAATTCAAACAGCTATTTCAGCAAACTGATGCCGTGCTGGAGGCGCTCATTCGTCTATACCAAGAATTTTAGAAGACAGTTACCTGGCCAACAGATTGGAAGAGACCTATATTTGTGTCCAATCCAAGGAAAGGTGATTCAATGGAATTCAAAGAAAGGTGACTATAAATAATGCGGAAATCATCAAACAGTATCATGAATATCACATGCTGAAGATAATTCAAAAATGGTTGCAGCAGTACATGGAGCTACAAGAAATTCAAGCCTGATTCAGAAAAGGAAATGGAAGTAGAGATATCATTGCTGATAGCAGATGGATCTTGGCTAAAAGCAGATAATACCAGAAGTAACTTATTAACCATGGAAAAGCATTCAACTCTGTGGATCATAACACGCTATGACATTGCAAACAATGGATATACCAGAACACTGAATTGTGCTCATGAGGAACCTTTACATAGACCAAGATGTAGTTATTAGAATAAAACACAGGGATACTGAATTTAAACTCAGGAAAGATGTCCATCAGGGTATCCTTTCACCCTACTTATTCGATCTGTATGTGGAGCAAATAATCTGAGAAAGTGGATTACATGAAGAAGAATGTGGCTTTAGGATTGGAGGAAGACTCATTAACAACCTGCGATGTACACATGACACAACCTTGCTTACTGAAAGTGAACAGGGCTTAAAATATTTATTGATGAAGTTCAAAGACTACAGACTTCAGTATGGATTGCACCTCAATGTAAAGAAAACAAAAATCCTTACAACTGGTTTAATAAATAACAACATGATAAATGGAGAGAAAACTCAAATTGTCAAAGACTTCATTTTGCTTGGCTGTATAATTAACATTCCATGGAAGCAGCTGTCTAGAAATCAAAAGATGTATTATTGCATTGGGCAAATCTGCTGCACAAGACCTCTTTAAAGTGTTCAAGAGCAAAGGACTAAGGTGCACCTGACCCCAAGTTATGGTATTTTCAATTGCCTCATCTGTATGTGAAAGTTGGCTAATGAATAAGGAAGACTGTAGTAAGCGCTGCATTTGAATTTTGGTGTTGGTGAAGAATATTGAAAGTATCAGAGACTTGTCAGAAGAACAAACAAATCTTCGTTAGAAGAAATGCAGCCAGAATGCTCCTTGGAAGAGTATATGGTGACACTTTGCCTCTCATATTTTGGACAAGTTGTCAGGAGGGATCAGTCTCTTGAGAAGGACATCATGCTTGCTAAAGTGTAGGGCCAGTGAAAAAAAGAAGACCCTCAACAGGGGGGACTGACACAATGAAAATAACAATGGGCTCAAACACACAAAAAATTGTGAGGGTAGTGCAGTACAGGGCAGAATTTTGTTCTGTTGTGCATAGGGTTGCTATGAGTCTAACAACAGTGTTGTTGTCTAAATGTTTGTTTCCTCACAACCTCACCAACTCTGGCTTTTATAGTTAAATAGGACCTCCCCTAACATTTCAAAAAAATACATGAAAATTCTGATATGCTTCATTTGCATTAAAGAAAAAAAATCTTCTATGTAGTTACTATTGCCTGGTTTATCACAAGATATTAGTTTGTCATATCCTATCAGCAATTTCAATAATGTTATGAATGTTAACAGAAAAGGAACTACATGCTTTAAGAAAAAGTATTAAAGTGAAATAAATATGTCAAACTATCAATAGTTCAAAGAAGAGAAAAAGAGTTTTAAAAATGGTAAATATTCTCTTATTTTGTGACACAGGAAGAGCTCCACCATTTTCGTTTAAATTTCACAGAATTTAAATACCTGCAGTTTGTTCAATAACTTAGTTTGAGGAAAATCTAAGACAACATTAAAAGAAATATGTAAAATTTAAAAATATTTTTTAACTGCAAAAATACTGAGGGCTTAGAGGAAGGGAAATAGCATCTCTGTAGTACAGTACATGTAATCGATCCATTTTCCTACCAGTTTTGTTTTAATTTTTGACAAATATCGAATAGGAGCACCCACTATTTAGTGGCATTGTAGGATAAAGCATAGGACCTCAAGGTCGCTTTGAACCACAAGAATGGCGGGTCAAACTCATCAGCTGCTCCTTGGAAACCCTATACAGGGTCACTGTGAGTTGGAACTGACTAGAAGGCACTTAACAATAGTTGTGGAATACACAACGAACTGTTAACCATAAGGTTGTTGTTAAGTGCCATCCAATCGTTTCCGACCCATAGCGACAGATGAGTTTGAACAGCCAACCTTGCACATTAACCCACAGCGCCACACCAGGACTCCAGCCATAAGGTAGGTGATTCAAATCCAGTTCAGTGCCTCCTTGAAAACCCAGTTCAGGGTCGCTTGAGACTTAACCAACTGAAAAGCATTTAATATAACAATTGGAGCCCTGGTGTGACTCCAGAATAAATAATGGACTGCTAGCCAGAAGATGAGGCTTTCTACTCCCGTAAGGATTTACACCCTCGGAAACCCTGTACAGGGTCGCTATGGGTCGGAACCGACTCAACGGCACAAAACAACAACAACAAGCCAGAAGATTGTCAGTTCAAACCTACTAAGCTCCACAGAAAGGTACGCTGTAAGTCGGAACTGACTCCAGAGCACTTAACAACAACTACAGCAATTGCATCACAATTATCTGGAGGGACTTTAAAAACACCCACACTTGCTCTTCCTCCTCCCCCAAATGGCATCGTAGGTGTGGGGCGAGACTGAGCACTAGGATTTTTAAGCAGTGATGCAAGTGATTTCCACATTCTTGGACGTTTGAGAGTGAAGCTAAGCCCTATTCAGTAAGCCGGGCTTACTTCATTGAGAACCTTTGAGGGTGGGCGGGCACCTGTGCTTTGGCGAGTTCACTTAGGCTACTGTGCTGCAGGGTCAAGAGCGCAGAAGTACACAGACGCTCTGGATATCTGCACCCACGGCTGTGCGGTTAAATGCAGGAAGGTGGGTTCCCAGGGGGTAGATGCTCGACTTTTTTCGGGTGTCCTCGGCCAGAGGCCCGCACTGGCGGGCGCAGGCAACACCGCGACGCTCGGGTCGCAAAGGCCGCCTTGTACACCTAGTATTTTCTCCGCGTCGTCCCGCCGACCCAGGTTAGCAGCTCCTTCCGTTCTCATCTCGCCCTCCCAGCGCGCATCTACCGGTGCGCATCCTTGCTAACCTCTTTGCCACATGGCGGACACGCGCAGAGGGGCCGAGGGGCGCAAACCGAGGCCGCCGCCGCCGCCACAGTCCCGCAGGCCAGCCGACCTCCGCCCCAGCCCCCAGTAACCCCCACTCCATCAGACTCGGCCCCTCGCCGGGTCATGGCTCCACCAATCGCAGGCCTCGGCCTCCGCCGCGCACCTGCGAGGAGGAGCCCGCGCACAGCCGCCGCCGTCGCAGCGTCCCCATCCTGCTCCGCCCCCATCGCGGTGCCCCGAGATCACCCGCCGCCGGCGCCTGGCTCCCTGCAGGCGAGAAGCGGAAGCTACTTCTTCTGATGCGGACTTAGGCTCGCAGGAGCCCGGCCGGCTGCTGAGCCGCTGCTTCCGGGCAGCTGCAGCAACGGTGAGGCGTTGGGTGAGGGCGCTTCTCCGACCCCACGACCCGGAGCCTGCGAGCGCCCGGAGCGGGCAGCCCCGTCGGAGGAGGAGGAGGCGGCTGCGCTCGGGCGTCCAGCTAACAGCGCTCCATGCCCGTGTGGTGCTGCCGCTGCTCCCTGGCCGGTCATTTCAGGTGACTTCTTCACCCGGGAGGGGCGGGCAGGGGAGCAGTAGAGGATGGAGAGCAGCCGAGCCGGAGACAGCGTGGGTAGAGGCAAAGCGGGCCGGGCCGTTGTGGAAGGCGAGGGCCTGGACTACAGCATTCTCCTCCCACCGTCCCTAGCTCCCGGGGAGCCCCTAGTTCGGGGAACCCTAGTCTGTTTAACCCCCTGCCATCTCCCTAGAACGCATCAGTCACGAAATTTATACTAGCAAGGCCTAGAGCAAGTCTGTTGAGACGACTGAGACTTCAAAGTAGTGTAAAGTTTTGAAATAGGGTTCCACGAAGGATCTCCTTTTCTGATTTTTGTTACTTCTTTGGAATCATCTTCTGATGACATAAAGTTACTGGGTTGTAGAAGGTAGGGAACTATTTTTGAAGTGCAGTGATCTAGTTAAAAATTGGTTTTGAGTTGTTAACCAGATGTTTGTTATTGTAATTCAGGGATGGTGTAGAAATTTGAAAAATGTGACGATTTTAGACTCAAATTTTGGAGGAAGTGTGTTGGATTGGTAAGAATGATACATTTTCAAGATCTGGCACAACTGGACAATCCTGTCAATTATGGGGGGGAAAGGGGGAAGTTCAAAGAAAGGTTTGAATAATAGGGTAAAGCAATGCTAAAATGAATTTCAAGAGCTTAGTGAAGATATGTAGTAAGATATGCCGTTTTACATATAAAAATGCTTCACGACAATGCTTTTTTTGGGTAAAATATGAAAGGTTTAATTAAGAGTTCTTAAGTTGAGGTTCATAAAATTTAAATTGCCTGTGACCTTGAATGGAAAGAAATGTACATTTTAGGTAAAGCTTAGTGAAAATAAAGTAATATTCCTTTAATTATAAATAAAGGTTTTAATTCAAAGTATTATTTGTAAAGTTGTTATACAAAAACAACCAATTAACATTTGCCATGGAGTCATTTGTGGTCCATGGCAACCTTTGCGTGTTAGAGTAGAAATGTGCTTCCAGGGGTTTTCAGTGCTGATTTTTTCAAGTAGATCACCAGGCATTTCTTTGGCATCACCTCTGGGTGGACTTGAACCTCCAACCTTTTCATTAGTAGTGAAATTAACAATTTACACCACTCAGGGATTCCTTGGTCATCAATATTGTTGTTAAGTGCTGTCAAATAGATTCCGACTCAGCGATCTTGTATAAGATTTCTCAGGAGCAGCTAGTGGATTTGAACTACTGACCTTATTTTTTTTGCAATACAGTGCTGATCCTCCTGCACCACACCTTGTCATCAATAGATGACATCAACTATAATGTGCTAAAAAAGACAAATATTTTTGTAGTATATTATAGTTGTCACAGACATCTAGAAATGTGTTTGTGCTCATTTCTTAAAAATTACAATAATCGTTACATACCACCAAGTTTGTTATTTAATGCAGTAGAGATGTACATACAGATACATAATGCATTTTTATTTTATGTATTTTAATATGCTTGGTGTAATGTCATTAGTTTACCTATTATGTAACATTCTTTGACAAAAGGCTATAGATGCTTGCCAAATTGTAATTTAAGTACAGTAAAGGTTTTGAACTCTCCAACAACAAAGTCGATGCCGTCTCATTGCGACCCTCTGTACAACAAAATGAAACACCATCTGGTCCTCCACCAACCTTAAAATCATTGCTATGTTGGAACCCATTGCTGCTGCCATGGTGCCAGTCCATCTCACTGTGCGTCTTCCTCTTTTTCGCTGTCCCTCCCCTTTACCAAGCATGATATCCTTCTCCAGTGACGGGTCCTCCTTATAGTGTGTCCGAAGTGTGAGAGATGAAGTCTATCATCCTCGCTTTCAAGGAGCATTCTGGCTGTACTTGTTGCAACACAGATTGGTTTGTTCTTTTGGCAGTCCAAAGTACTTTTAATATTCATCTCCAACACCGTAACTCAAATGCATGTATTTTTCTGTCTTCCCTATTCACTGTCCAACTTTTACATGCATATGAGGTTATAATGGAGAGTAGCAACTCAGATTTGTTTGCCTCTTCAGTCAGTTTTTTCAGAATGTATAGCTCTTGATTTAGTGCTATAGGATCAGCCATGGACTGTAAACCACAGAAGCCACACAGACCCACCATAGAAGCACAGGGTCGCTATGAGTCAGGCCTGACTCGATGGCACTTAACATGACAACATAGTTTCTGGTTTTTTAAATTTTTTAAAAATGTTTTATATAATAAGCTGTTGTATTTGAGCTCTGAGCAAATTCTTCCCTTGACTCCTTGACAAGACTACTTTGAGAGTATCCGATTTACTTTGATAGTTTTAGGAAACAGACTCTTACTGAAAATCTTGTTAAACTGAAGCACCTGGGAAATGCAAATGCCTTTCAGACAATTTGTCCAAAAAGATTTTTGACACTTTTTTTGTACAGTTTGGAGTTAATATATATTCAATTAACCCTAGAGTGTGAATACACTATAGTTACCTTTGTGTACAACAATACAGAGAAGAGGATGAAAGCAAAGTATTTGCTTTATTTTGGTGTTGAAAGAAAAAGAAAACCAAAAGCGTGTTAAAATGATGATTAATAAACCACATTTTCATTGAGAAAACAAGTGTTGTGTCTAAAATTAAACAGATATATGTGCATATATAGTACAAGCTTCATCACTGGCCATGTTTCTAATTTAATGTTACTCATTGAGCAATTTCATTAATAATACACATTTTAAAGTAAGTTGTAACATCTTAATTTTGCATCTTGTTTAATATATGAAAGGGTAGAAAGCATTATGAGAAAATGCCTACCAACTCTGAAAACATTCTCTTGTCTGTCAGTTTGACGTACTGTGGTGACTTGCATGTTACTGTGATTCTGGAAGCTATGCCACAGGTATTTTAAATACCAACAGGGTCACCCGCAGTGGAGAGGTTTCAGATGAGCTTCCAGATGAAGACAGACTAGGAAGAAGGAGAGATGGACTACATCTGAATATTTAGTCACTTAAACCCTTATGAAGAAAATGAAAACAAGTCCATGAGAGCCAAAAAATGTCTTTGAATGTATCCCATCTGAATTTTGAGATCATCTGAAAAATAGATTTGATGCATTAGACACTAAAGATTGAAGATCATGAAGAGTTGTGAGATGACATTAAGAACAACATACAAAAGAAAGAATAATGTCATTAAGAAGACAAGAAAGAAAGAAAAGACCAAATGGTGTCAGAAGAGATTTGAAATTTGCTCTCAAGTTTACAGATGCTAAAGCAAATGGAAGAAATGAGGAGGTAAAAAAGCTGAATAGAAAATTTCAAAGGGCATCTTAAGAAGACGAAGTCTTGTGGATGGTGACAAGCTATGGACAACATTGCAGAGAACGAGCATTCCAGAACATTAGTTGTGCTCATTAGTAACCTGTACATAGAACAAGAGTCAGTTGTTGGAACAGAACAAGGGAACACTGAATGGTTTAAAATTAGGAAAGGAGTGCGCCAGAGCTGTGTTTTTTCAACATACTTATTCAGTCTGTATGCTGACCACATAATACTAGAAACTTGATTATATGAAGAAAAACATGTCATCAGGATTAGAGTAAGACTCATTAACAACCTGCAATGTGCAGATGATACAATGCTGCTTGATGAAAGCAAAGAGAACCTAAAATACTTGCTGATGAAAATCAAAGACCACAGCTTTTGGTATGGCTGCACCTCAGTGTAAAGAAAACAAAAAACCTTACCACTGGACCAATAAAAAAAATCAGTAAATGGAAGAAGTTTGAAGTTGTGAAAGACTTCATTTTGCTTGGATCCATCATTAACACTCATGGAAACAGCACTCAAGGAATCAAATGACGTATTGCATTAGACAAATCTACTACACAAGTGTTTAAGAGCGAAGACGTTCAGTTTGAGGACTAAGGTGCGCCTGACCCAAGTCATGGTATTTTCAATAAACTCATATGCATGTGAAAGTTTGACTGTGAATAAGTAAGTCCATAGAAGAATTGATGCTTTTGACTTCTGGTGTTGGAGGAGAATATTAAAAGTACCATGGAATACTAAAAGAACAAACAGATTTGTGTTGGAAGAAGGACAGCCAGAATGCTACTTGGAAGCCAGGATGGCCAGACTTCGTCTCTCATACGTTGGATATGTTATCAGGAAGGACAAGTCTTTGGAGAAGGATATCATGTTTGGTAAAGTGGAGGGTCAGAGAAAAAGAGGAAGACCCCAATGAGATGGATTGGCACAGTGGCTGCAGCAATAGGCTC
>NW_006408549.1:15176301-15181661 GCF_000296735.1 Chrysochloris asiatica | reverse complement strand
AGCATCGATGAACTCAAGCGTGGCAACAGTAGTGAGGTTGGCCCAGGACTGGGCAGTGTTTAGTTCTGTTGTGCATAAGGTCGCTATGAGTCAGTACCGACTCGATGGCACCTAACAACAAACAACATCAAGAATAGCATTCCAAAGGATTAAAATCCTATAGTGTTTCTTCTGGAAGATAAGTGCATAACTTCAGAACTTTTCTTTTGTAGAGTTACAATTTGGTGCGGTCACTATCTGCAAAAAAGAAGGTCACCAATCATTCTTCCCACAGCACTCTCTCAACTCAGCTGTGTTCTAAAATTCATTGCAGTGTCCACACAGCTCTGAGAGACTATACTTGCAGTTATGGGGTTTATTGGGTAAGTTAACAGGAGTCATGGTGTGCAGCTGTGAGTTAATACTGTGGAATGCAAGATCAGTTTGTACTGCAAGGTTGGCACCTCAAGCTTACCAGCTGCTCCTCTGAAACCCTATACAGGGTCGCTATGAGTCAGAACCCACTTGACAGCACTTAACAACAACAACAGATTGCAATTCAGGGTCAGAAATGTTTAGAGCACTGTTGTTCCTGTCAGGACGGACTTTACTCAGCCATGCTGACTCTCAGGCAGTCCTCTCTTTTTCTGGCCAATGACCCAAAATTCTTTTAGCACTGCTGATAAATGCTACCCCACTCTGCAAGGAAGCCTGCTTCCCAAGGTCACTCATTTGTACTTGGTCCATGGTGCTAGGAAGCTATCACTCTTTGTCATGCTCTGATTCTTGGTTCTGCTTCTGCTTTTCCTCCTCTTCCACTTAGCTTTCTGTGTCACAGCTTTCTGTCCCTGGTTAAGGAGTTTCAATGCGCAGGGATAATAGGGTCCAAAGGACATCCTCCACTTCTGGCTCTTCTTTGATGGTAGTGAGATTCCCCCATTCCTGCTTCTGAGCTACCTCATTATAAACCCAGTAGAATGGTAACATTGACCAGTCCCACATTGGATTTCCAGGTGTTTGTAATCACAGTCCTATTAACAATCACTCACCAGTGAATCATGTTGTTGTTAGTTGCTATCAGTTAGTTCTGAATCATAGCGACCCCTTATAGGGAGCTGCTGGTGAGTTTGAACTGCTGACCTTGTGTTTCAAATCAAAATCCATCTTACCCAGACCTATCAGAAAAAAAATCATTTTGTGAGACATTGCATAGTTTACTACACCGCACTATCACAAACCCAGATGCTTTTCTTGCAGAAATTGACAAGTAGGTCCTAAAATTCATGAAAATACAAGGAACCAAGAATAACCAAAAGCAATCTTCAAAAGAATAAAGTTGTATGACTCATACAAAGCAACTGTAATGGAGACAGTAGGGTGGTGTATGGATAAATAGGTCATTGGAATATAATTTAGAGTTCTGAAATAATATTTTTCTTTACCCACAAGGGTACAAAGACTATATTCAAATTTAAAATAAAGGTTTAGCCAGCCAGTGGTATTTCAACAACTCAGTATCCACATACAAAAGAATGAAGTTGGATCACACCTCAACTTTTACACAAAAAGTAACCCAAATTTTATCAAAAACTTAAATATAAGAGCTAAAACTTGCAACTCTTAGAAGAAAACATATGTGTATATTATTGTGACTTTGAATTAGGCAGTGGTGTTTTACTTCTCTCTTATCTAAGATATTGTTGGTAGGTTTAAACTGCCAATATTGCATTTAGGTGTTTGCTGTTAAGTGCTGTCGAGTTGGTTCCTACTCATAGTGACCCTGTATAGGTTTCCAAGGAGCGTCTAGTGAGCTTGAACCACTGACCTTGCAGTTCAAACTGACTGTGCAGTCTAAGGCACCTCAGTTCAGAGACGAAGTTTGGCCACTCTGGCTTCCAAAGAGCACTCTGGCTGTACTTCATCCAGCACAGATCTCTTTGTTCTTTGGCAGTCCATGGTACTTTTAATATTCTCCTGCAACACCAGAACTCAAATACATCAGTTCTTCTGTGGTTTTCCTTATTCACTATCCACACTCCCTCATTTGGTCATTAAGATAGCTAGCTTATTTAGAGACTTGGCTGCAAGGCACTAAAAAGATTGGTAACTAACTCAATAGGACTTGGAACTACTATTTTGAAAGCATTTTTCTCTATTGAATAATTTGTGGCCTAAATAAATTTCAGAGTGAAGTTAGTGAAAAATTAGTAGAAACTGATTTTTCTAAAAGTCATATTGTTGCTTGGTTTTGTTACATACTTTTGGTACATGTTTTTTTTTTAAAGGAACTACAGTGACTCTGAAACTGAAGGAGAGATTTTTCATTCCTTAGTGCAATATTTTGGTGATAGCTTGGGGCGAAAAGTTAAAGCAATGCCATTAGTTGAAGAAACTTCTTTACTTGAAGATTCATCGGTGACTTTGCCTGTTGTAATAATAGGTAAGTTATTTCATTTTATCTTTTAATATTAGTTATGATCCTTACTACTTTAAAAAAAATCGTTTTATTGTGTACTGAGTAAAGGTTAACAGAGAAGATAATTCAGCAAATTGTATGCTTTTTCTCATCTCAATGATTACCATTCCCTCTGTACAACTACAGTGATCCTACTTCCTCCCTGTGGCTTCCCTTTTACAGCTTATATTTCACAAACTAGCAAAGCAAAAATATTTGATGTACACATACAAAACAGAAAATATATATTCATTTAAGTGTCCTAAGGGCATACTCTGATAACAGCTTTTGAGGACCCATGTGGTTAGATTGGCCATACCTAGATTTCTAGGCTAAATTACCATTCATAGGTCCTTACCACAGCTATAAAGTTCCTTTTATCAGGTAATATAGTCACAGATTCTGGGGATTAGGAAGGAACATATTTAGTTGCACCGTTTTCTGTCTACTACAGTGTATTCTTGTGTAAAGAACCTGTTTGAATTACTGTATTTTTGTCTGTTTTGATTCTTAGTGCTGTGTGTATATCAAGGAATTTGGCTTTGTGCCTTCGATCCTATTCCCCACTATTTGTTATTTGCTTTTAATTTTTATGAAGTCAACTGGTTCATTTTCTTGTCTAGCTCATTTGGGTTTTGTTTCATGCTTGAAGTCTTCCTACTCCAGAACTAAAGTGTGAAATACATCCTTTCTGGAGTTCTGGTAGTGTAGTGGTTATGACTCAGGCTGCGAACTCTAAGGTCATCAGTTTGAAACTACCAGCTGTTCCGCAGGAGAAAGATGAGGCTTTCTGCTCCCGTAAATATTTATAGCTTCGGAAACCCTGTACAGGGTCACTATGAGTCAGAACCGACTCCACGGCACATAACCACCACCACCACCTACTGTGCTTATATTTTTACTTTTTTAAATATTTAATCATAGAGCAGATTTTATTTGGGAAAAATTGTGGCACTGTAGGATAAGCACTCGACTGCTGACTGAAGGGTCGGTGGTTCAAACCCACCAGTTGCTCCTAGGATATCCTAACTATGGTTGCTATGAGTCGGAACCAACTCAATGGCACTTAACATCAATAATAGACAAGGAGGGAGCCTGGTAACTCCATGATATAAGCACTTGACTGTGAGCAATACCAGAGTACCAGCTGCTCTGTAGGAAACAGATGAGGCTTTCAGTTCCCGTGAAGATTTAAAGTCTCAGAAACCCTATGCAGGGTTACTATGAGTTAGAGTCAACTCAACAGCACTTAACAACAACAACAATTAGGCAAGGAGCTGCATGTTTTTTCCCTGTCAAATAACAGTTCCTGTGGTTAGACTGATTGGTTTGAGATTGGTGAGGAAACTGAGAACTGGTAATTCAGGTGAAAGGAACTGCAGGTACTCCCTGCTTACAACTGAGTTCTGTTGCGAGGACTCCTTTGAGTCTTACAGTTCTGATGTAAGTTGAATACCTCATTTTAAAACATTTTCTTTACTAATAATACCTTTTATTGTCAGAAGTTTTAGAAATCATGCATTGAACATTTGTGAGTTTCTGAGAATTATAACATCAACAAATTGTGATCCTGCAACATTGCATGTAGTACATATTACTAATGATAAGATGTACAAAAAAAGCCAGGTACATAAATGGAAGTAGGAAAACATACAAAAATTAACAAGAGATCTAGCTTCATTTTAATTAGAGATATACGCATGAGCTCTAGCTTGGTTTTAATTAGCATTATTGGTGGGGTAGCTTATGATCAAGAGCCAGTGATACGGAAGGAAGAAGTCCACGGAGATCTAGGTGCACTGAAAGCATTGAGAGAAAACAAGGCTCTGAGTATTGATGCCATACAAAATGAAATCTTTCAAAAAGCTGATGCAGCAATGGAGTCACTCACTCACTTATGCCTAGGAATTTAGAAGACAGCCACCTGACCAGCTGATTCGAAGAGATCCATATTTGTGCCAGTTCTAAAGAGTAGTCACCCAAAGGAATGCAGAAATCATCAGACAATATCATTAATATCACGTACTACTAAAAGTTTGCTAAAGGTAATTTAAAAACAGCTGCAACTGTACACTGACTGAGAACTGACAGGTTCAAGCCAGTTTCAGATGATGTGATGAACGAGGGATATCATTGCTGACGTCAGATGGATCTTGGCTGATAGCAGAGAATACCAGAAAGATGTTTACCTGTGCTTTACTGACTACGCAAAGGTTTTGATTGTGTGGTTTTTGACAAACTATAGACAACATTATGAAGAATGAGTATTCTGGAACACTTAATTGTGCCCGTGAGGTCCTTGTACATAGTCAAAGAGGCAGTTGTTTGAACAGAACAAGGGAACACTGAATAGATTAAAATCAGGAAAGGTGTGTGCCAGGGTTTTGGTTTTTTTTTTTTCACCATACTTGTTCAATCTGTATGCTGAGCATATAATCCAAGAAGCTGGATTACATGAAGAAAAACGAGGCAGTACGATTAGAGGAGGACTCATCAACAACCTGTGATACGCGGATGATGCAAGCTTGCTTGAAAGTGAAGAGGACTTAAAATACTTACTGATGAAGATCATAGACCGTAGCCTTTGGTATAGCTTGCACCTCAATGTAAAGAAAACAAAAATCCTCACCACTGGACCAATAAATAACATCAATATAAATGGAAAAGACTGAGGTTGTGAAAGACTTCATTTTGTTCAAATCAACCATGAACAATCATGGAAGAAGCAGTCAAATAATCAAATGACATATTGCATTAGGCACATCTGCTGTATAAACCTCATGAAAATGTTCAAGAGCAGTGATGTCAGTTTGAGGATTAAGGTGAGCCTACATGGGCTGTGAACCGCAAGGTCAGCAGTTTGAAACTACCAGTTGTTCCATGGGAGAAAGATGAGGCATTCTGTTCCTGTAAAGATTTATAGCCT
>NW_006408549.1:15172545-15175097 GCF_000296735.1 Chrysochloris asiatica | reverse complement strand
GACTCGACGGTACTTAACAACAATGTGAGTCCTGGAATCCTGGTGTGGTGCTGTGGGTTAATGTGCCAGACTGCAGTGCTGATGGAACTGCAAGGTCGGTGGTTCAAGCTCAACAGCTGCTCCTTGGAACCCTATACAGGGTCGCTATGGGTCAGAACTGACTCAGTGGCACTTAACAACAATAACAGTGTGAGTCCTAGAGTCCTGGTGTGGCACTTTGGGTTAATGCACTGGGCTGCAAAGTTTGGTTTGAACCACAGGGTTGGCGGTTCAAGCTCACTAGCTGCTCCTTGGAAATCCTATACAGGGTCACTATGGGTCTTAACCAACTCAACTGCACTTAACAACAACAACAATGTGATAGCTTGGTGTGGTGCTGTAGAATAAGCACTTGACCATAAGATCAATTTGAACGGCAAGGTCAGCAGTTCAAACTAAGCAGCCACTCCTCAGAAACCCTGTACAGGGTACCCTCACTATGAGTTGGAACTGACTCGACTGCACTTAACCACAACAACAATATGATGGCTGTAACTATGGTTACCTTGGCAGTGCCAGACAAAATGATTTCATGGGCTGTATGTGAACTATAAGGAGCTCTGGTAGCGTAGTGGTTACAAATCATGCTGTGAACTGCAAGGTCAGCAGTTCAAAACTACCAGCTGTTCCGCGGGAGAAAGATGAGGCTTTCTGCTCCCGTAAAGATTTACAGCCTCTCAAACCCTGTACAGGGTCGCTATGAGTTGGAACCGACTCCATGGCACATGACAACAACAAAACATGTGGCCTATGGGCCAGATGTTCTCCACCCCTGGTTTAGAACCAGAGCCTGATTAACTTAAGAGTATAAGTCCTAGTATGGCACTGTAGGATAAGCACTTGACCACAAGCTTGATTTGAGCTGTAAGGTGTGCAGTACAAACCCACCAGTCACTCCTTGGAAACCCTATACAAGGTTGTCATGAGTCAGAGCTGACTCATTGGCATTTAGCAACAAAAATGCTAGTAGCATAGCTTGATAAGAGGTTTAAAGGAGAGAGGACACCTGTATGATGACCTTCCAGGGTTTGCTTCTAAACATGATTATACTTCAGTTATTCGTGGGCCATACAGGTGGAATAAAGAAGTAACATTTGGGAACATACGATATATTTTTAGGAAAGAGGTCTGCTTAGAGAGCTAATTTTGGAAGTCAGTAGCAGGAAGATTTGAGTTGAAGCACTGAGTAGATGTAAGTTCCAAGAGAAATCTGGAAAGGAGCAAGCAAAGGTCAGGATGTACTTTTTAGAGAGTAAAGAAGGAGGAAAAATCGGCGATGTTTAGTAGTCATCTAAAAACACAAGAGAGGTCAAAGAACAAGAGTATTAATACACATTTTTTACTCTTCTTCATTTTTATTTTTGTTTGCTGATAGGAAATGGACCCTCAGGAATATGCCTTTCTTACATGCTTTCAGGCTACAGACCATATTTA
The DNA here is from genome assembly GCF_000296735.1 of Chrysochloris asiatica. Lineage (NCBI taxonomy): Eukaryota > Metazoa > Chordata > Mammalia > Afrosoricida > Chrysochloridae > Chrysochloris > Chrysochloris asiatica. Next base: position 15,173,624 of record NW_006408549.1, on the reverse strand, counting down.
TCATCAGAAGCAATACATCCAAATACCATCTTACATAGTAAATTAGAAGAAGCAAGACATACTTCCATTGTTGATCAGGTATTTATCACAAACTAGTTCTTTTTATTTTCTGTAATACTGCTGAAATAAGATTTGTTTTTATATTTAAATAAGCATTATGTTTCTTAGATTGAATATCCTTTATTCTAAATAATACTGTCCATTTCCATTACTTTTATTTTAGAATAACAAATATAGTAAATGACTTGTATTTATTTGCTTGATAAATTGATTAGAACAAAAATTCCCAAATTATTTATTGTTAGATTTTTAATAGATTCTCCCTCTGCCCACATTAGATTGGGAAGTGCTACAGCAGCAGACATTAAGATACTAAAGGCTTCTTCAAGCTTTGTACTAAAAAAATCATTAGCTTTGTTGAAACTCAGCCTTTTCCCTTATTTATTTGTTTAAAGACTCTCTATTACATGCCCTCTGATTGGTGACCACTTTTGTCACCAGTAAGGGGAAGTGAGGGAAAAACTGCAATGAAGCTGTGAGCTAAGCCCTACAACTTTCGGTAGACTCCTATGAACCCAGGTGGAGACTTGGTTGCCCAGCAGTCTGGCAAGACTTGGGGATTCTTGGGCCCACAGTCAGTGACATAGCCACAAAGGACTATAGTGGAGAGTGGAGCGTCCAGTTGATAAGAAGAGAGGGCATATGCACAAGAACACCCACACTTGCAGATAATACCCACTTGACCTGGCTTCAATGGCTTGATGATCAGAGCTCAACTAGAAGAAGAAAGAAGAGGTAAAATAGAGTAATCTGTGATACAATTTGATGAACTTGACCTACACCTATGGATGCAGTAGCTCAAAAGAGAGAACAAACCTTTACCGTAAGGATCATTCCTACCCCCTCCATACACAGAGTAGACAGGGATGGGCAACTTGGACATTGGCTACCCAAAATGTGTGTGTGGAGGGGACTACAAATGCAAGAAGTGAGTGGCTTACAAGCTTTCAAGAGGGAGCCTAGATCCAGAGGGTGCAGAGGAAGGTAGAATCTCCACTGAGTAGTATCAATCTGTCTGG
>NW_006408549.1:15159829-15170595 GCF_000296735.1 Chrysochloris asiatica | reverse complement strand
ATTAAACAAAGGTAATATTGGATTAGTTAATGACTTCATCATTATCCTTTTTTTCCCCCATTTTTAAATTCAACCTTTTTTTTTCCTTAAATTTAGGATTTAGAATACTTGTCTGAGGGTCTCGAGGGCCGATCATCCAATCCCGTTGCAGTGCTTTTTGACACACTTCTTCATCCAGATGCTGATTTTGGATATGATTACCCATCTGTTTTGCATTGGAAATTAGAACAGCATCATTATATCCCTCACTTAGTTCTTGGTAAAGGTCCTCCTGGTGGGGCTTGGCATGTAAGTTGTTTTTTTTTTGGTACCATTTTAGCCTATGTAAGTTGTCACATGTCAATCTTGATAAGGCCAGCTTGACACTTAAGCATTATAATAATCCTGTCATTATGATGTTCATAACATTTTTATCTGAGGAGAATTTTAGTGTAGTTGATTTAGTTAAATACAGATTAATTACTAGTCATTGCTAGCTAAATTATATTATTGATTTAGCATATTTTCTGAGAATGATGATGTCACAGGAATAGTTTAAATAGCAAAAAATTTTTAATTTAGTTATTTAATTTACAGTTTATACAATCTTATGCAGTATTTCAATTTTCATTAATTCTCTACAATTTCAAAATCTTAGATCTAGTGTAAAAGAGGTGCTTTTAAACTGTAGAACTGATAAATTAAGGATTCAGTCATTGACATTTCATTAGGACACCATCAGCTAATAATTATTCTTCACTCCTGTGTGTCTAGTATATAGTGAGTGCTCATTAGTTATGCAAATATGTTAAGTATTTTTTCTTGCTGTGTTTTGAAATTGAGACTTCATGGGGATCTTATTTCTTTATTATCAGAGGAAATGGAATCTATCAGGATTGAATTCACAGTTTCATAGTCAAACCTACTAACTTAATCTGCATTCATACTAATTATTTTTGTTGTCCCTACATCATTATACAGATGATCTCCCTGCTTTTGCCTCCTATGCCTTAGTTCACTTCATTCTACTTTCTATCATTCCTTGCCACTGGAACTATTCTTGATGGTTAGTAACTACTTTTTTGCTCAGTATGATGAAAAGTCTCATTTTATCTTTCCTCACCTCTTCAGCATTTGGCAGTGTTGATGTCTGTCAAAAATGATGACACCAACTATGCCTCCCAGAGCACTCCTCTCATTTGGATTCATGATTCTTTGCAGTAGCCATACAAGACTCAGATGCTATCCTCACAGTTAAGGGACTTATTAGGGAAATTAACAGATGATATAATTCAGTTTCAAAAATTCTCGGGGCACAATTCCAATCAGGACTGCCTCTCCTCAGCTGTGCTCACAGGTATGCCTTTTTCTTCCTGGCTATTGTTTCAGAGCTCTTTTAGGGCTGCTGATAAATGCCCTTAGGACATACTACACCACCGTAAGTCTCAGCCTGAAGGCCTTAGACTCTAACACTGTGGGTCAGCAACCCTAGCTCCCTCTATAAGCAAGCCTCCTGCCCAAAGGCACTCAGCTTTTTCTTGCTCTGTGGGCTGAAAAGCCCACTGTTTTGGCTCTTGGTTCTAGTGCTGCTGCTTGGCATAAAGGTTGAGCAAGTACGGTGAAAGAATACAACCCTGTCGCACACCTTTCTTAATTTTAAACCATTCAGTGTTCCCATGTTCTGGTTCCAACTGCCTCTTGGTACCTGTACAGATTCCTCATGAGCACAATTAAGTATTCAGGAATAAATCACACTTTGCAATGTTATCCATAGCTTGTCATGATCCATACAATCAAAAGCCTTTGCGTAGTCAATAAACCACAGGTAAACATCTTTCTGGTATTCTCTGCTTTTAGGCAAGATCCATTGAACATCAGCAATGATATCCTTCATTCCACAGCCTCTTCTGAATCCAGCTTGAACTTCTGGAAGTTCTCTGTCAATGTATGCTTGCAGCCGTTTCTGTATATTACCTTTAGTAAAACTTTACTTGCATGGGATATTATTAAAGATATTGTCCGATGATTTTTGCATTCCGTTGGGTCATCTCTCTTTGGATTGGACACAAATACAGATCTCTTCCAATCAGTTGGCCAGATAGCTGACTTCCAAATTTCTTGGCAGAGATGAGTGAGTGCCTCCAGTGCCGCCTCACTTTCTTAAAAGATTTCCAATTTTTACTCCACAAATTCATGGTGCCTTGTTCTTTGCCAATTCCTTCAATGCACCTTGGATTTCTTCCTTCAGGATCATTAGCTCTTGATCATATGTACTTCTTGAAATGGTTGAACATTAACTATTTCCTTTTGGTACAGTGACTCTATGTATTCTTTCCATCTTCTCTTGATGCTTTCTGCATCATTCAATAATTTGTCCAGAAAAACCTTCAATGAAGAAAGTCAAGGCTTGAATTTTTTCTTCAGTTCCCCCAGCTTGAGAAATGCTGAGCGTGTTCTTCCCTTTTGGTTTTCTGACTCCAGATCTTTGCTCATTTCATTGTAATATTTGACTTTGTCTTCTCGAACTGACCTTTGAAATTTTCTGTTCAGCTCTTGTAACTCCTCATTTCTTCCATTTGCTTTAGCATCTCTATCTACACTGGAGAGGAAGTTTCAGTGTCTCTTCTGACATCCATTTGGATCTTTTCCTTCTTTCTTGTTTTCTTAATAACTTTTTGCTTTCTTCCTGTATGATGTTTTTTATGTCATCCCACAACTCTTCTAGTCTTTGATCTTTAGTGTTTAATGTATCAAATCTGTTCAGATGATCTCTAAATTCAGGTGGGATATATTCAGGGTCATTAGACTTGTTTTCATGTTTTTCAGTTTCAGTTTGAATTTGCATATGATAATCTGTTCCACAGTATGCCCTTGGCCTTGTTTTGACTGATGAGATGGAGCTTTTCTATCCTCTTTTTCCACAGATGTAGTCAGTTTGATTTCTGTGTATTCCATCTGGTGAGGTCCATGTGTATAGTCATCTCTTATGCTGTTTAAAGAAGGTATTTGAAATGAACAAATCATTGATTTTGCAGACTTCTATCATGCAATTTCCAGCATCATTTCTATCATATTTTCCAACTACTGATCCTTCCTCTTTGTTCCCAACCTTTGCATTCCAATCACCAGTAATGAGCAATACATCTTGATTGCATGTTTGATCAATTTCAGATTGAAAAAGTTGGTTGAATTCTTCTATTTCATCCTTACTGGCTTTAGTGGTTGTGCGTAAAGTTGAATAATAGTAGTATTAACTGGTCTTCCCTGTAGGTGCATGGATATTATCCTATCACAGACAGCATTGTACCTCATGACTGATCTGGATATGTTCTTTTGACAATGAATGCAACACCATTCCTCTTCAATTTGTCATTTCCGGCACAGTAAACCCTGTGGTTCTCAGATTCAAAATGGCCAATACCAGTCCATTTCAGCTCACTAATGCCTAAGATATTGATGTTTATGCGTTCCGTTTCATTTTTGACAATTTCCAATTTTCCTAGATTGATACTTTGTACATTCCATATTCTGATTATTAATGCATGTTTACAGTTAATTTTGAGTTGTGCCCCATGAGCAATTGAAGGTCCTGCGGCCTTATTCCCTCTGGCTTTACTCCATTCGCATTATCACGGTCAACTCTACTTTGAAGAGGCAGCTCTTCCCCAGTCGCATTTTGAGTGCCTTCCAATCTGAAGGGCTCATTTTGCGGCACTATATCTGACAGTGTTTGTATGCTATTCATAAGGTTTTCAGTGATGAAATATTTAGAAGTAGTTCATCTCTCCTTCTTCCTAGTCTGTCTTCATCTGCAAGTTCATGTGAAACCTGTCCACCCTGGGTGACCTTGCTGGTATTTAAAATACTCGTGGGCGTAGCATCCAGAATCACAGCAACTCACAAGCCACCACAGTATGATAAACTGACAGACAAGTGGTGGTTATAGGACCTAGTACATAATAAATACTCTGTAAAGTTTAGCCAATAATAATTATTAAATAGCAATATGTATTCCATTCTTAATACTGGGAGTAGACTCCCTGTGTGGCACTGTTGTATCAGTACTAGACTGAACTACAAGGTAAGCAGTTCAACCCCTGCCCAGTTGTTCCTTGGAACCCCTATACAAGGTGGCTAGGAGTTGGAAACTACTTGACAATAATTAACAGAACAGCAATTCTGGGTTGTTTTAGAAACAGGGCTTCAAAGAGTTTTGAGAAAAGCCTTAGATTAAGAGTCGTTTCAAGGAATTATTGTGGCCATTGGGAACGTGCTTGGTCTTGGGCTTTTCTTACTGAGAAAAGCAGAACTAAGGCCGACTAGGGAACATGAAGGGCTCATGTTCCTTGCATGCAGTATTTCCCTTAGCAGTGAGTCTGTTCTGAGACAACCATTACTTATTTTCTTGAGTTGTTGCTATATTCAGAGAGCTTACACTTCAGAATTGTAATTGATGGAGGAGGAAAGGCAGTTTTGGTGTCAATTTTAAAAAATTTGATAATATATTAAAATGGAAAGGCATATGAAGTATTAGAAAATTAATGAATCTTTCACTAGTCTTCCTTTAGTGCAAATACTGATTTGTTTCTCTAACATATTGTACATCTGAATTATATTGATCATAGTACAAAGCTATCAACATTATATAGTCATTGTGAAGTATTATAGATTTGTTTGCTAAGTTTTTAACTATATGAAAGAAAAAATGTAGATGAATATTAGCAATTGATGAAAGCATGTATAAGTTTACTGGAGTCAAGTTTTAGTGATCGTTTATACAACCATTTAGAACTGCTTCGTATACACCTTTTCTAGAGTCTTAATTGCTGTAAATAAAATGATTTGGTAAAAAAAAATATTACTGCTGAACTATGTTTTTTTATTGTCCTTTTTTACTCTAAAAGAATATGGAAGGCTCCATGTTGACAATCAGCTTTGGTAATTGGATGGAGCTACCTGGACTTAAGTTTAAGGATTGGGTGTCTAGCAAACGAAGGTAAAGCTCAATCTGTATTAATATTCTTTGGAGTACAGTGAAATAGAATCTATGGGTAAATTTCAAAATATTTATGTGATCATGTTTAAGATGAGTAATGTGTAATTATCCTGGTGTGGCGCTGTGGGCTAATGCGTCAGACTGCAAAGCCATTTGAACTGCAAGGTTGGTGGTTCAAGCTCACCAGTTTTTCCTCGTAAACCGTATACAGGGTTGCTATCAGCTGGAAGGCACTTAACAACAACATCATGAACAAAAACGCCTCTTTGCAGCAGTGATTGTATTGAGCTGGTTTCCAGGTAAAGGTGTTTTGAAACTAAGAGATAAGGATTGCCTGTAGGTTGGATTCTTTATGACTTCTTTGTTACCCTTGGATTTATCTCACTTTCCCATTAAACCTTTGTTTAGTTAATAACTTTCTTATCTACCCACACATCTTTCACACTCCTTTATTTACTTAATGTTTATGTTGTTATTAAGTACCTTGAGTCAGTTCTGAAGTCATAGGCCTCCAACGAGCAACTGGTGGTTTTGAACCACCAATCTTGTGGTTAGTTCGTGAGAAATATACAGTGTTTATCCTACAGGATTCTACTTATAGTGGATATTTTGTTAACTGCCATCGAGTCAGTTCTGACTCACAGTGACCCTATAAACGGTTTCCAAGTAGTGGCTGGTGCGTTTGAACCGCCAACCTTGTGGGCCAGTGCATATGCTACAGCACCACACCAGGACTCCCCATAGTGGATATAGATGTATATGTCTTTACGTATGCATATCTCATGTACATATCTAAAACGCTGACTGTAAGGGTAGAATAATTTAGAATGATGGAGTAAAACTAGAATATGAGTTAGTACAATGATGTACTGTCAGTACATATGATGTAATTGGTTACTTGAGTATGGATGTAAATACTAAACATGAAAGGATTAATAGAAGAAATCTCAACTTGGAGAAGAGTACGTGTTTGTTTTGGGGAAAGGAACTTAAGATTTTAAAAAACATACATGAAAAGCCCTAACATTTTCAATGATAGTAATACATTAGATAGGAATAACTAATACAGAGATGTATCTTATTTTGCCTACTCATAGGAACAACAAAGCAAGAACTTAACCTTTGTCAAGAAAGGGTTGTAACATTTGAATGTTACATCCTGCTAAACACCAATTAATTCATGCAAATTCTCCTTAATTGGAAATTTTCTTGAGACCAGCCTGAATAACTAAAATTAAATCTTCCAAAGAGAATTTCATTTTTTAGTTTTTAAACAGGACTTATGTAAGGGTTGAAAACTACTGTTGCAAAACCAAGCAAGTTGAACAAGTTCTTGAATTCTATAAGTAAACAAGTACAATTGCTCAATAAATTCCTCCTTTTGTGACATGAATCAGCATGATTTATAAACCAGAAATGTTCCTCTTTCTACATTTTGCTTACTGTATGTTAAAAGTAATGAAAAGGAATCTTTTGGTAATTATTTTAATGTTGGTGTTTGATGTTAAGAGCAGACTGTGAGGTTGCTATAGAAATGACAGAGCTTAAACCCAGACTCTTAATTTACATGGTAACCTTGGACAAGTGACTGAAATTGTCATTTTCTAGACTGTTAAGAGAACATGATACAGAGTACTTTTGTAATGGTAGTAACCATTACATAACTATTACTAGTTATAATAGTAGTAACCATTAACTAAATCCATTAAATATGTAAAAGAATTTATGAACTTTTCCCAATTCCAAGTAACATTGAATTATATCAAACAAATTGTTATATTGTTGCCGCTACTCATCTGTTTGGGACACAATATTTAGGAGCACTAATGCTTACCATTTTAAAGTAAAAATGAAAAATGTATTAGTGCCATCTTTTAATCAAAATACATTTTTAGATCTTATGAATAGGACAACACACAGAGAGTGTTATATTTACTTAGATGTAAGATCGTTTTGTTTTGCAGAAGATATAATTTGATTTTGTATCACTAGGAAAATAGAGCAGCTGACTTAAAATCTTTATAAGTTGGTGTATAAAAAGCAAAGATATTTTAATATAGGCTCTGCCTTCATGGAACTTCCTGTATTGATATAATTAATTCATTTTTAATTTAAAAAACCTTTCTTTGTAAGATGGTAGAATAATTTGAAACTAAGACAATTCGGAGGAATTAAAAAGATACAGAAGTTTACTATGGAAAAGTAACAACTATGGCAACTTAAAAGTACTATTTACCTTATAGAATATTTTTCTTTCCTTTTTAAGGAACCTAAAAGGGGATCGAGTTATGCCAGAGGAAATAGCTCGTTACTATAAACATTATGTGAAAGTCATGGGCCTTCAGAAGAACTTCAGAGAGAATACATATATAACCTCTGTGTCAAGACTTTACAGAGATCAAGATGATGATGGTCAAGACAGAGATATTTCAACAAAGCCTTTACAGAGAGAGAAGTCAAAATTTATCAAGAGAAACTGGGAAATCAGGGGTTATCAGCGAATAACCGATGGTTCTCATGTTCCCTTCTGTCTCTTTGCTGAGAATGTAGCTTTGGCAACTGGAACACTGGATTCTCCTGCTCATCTGGAAATTGAAGGGGAAAATTTTCCTTTTGTGTTTCATTCAATGCCTGAATTTGGAGCAGCTGTAAGCAAAGGAAAGTTTCGTGGAAAAGTGGATCCAGTGTTAATTGTAGGTTCGGGGCTTACTGCGGCTGATGCAGTACTGTGTGCTTACAACAATAACATCCCTGTGATCCATGCATTTCGCAGACGAGTAACTGACCCAAGCTTAATTTTCAAACAGCTTCCCAAAAAGCTTTATCCTGAATACCATAAAGTCTATCATATGATGTGTACTCAGTTATTTTCAGGAGACTCGAGTTTATCTGATTATACCAGTTTTCCTGAGCACCATGTGCTTTCCTTTAAGTCCGACATGAAATGTGTTCTTCAGAGTGTCTCTGGATTGAAGAAAATATTAACGCTTTCTGCAGCAGTAGTATTGATAGGTTCTCACCCTAATCTATCTTTTCTCAAGGAGCAAGGGTGTTACTTAGGCCATAACTCAAGCCAGCCAATTACATGTAAGGGTAACCCTGTGGAAATAGATGCATATACCTACGAGTGTGTTAAAGAAGCCAACCTTTTTGCATTGGGTCCTTTGGTAGGGGACAATTTTGTTCGATTTTTAAAGGGAGGGGCACTGGGTATTACACACTGTTTTGCTTCAAGGCAGAAGAAAAAGCAGCATTTATTTGTTGAAAGAGGAGGAGGAGACGGGGTAGCTTAAAGCACCTGTACAAGTTGTATGGACAGTTTACTATTAAAGATTTTTAATATAGTGGTTTTGCAGTGTATTGGGTTGATTTTCTGGACCTGAACTGCTTGGAGGAGAATCTCAAGCTCTAGTAATCATTTTTAAACGTTCAAGAACTTGGTGTCCTATTTATACTGTAATGTGTCAAAGATGTCATTGTCAGATAAATAGAAACACTGCCAAGTTGTCTGCCACTTTATGTTCTCACATAACTAAAACATTCTTTTCTTCCAAGACTTGCTTCTGATAGTTTTTGGGTTTCATTTTTAAGATTATAGCTTTGAGTCTATAAAATCACACTCACTAGGCCAGAAGTTCTCCAATTTGATATTGGTCACCCTGCTGCATAAAAGGTGAAGGACCAAGAGCATCAGCTTCACCTGTAGCTTGTTTGAAATGCAGACACCACAACATAGTTACTGAATCAGAATATGTATTTTAACAAGATCCCCAAAGGGTTTGTATGCACCTTAAAGTTTGAGACATACTGATCTAAAAGAATGTGGCATATAAGGCATGTATGCTGGAGGTGGGACAAGGACTAGGGCATTTAAAACTCAGGTTTTATTTATTTTGAAATTAAGCCAACTATAAATCTAATTTATTACTAAATATAATCTTAAAAGATTTTTATGGCTGAACTCTTGATAGGGACTTCATACTCCTTACCTTTAATAATTTAAATAGGCCAATAATGTTGTATATACAAGAGAGCAAAGAACCAGACAAATTTTTTAGAGATTTGTTCCCTTCTTAGCCACTTTTAACAATTTACCTTATTTGCAATTCAATAAACTGTTGCTACAACTACTAATCCCTGTGTGACTAATGAATTAATTTCAACCACTGAACCTAAGACACTTGGAAATGGTAAATACTACTACCCTAATAGTGTTTTGGTATTGACAGAATTACTAAAGGTTAAAATTGAAAACGGTTAAAACCTGTCTCTTCATTTGTACTGTCATTTATACTCTGAAATCTCAAACCTGAGTGTTCTGTTCCATTAGAGATGATAAAGCAAGTCATATATACTATGGTTATTTATTGAATTTATTACATTATCTTGATTTAATTACTTGTGCTTAATGTCTGTATTGTCATACAAATTTCCAGAATTTCTAATATTAAACCAAAAAAGTCTGTCTTCTGAATTTGTCTATGGCAAATTGAATTTCTCATTCTTTTTTCTTTTGCTGAAATTGATTTCATCTGAAATGTATTCATTGAACATCTAATTTTTCATAGAATTTTAACAAGTGAACCAAATTTTATCTTTGTGTGTTATGTGCCTAGTTTACTAGAGTTCATAGTTTACCTTACATATACTTGAGAGTATACTTGCTTCTATCAATTAGCAGCTTACAATGAATTATAAGACTCTTGATAAATTGTCATACCTGAATAAGTTCAACTTTGTAATCCAGTTTTAGTTTCCTCTTATAACAGTTTTCAAACTAATTTCATACCCTATTGAAATATTATGATACATTTATTCATTCTGGATTCAGTATTCTCCTGTTTGCCTGTTTTAAGCTCTAGAGAGTTGGATTAGATGTTTTTCCTTGTAACTGAATTATAAAGGTACTTTTCCCTCAGCTGATACCACTTTTGTAATTAGTGGATCTACAAAAGATAACATCTGGGAAAACAAAGAAAGTATTGTCTTGTAGGGCCCAAGGTAAACTTGGTGACTAATTTCACAAACATATGAGCCTACTGAAAATACCATGGATTTTTTGTTCAGCATACAGATTGAAGAAGTTTGGTGAAAGGATATAACCCTGGTGCACACCTTTCCTGATTTTAAATCATTTAGTGTCCCCTTGTTCTGTTCGAACAAGACCTCTTGGTCTCTGTACAGGTTCCTAATGAGCACAATTAAATATTCTTAAATACTCATTCTTTACAATATCCATAGTTTGGTCTTCCAACAGCATGATGTAAGGATAGACAAAGAGATCAATGCAACGGCAGAGTTCAGAAGCAGGCCCATCCATAGATTGTAAACTGACATTGTATAAAGTTGATAAAAGGTAGTGGTTACGAGTCGGGCCGCTAACCTCACAGTTCAGCAGTTTGAAACTACCAGTGGTTCTGCAGGAGAAAGATGAGGCTTTCTGCTCCCGTAAAGATTTACAGCCTCGGAAACCTGATGCAAGGTCACTATGAGTGACCAACTCCATGGCACACCACCAAAGTTAACACAGTAGTGAGGACAGTTCTGTCAACAAATGGTGCTAAAATGACAGTGTATTTATGGCAGGGCAAGGGAAGGGAATGAACCCAGACTCATTTTAAAACCATAGTCAATGAATTCAAGATTGGATGAATATATATATATATGTACATATATTATCTATATTTTGTTGTTGTTAAGTGCCGTAGAGTCGGTTCCGACCCATAGCGACCCTGTACAGGGTTTCCGAGGGTGTAAATCTTTACGGGAGTAGAAAGCCTCATCTTTCTCC
>NW_006408549.1:15157661-15158919 GCF_000296735.1 Chrysochloris asiatica | reverse complement strand
AAAAATGGATAAACTTGAGTTTATCAAATTTTAAAGCACCCCAGCTCAGTAATACCATCAAAAAGATCATTCTGGTGAGACCAATCTCCCAAGTCTTAAGTAAAGGCCTTCTACATTGTCTTCAGTTTTCAAGCAGTGTCTTCACCACTGAAATCCATTTTAGCTCAGACAGATATACTACAATGGAAGAGAAACAAATTATTCTCTGACTGATACGACATTGATGTTCAAATCTTTAAAAAAGACAGGCACAGCATTATGCATGTTCTTCTATCTGTGTAGAAAATTGATAAGAGAAATGCTATATATAGGAACTTGAATATACATTAGAAATCTCTGGAATGACTCACAAAAAACATGGACATTATGGGTTTCTTTTGGGGATGGGAAACCAAGTCGCCAGAACACAGCTGTCAAAAAGACTACACTCTTTTATACTTGGAAAATTCTGAAATGATTATTTTAATTGTTTAATGAATACATTTAAAAAATTAAAACCATTTACCATGAGACATGAGATGACAGGAGTCCTGGTGTGGCGCTGCACATTAATGCACTGGACTGCCAGGTCGGTTTGAATTGCAAGGTTGGTGGTTCAAGCTTACCAGCCACTCCTTGGACACCCTATACAGGATCACTGTGAGTTGGAACCAACTTGACAGGCTCAACAGCATTTAACAGTGAGATGATAAGGTCAGAAAACAGAACAAACAATGCTCATTTTCATACATGAGAGAAATGGAATTTTGTGCATTTTATTGAACAAACTTAGGTCATAGAATACTTGTATATTAAATTTTCTATATGCTATATTCATATACCCATGGAATTATAAAGTAATGCTGGGTAGGAAATATTTTCTGTGCCTTCTGTCAAAGTTATCTTCTCCGTTTTATATTAGGATTATATCTGTAAAGAGAAGGATGGAGTTAAATGACATCCAGATAAATGAGGCCATTTTAAGTTTTTAAAAGTGAACAAGACTTTCAAAATATAGGCTCTTTTGAAAATAGGACAAGAACGTCAACTTTGTCCTTAGGGTCAGGTATTAAGCACTGACATTTTCTGTTCATTTATCCCTTCGATGAATATTTATTAAATAAATATTTTCACTAAAACCAAAACAAGAAATCTCATAAAGCAATAAAATAATTTGTGAAAACAACAATTAAAAAATTTTACTTCCTATTTATATATAAGGAAGCTCTTGTAGCGTAGTAGTTACAAATTGGGCTGCTAATCTCACGGTCAGCAGTTC
>NW_006408549.1:15153894-15155596 GCF_000296735.1 Chrysochloris asiatica | reverse complement strand
TGTATGCTTGCAGCTGTTTCTCTATTACCTTTAGTAAAACTTTACTCGCATGGGATATCAAAGATATTGTCCAATGATTTCCTCATTCCTTTGGGTCACCTCTCTTTGGAATGGGCACAAATACTGATCTCTTTCAATCAGTTGGCTAGATCGCTGTATTCCATGTTTCTTGGCACAAATGAGTGAGTGCCTCCAGTGCTGCCTCACTTTCTTGAAAGATTTCAATTTTTATTCCGTCAATTCCTGGTACCTTGTTCTTTGCTAACTTCTTCAATGCACCTTGTACCTGCTTCAGTATCATTGGCTCTTGATCACATTTCCTTTTGGTACAGTGGCTCTGTGTATTCCTTCCATCTTTTGATACTTTCTGCATCATTCAATAATTTGTCCAGAGAATCCTTCAATAATGAAAGTCGAGGCTTGAATTTTTTCTTCAGTTCCCCAACTTGAGAAATGCTGAGCATGTTCTTCTTCCCTTTTGGTTTTCTGACTTCAGATTTTTGCACATTTCATTGTAATATTTGACTTTGTCTTCTCTTGCTAACGTTTGAAATTTTCTGTTTAGCTCTTAATAGCCTCCTCATTTCTTCCAATTGCTTTAGCATCTCTATGCTGGAGAGAAAGTTTCAGGGTCTCTTCTGACATCCATTTGGATCTTTTCCTTCTTTCCTGTCTTTTTGTTTTTTTTAATGTTTTATTGTGAATTATGTGATAGTTTACATCTTTCTTGTCTTCTTAACGACTTTTTGCTTTCTTTATGTATGATGTTCTTAATGTCATTTCACAACTCTTCTGGTCTTTGGTCTTTAGTGTTTAATGTATCAAATCTGTTCTACAGATAATCTCTATAAATTCAGGTGGCATATGTTGTTGTTGTTAAGTGCCATCGAGTCGGTTCCGACCCATAGCGACCCTGTACAGGGTTTACGAGGGTGTAAATCTTTACGGGAGTAGAAAGCCTCATCTTTCTCCCGCGGAGCAGCTGGTAGTTTCGAACCGCTGATAGTCAAGGTCTTATTTTGGTTCTCGTGGACTTGTTTTCATTTTCTTCAGCTTGTTTGAATTTGCATATGAGCAATTGATGGTCTGTTCCGCAATCTGTCCCTGGCCTTGCTTTGGCTGATGATGATAAGGAGCTTTTCCACCATCTCTTTCTACAGATGTAGTCAATTTGATTTCTGTGTATTTCATCTGGTGAGGTCCATGTGTATAAGTCATCTCATATGCTGTCTAAAGAAGGTATTTGAAATGAACAAATCACTGATTTGGCTGAATGCTATCATGCGATCTCCAGTAACATTTCTATCACCAAGGCCGTATTTTCCAACTACTGATCCTTCCCCTCTTTGTTCCCAACCTTTGCATTTCAATCACCAGTAACGATCAATACATCTTGATTGCATGTTTGATCAATTTCAGATTGAAATTGGTAGAATTCTTCTATTTCACCTTCACTGGCCTCAGTGGTTGCTGCATAAATTTGAGTAACAGTGGTATTAACTGGGCTTTCCCTGTAGGTGCATGGATATTATCCTATCACAGACAGTGTTGTACCTCATGACTAATCTGAATATATATTTTTTGACAATGAATGGAACACCATTGCTCTTCAATTTGTCATTCCCGTCATAGTTAACCATGTGGTCATCATACTCAAAATGGCCAATAACAGTCCATTTCAACTCACCAATGCCTAAGATAT
>NW_006408549.1:15149149-15153223 GCF_000296735.1 Chrysochloris asiatica | reverse complement strand
GCTACCAGAGCTCCTTATAACAGCCTTTAAAGTGTCTTAAAAAATCTGCCTTGAAATCTAATCTAGTTGTTTGTTTTTATGCATGTACCAATTAAAACTAAATAAATGGTGTGGCATTTTTACTTGCCTTAATTCAAAACCCATTCAATCAAGTCTGTTAATGCTGAAAATGTCACCAATTTAGAAATCAAATTAATCTGGCTCTGGAACCTCCTTGGCTGACTGTTCCTATACAAATTTTAAGTACTTTATGATTTAGCAAAATAGAATCAGCCAAACCTCAAGGCTATATTCAGTAAACCCAACTATTAGGTGCTGAAAGAGTAACAGATACAATTTTAGATACATCTCTTGAAGGTAGGTACATGAGAAAGCTGAAATAAAAGTTTACCTAAAGAGATCATCAGCAAGAGACTCTTCTTTTGCATGCTGATTCTGCACCTGTCAAAATAAAAATAATTTAAACATAGTTTCAATGATTGATGTATGGTTAATCAGTACACTGGGAGTCGTCTCTATGGTTCCCATATCCAGCAGGCTACCAAGTTCTGTGATCTCTTGTCTCTACTACCCCATTGCTTCTACCCAACAGCTTTCCATTTTCACTTCAAGATTATTGTGAAAGAACTCCTACTTAAAGCACCTTCTCAGTCTTCCCCTGTCTAAAGCCAACAACATATATACTGCTAGCTGGTTATTTTTGAATCTTCTTCCCAACAAAATTTAGTTTTCTTGGGCCAGGCCATTGGTGAAAAGGCTGAGAGCGCAACACTGACTCTACTTTAAATAAAGCAACTCACAGATGACTTGGTTCCCTTCCTCCTGACCCCAAACATGGGCTAAGAAGCTGCTGCTGAAGTACAGTTACCTCACCCACAGAGTAATTCCAAATACTAACACACCAAACTCCTAAAAGCACCTCTCCAAAACACACCAAATGAAAGCACATCTCCAAGAGGTTGTTGTTGTTAAGTACCGTGGAGTCGGTTCCGACGTACAGTGATCCTGCACAAGGTTTCCAAAACTGTGAATCTTTACGGGAGCAGAAAGCCTCATCTTTCTCCCACGGAACAGCTGGAAGTTTCGAACTGTTGACCGTGAGATTAGCAGCCCGATTTATAACCACTACGCTATTCTAGGTTCTTTTCTGTGTGGGGTGGAGTACACACCTAGTACAAGATACTTAATTGAAATTCCAGGAGAGAGCCACCAAACACCACGTTTATCAGCATTGAGCTCCAGCTCAGCCCTTCCTTTCTCTTTTCATTAGCTTCAGGCAAACACAACTAAGATGAAACCAGTAAGGTGCCTGTGTTAGAGCCTGCTGCTCTGCAGCAGGTGAGGCCCCAGCATAATTTTATTCATCAGGGTTAGCTGAGAGGTTTAAGAGGAAGTCTGACTACATGAATTTTAGCTTCTGAAATTTGCTCTAAGGAAACCAATAGGAATTAAAATGCAATTCAAGTTAGTTTCTGGGCCTCATTCACTACTAACCTCCATTTCTTGCCGTAGCCACTCTTCTAATTCTGTATTCTTTCGAGTATGATGAGCTATTAGATCTGATCCTCCAATGATGTGTGGAAGTTTTCCTGCCCCAGGAAACGTGATCTGTTAAATAAAAGCAAGAGGTTAAATACAAATTAAGATTATTTTTTAAAAAAAGCATAAAGACTGTAAATCTAGCATATCCTAAATGCCAAAGATGTTTACATCCTACAATGAAAATGAGAGGCAACTGTTATTAGACCCATCTAGTTTTGACCTAATCTTTTCTAAGTATTAATATGACTAGACTTTGATACGGCACTGTGATTTAAGTCAAAAAAATACTGTTACTAGCTTTTGGAGTACTGGTGTGGCACTGTGGGTTAATGTGCTCAACAGCAAGTTTGGTTCAAGTCGCAAGGTCTCCTAAATCTCATCAGCTACTCCTCAGAAACCCTAAACAGGGTTGCAATGAGTCGAAACCCACTCGACAACACTTAACAGCACCACCACCAATGAGGGTTCTAGTGCACAGACATAAGGGTTAATGCCAAACAAAACATGGTCAAACATGTCTCTGTGATCAATTGATGGATGACTGCACACAAGTTCTCTCAGTAATACAGTTGTCTGACGCTCATTGCAGTGCCTTCCAGAAAAGGGTCTAATTAAAACAGTGGCTCCCAAGGGGATCTCCTAGGCCAGTTACATTTAAGGTAGAAGACGATGATGACTGTTTTTTGAGATCCCAAAGAGGTAATCCTGCAAGATTTTGTCAAAGGACAAAAGCTGGTCATGAGAGCATATTATGAACTTTTTTAAAAAATGGAACACTGCAGTAGGCCAGAAGAGTTGTGTGAAGGAACTTTTTCTGCACCGTGACAATGCATCTGCTCATTCTTCAAAGGTACGACGGGTGGGCTGTCCAATGAAAATTTCACTGGGAAATCCTCCAGCCCTATTCTTGCCCTTTCAGACTTCTTTTTGCTCCCCAAACTCAAAGAACTTTCAGAAAGTACATAGTTTTCAAACCCTCAAGGATACAAAAACTGCCATTTTAATATGGGCAAATCTTCAGGGAAGGGTTAGACAGAAACACTGCTTTCAGATGTGTATAGACCTAGATAGAGGATATGTTGAGAAACACTAGCTTCACATTTTGATAGTTTTATTTAATGCGGCTATGATTTTGTAGCAATATGTTTTGACTTACCATATTAGTTACATTTTAAGATTTTTAATCTGGAGTTTTTGTTTAAATAATGGCTTAAGCACATCCAACAATTAAAGCAACTTACGGTAAACACAAACCCTATAATTTAAAGCACTATTTTTGTTCTAATATTTTAAAATTAAAGCTATTTCTAGAATTCATAAACATTTCAATTTTTTGAAAACATTCTAGTTTATAGATCGATAGAAAGAAATATTGAAGGTTGCAACAACTTAAACTTTAAAAAAATTTTAAATTGTTTATAAATAAATGTTGTTGTTGCTGTTGTTGTTAAGTACCATGGAGTCGGTTCCAACTCATAGCGACCCTGCACAAGGTTTTCGAGGCTGTAAATCTTTACGGGAGCAGAACGCCTCATCTTTCTCCCGTGGAACCAGTGGTAGTTTCAAACTACTGACCTTGAGGTTGGCAGTCTGACTCATAACCACTACTCTACCAGAGCTCCTTTTATAAATAAAGAGGTACTACAAAATGTAAATTCTATAGGAAAAATTCATCTCTAGAACACTGTTATGCAGATAATACCCACTTGACCTGGCTTCAATGGCTGGATGATCAGAACTCAATTAGAAGAAGAAAAAAGAGGGGAAAAAAGAGTAATCTGATACAATTTGATGAACTTGACCTACATCTATGGATGCAATAGTTCAAAACAGGAAACAAATCCTTATAGCGAGGTTTTTCCCACCTCCTCGATACGAAGTCACTGGCTTACAAGCTTTCAAGAGGGAGCCTAGATTCAGAGGGTGTGGAGGAAGGTAGAATCTCCACTGAGTAGCATTCTATCTGAACGGGACTGATGAAAGGAGATGGGGATAGCACTCATGTGGCATAACAGTGAATAATTGCTATCAGGACTGACTGTGAGGGTTGGAAATGTAAAGGTAGACGTTTTGTAGCAAAAGGAGGGGCGTGGTTGACTTTACAGTCCAGCAGTGGAGATCCCTGGGACCATCAAGTTAGAAGAGCGGAGTGCGGGACCCTACCCAGAGAGACAGTGACGCCAGATATGGAGGCAGAGATGATGGTATGGAGAGATGGAGCGGCTGGGGACTTTAGACCCAAAGAGGGAGAAGGGCTGTGTGCTGATGAATGGGGGGCATGCTTGCAAGGTGTACCTTTTGGTTGGTTGATGATGCATAGAGAGGACTGTAACCATGGCAATGAAATGATATACAATATGATCAATGTAAAGCTAATGTTCTCCCATGTAAACTATGACATAATTCACAATAAAACTTTTAAAGAAAAAAGAAGAGTGTGTATGGAAAGATAAAGTCCTCACTTAATAATTTTCATCTTGTCTAGATGGGTCTGGTAAAAAGAGATGGGGATAAGATTCTTATAATTCAATA
>NW_006408549.1:15125059-15146528 GCF_000296735.1 Chrysochloris asiatica | reverse complement strand
CTGGAGAAGGATATCATGTTTGGTAGGGTGGAGGGTCAGAGAAAAAGAGGAAGACCCCCAATGAGATGGATTGGCTAAGTGGCAGAATCGATGGACTGAAGCATGGCAATAGTAGTGAGGTTGGCCCAGGATCGGGCAGTGTTTCATTCTGCTGTACATAGGGTTGCTGAGTTGGTACCGACTCTATGGCACCTAACAACAATAACAACATTAAGCAATATGTTAAGATTACAAATAGTCATGTTTGGAGATTTAAAGAACAACTTGATCAAATGTCTTCACTAAATAGACAATCTGTCAACCAGTTTTCTATATAACTTTTCAGGAGCTCTTATAGCGTAGTGGTTATGAGTCAGGCTGCCAACCTCAAGGTCAGCAGTTTGAAACTACCAGCAGTTCCACAGGAAAAAGATGAGGCGCTCTGGTCCCGTAAAGATTTACAGACTTGGAAACCCTGTGCAGGGTCATTCTGAGTCAGAACCAAATCCACGGTACTTAGTAAAAACAAAATACCACTTTTTGTTTGAATTTCTTTAATAAACTCAAAATAAATTCCTTGGCCAAAATATATTAATATTTTTGAAGGTTTTTAAAGTGTTTCTAAAATATTTTCCAGATGTTTATATTTCTTAATAGTATTAATACTCCACTCCTGTGTCAACAGGGGAGTCCTGGTATGGGGCTGTAGGTTAATGTGCCAGACTGCAAAGTCATTTGAACTGCAAGGTCAGTGGTTCAAGCTCACCAGCTGCTCCTCGGAAACCCTATACAGGGTCACTATAGGTCGGAACCAACTCGACAGCACTTAACAACAAAACATGCCAACAGGATCGTGGTGTGGCACTACAGGATAAACACTGGACTGTTAACCACAAAAGTTGGTAGTTGAAATCTACCAACAGCTACTTGGAAACCCTATATAAGGCCAATATTTTCAGGACCAAGTTGATCGTCACTTATCAATCACAACCTATGCCAACAAAGACTATCATCTGTTCTCCTTGGGTAATTTGGCCAAGTTAAAAAAAAAAGTTGTTCTTGTTGTATGCCATCAATTTAGTTCCAACTCCTATAGAGCCACTGCATTTCCTACCCACCCACCCCAAACAAAAAAGAGTATGTTTTTGAATTCTGAATTCTTCAGCAGTAAAAATTCCCCTGTTGGCATATACTTGAGCCAATGGAAGCATAAAGCAGTGACCCTGAAAATAACTCTCTCAATACTAGAAGCTAGAAGAACAATATGAAAAACGGAAAAAAGCCTGAGATTTATGTGGGACACCATGGAGAAGAATAATTTATGGGTGAGCAGAATTTCAGACCAGGAAGTGATAATAAAAAGCATGGAGAAAATCGTCAAAGAGTTGCTGAAAGAAAACTTCCCTAACATCATGAAAGATGAGAAAATAACCATTCAAAAAGCTCAACGAAGCCCAAACAGAACAGACGCTAAAAGAAAATCACCAAGACATATCATCAAACTTTCCAAAACCAAAGGCAAGGAAAGAAGCTTGAGAGCAGCTCAGGAAAGTGGAAAACCAATAGAACTACGGTCTGATTTCTCAGCAGAAACCAGGCAGGCAAGAAGGCAATGGGATGGCATATACAAAACTTGAAAGAAAAAAAACTGTCAACCAAGAACCATATACTTAGAAAAGCAGGCTCTCAAATATGACAGCAAAATTAGGACATTTGCAGATAAACTGAAATTCAAGGAATTTGTAATAACCAGACCAACTTTATATACTAACGGGTGTTCTTTAGTTAGAACCAACAACAGAAGACAACAACCTGAGATTAACATGCATGACAATACCACTCAGAATTCAATCCATATATTGTTGATGATGTGCAGGTGAGTCAGTTCTGACTCATAGTGACCCTATGCACAATAGAACAAAACACTGCCCAGTTGTGTGCCATCCTTTCATTTGTTATTATGCTTGAGCACAATGCTGCTCCCACTGTGCCAATCCATCTCATTGGGAAGCAAAATAAACCTAACAAGACTGAAAATAGGGAATCAGAGATAACAATTTATAATGGTGTCAACTGCAAAGCAAGAAGATGGAAGAGCATTGATACAGAATTTCTAAATGATTAGAGCAAAGTAAATTTAGAGATAAAATAGATTGTTTTCAACAGGGAAAAAATTAATAGATTACAGGATAATCTCAAAGAAAATGAATATACCTTTACATCAAAATAAAAAAGAGAATCAGAAAAATTTTGTGAACATTAAAACAACAGTAATAGGGAAAATGATAATGAAACCCACAAATAAAATGAACTCAGAGCAAAAACATAGGTGGAACAAAGAACTAGTAATATCACACACATACACACATACACAAAAACACAGCAAAACGACAGCAATCAATTCATGCCTATTGATAATTACACCCAATGCAAATGGATTAAACGCACTAGTCAAAAGACAGAGAGTAGCAGACTGGATACAAACTTTTGGTACATACATACAGTGGAACACTATGGAATACTGAAGAATAATGATGAATCTATGAAACAGCTCATAAGATGATGAACTTGAAAGACATGCCGCGTGAAATTAGTCAATCACAAAAAGGCAGAAACTGCATGACAGAACTGTTGTAAAATGTTACGAAAAGATTTTCTTGCTAAAATACACATTTTATAATGGCTACTGGGGGTGGGAGGGAAGGGAAAATTAGACACTGGGTAGAAGACATCAGACATATGTTAACTTGGGTGACAGGGCAGGCAATATACACGAGGGAGGGTTATGAAGGTAGTAGACACAGAGAGGAGTGCAAGAGTTAACGTGAACAGAGGTAAATACTGTTAATTGATGGTACATGGAAGGGATTGCAATCACTGTAATGAAACAAAGTGTGATTTGTTGAATGTGGGACTGATGATAAGTTCTGTAAATCTTCACTTAATTCAAAATAAAAAAAAATTATAAAGAAAGAAAAGAAAAAGAATGTCCCTTTGAGGCTCATGGGGTGAGTAAATAAAAATGTATCAAGTGAGAGGTATTTTCATCTTCTACTCTAAATAGGAGAGATTCTTCCTGTCAAGTTCGAATCCTTTAGACTGTATCATTGTTGTTTTCGGTCATAAGTGCTGTCAAGTGGACTCTAACTCTGGAACCCTGTATAGGGTTTCCGAGGAGCTGCCAACCTTGTGGTTCACAGCCCAATGCTGATCCTACAGCACCACACCAGTAGACACTGTCACGGGAACCGGAAAATGAATTTAACCTTGAAAATATTAACGGACAGTAAATGCTTACATTAGAGCAAGAAAACGTCAATACGTCATAATCACAGCAGGATTCATACACACCACACAGAATAAAAGCAGTCTCTAACAGAAATCACTTTAAAAATAATAATTACTATACTCGGATCAATGTATAAGCACAGGAGAGAAGTTGTAGTGGTTTAGGGTTGTAGGATAAGCACTGGACTGCTAACTGAAAGGTCAGCAGTTCAAAACCACCAGTCGATCTTCAAAAACCCTACACAGGGTTGTTATGAGTTGGAACTGACTTGAATGCACTTAACAACAATATACGCTGATCAATGTATAAGTACAGAAGAGCACTTAATAGTAGTAGCTTTAGAGCAAGAAGCAAGTACCTCAGAAAAGATTACAAAAGGATGAGCAAAACCACAGTGCGATGAGATCAGGATGATTTATTTAATCACAATGGTAACATAGTGATAAAATTCTCATTTTCTTAGTGAGGAGGAACTCTGGTTTGATGGCAATACTTTATTAGATATATTTTTATTTCATTATATTTACACATGAATGGGACGTGGAGGCTCTGTATGATAAGCACTGGACTGTGAACCACAAGGTCCACAGTTCAAAGCCCATTAGCTGCTCCAAGGAAAAAAAGATGAGGCTTTCTGTTCCCGCCAAGATTAAAAAAGCCCTGGAAAACCCATACAGGTTGCTATGAGTAGGAACCGACTTGATGACACTTAACAACAATACATGGATACATGGATAGTAAAATGCCTATAATTTTTCATTATTTAATGTGCTCAGGTGTCTTTAACCAATCTACTATCTTTATAAAGGCCTGAATTACAGAACCCTCCCAGATTGTTATCAATAAACTGCTAGACTTTATCTTTACACAGCTAAGAAGCCTGGTGCTTAAGGTGGGGAAAACCAGGTAAATGCCATCTTTTAAAGAAATCAGTCCCAATGAAGTTTATTTATTCTAGGTGTTTAATGTATTCATTAACAATTACATCATGTCTTTTCTAGAGTAATTTTTAAGCAGAATAATATTATCAGTGATTGGTATAAACTGCTTTTATTACGACTTTGCACTAATCGTTATTTCTTTAAAAACATTTCAAAACATTGCCCTTTTCTGATGTAAAGAACTACCTACCTTTTTGAATTTCTTGAAATTCTTTAGTGGAGCATAATCATTACTTATAGTGGGTGGATTTCTGGAGGTGGAGTTACTAACCACCAGTGACCGAAATTCAGTCTGTATCACCTTCCTTGGAAGCATCTCACCATCAACCTGAAGTTCATCATTGTTCTTAAATGGGGGTGAAGATGAAGAAACAAGAAAGAAAAAATATACAAGGAAAATTACTTGTGATTTAGAGATCTAGGGAAAAAATTTCAACCACCTAACAACAGTTTTGTTTGTTTGTTTGTTTTTTTAAATGCTTTATTTCTGCTCTCTAAACTTCCTATTCGGAAGCAAATCATTTTTTTCTAAACCAGAAAATTATTTATTCAAATGTCCTCTAATTTAGGAATTTTTAAAAACAAACTCATCTATAATTGTTTTTGTTGTTGTTGTGAAGTGCCATCGAGTTGATTCCGACCCATAGCAACCCTGTATAGGGTTTCTGAGGAGCAGCTGGTGACCTTGAACTGCCAACCTTGCAGTTCAAATGGCTTTGTAGCCTGGCGCATTAACCCACAGCACCACACCAGGACTCATCTATAATAGAAGGCTGAAAATCATACAGTATTTTTAGTTTAATAGAATATCTTAATATCAATTTACGTTTTTGAATATATTTGATACAAAAAATCTTAGCATTGTCTGCTTCTCATTAAAAATGTACACCAAAACCATTGACCATTTTGTTCTGAAAGATTTCATAACTAAGTTTTACTGGATTTTCAATATTGTATTACTTCAAAAAACCAATCAATCATTAACTTTGGACAAACTATCTCTTCAACTGACAAGCAACTTTCTTATTTCAGAAGATTTATTTGATTTATATTAAATCAGCCTAAAGATTACTTTCTGTTATCATTCAATTACTAAATGAGATCCTTAGCTTTATGCCATTTCCTATTAACCATCTAAACTACTCCATGCTAATCATCTTAGTTGTTTTCACCACGAAACCATCTAATACACATGGAAGTTGCTAACAAGTCTAAGATAAATGAAGTCACGGAGAAGAGAAAAGAAAGCAAAAGTCAAAAGAAAAGGTTGATCTAATAGTGAAAGGATGTAACTACAATCTAACAATACAAGAGTCTAGTGCTTGTGCATTGTTTATACAGATTTCATATCTACTACTCTATGTGACAGCAAAACTCTGGTGGGAAAATACCAACCTCACTTCGTAAAGAGATGACCTGATGTTCATAAATGTGAAGATGATTGGTTCAAAGCCATGTATCTATAGACTAGCAGAGCAAGGACTTATACCAGACTTCTCTCCAGACCCTTTTTACTACATCATGTTATAATATCTATTTCCCGAGGAGATACAATCGTAAAATAGAACAAAATCATAGAAAAAGAAACAGCTAATTAGAATGTAAATCTGTGGCACTGTAGGATCAGCACTGGACTGCTAACCAAAAGGTGAGCAGTTCACAGCCACCAGCAGCTCCTTGGAAACCCTATATATGACTGTCGTGAGTCGGAACTGACTTGATGGCACTAACAACAACATCCACAGATAGAAATTGATGAGATCATAATCAAATCTTTATAAAAATTACATAATAAAATAACAACTTCCTTACAGACATTTCCTCTTTAGTTGACAACACGGACTCTTCCTTGGTCTCACACTTCTTCCTGATTTCATTCTCTTGCTAAAGAAATGAAAAATATTTGTTCTTTAAAGTATAAAATGATACCTTTCAGAATACCTGACATACTTATCATCTTTGACCTAGTGATTCCACTTTCAAACATCTTTCCTTAAATAAATTGACAGCAGTGAGAATTAAAATGTATGTAGAAAGACACATTTCAGGATGAGTAATATCAACAAACTGTTCTATAAACAATCTAAGTTCTATAAGCAACATATTTGAAGAATTTGTTGTTATTGTTATGTGCCGTGGAGTCGGTTCTGACTCATAGCAACCCTGTACAGGGTTTCGAGGTGCTAAATCTTTACAGGAGCAGAAAGCCTCATCTTTCTCCTGTGGAACAGCTGGTAGTTTCGAACTGCTGACTCTGAGGTAGGCAGCCCGATTCGTAACCACTATGCTAAAAATTGTCATAATACTATAAGCAAAAAAATTTTTCCAGATTGAATTCAGGTGATTACAGGTTTGAATAATATGGTTTAAAAAAGAACATAACAAGCTACAGACAGTTTGAAAAACTGAAAATAAGACTCAGGCACAGTTGTAATTTACCACACACGATAAACTAATAGAAGTATCCAGCCAATACTTTTCCAATGGTTTTTTAAAAATGTTGCAGCCTAACAGTGAATCTTATAGACATGCTTTATAATTAGACTCAAAAAAATAGAAAAATGAGTCTATCATGAACACATTTTAAAGACTGTCTTTCTACAACAAAGAAATTCAGCACAGACTAGAAGTATCACATTTTTGCTTTCTTAAATTTACAAAAAAGAATTGTAAATAAAAAGATATGTAATTTTTTTTGGTAACATCTTTTGTAGTTAGAAAAACTAAGTGCAATTCCTTTAATCTGTAAGTATCCACCAGGAACGCCATACAAAAAAATTCTTAAAATGATAAAAATAACCTTGTATCATGTGAATAAGTTAACTAGATTCTACCAATGTCCACTTCCTGGTTGTGATATGGTACTGTAGTTCCATAAGAAGTTACAACTGGGGAAAATTGGGTGACAGGTGTATGGTATATGGGACCTCTCCATATAATTTCTTACAATTACATTTAATCAACAGTTACCTCAAAAGAAAGAGTTACAAAGATATAACCAACATTTAAAGTAAACATATTTTTGTAACTAGTTTTCTTTCTAAAAACACAAAGCTGGAATACAATGATTTAAACTTTATTATACCGAACAGTGTATCACAAAGTTGCTAAGAGTCTAGTATAATCTATTTATTTTGTATTGCAATTTTTATTTAGAATATCATGAATGCTGCAATAATAAAATGATAAAGTAACTTATGCTATAGAATCACAGAATAAAATAATTATATTTGCTTATGTGATTATAAGCACATAAACAAAGCTTGGACATTAAGTGAATGGTCCTTTTTGGTCCATGAAAGACTGTTTAATAGCTCCCATGTCACTGGTATATGATGCTCAAATCTCATCTTTCCCAGTCTGGGAAACCAAATGCTTGAGTGACACGAGTTCTGGGAGACTGTGTTATGAAAATTGGGATTTTTAGTACCAGTTGTGGTGCTGCAGGATAATGCACTGGATCACAAGGTCAGTTTGAATCGCAAGGTGGCAGTTCAAACCCACCAGCCGCTCCTCAGAAATCCGGTACAGGATTGCTATGAGTTGGAACCAACATCAGTGTCAGATTCTGATATAATACTTCAGCCTAAACTAGCTGAATGAGAACAATCATATATAAAGTTTATTTCATTTCTTTTATGCTGTTGAAGTATCACTGTATTTTACCTCATTGAACAACAAATTCTTATACTTGATAATGGTTTTTGAAGATACTCATTTTTTCAAGAATTCATAACAAATGATCATACCGTCAATATAAAATCTAAACTAACATTCTAGGTTTTTTATTTGCAAGAATTCTCATTAAAATTGTCACTTACAGATATGTGGTTACTTTCTGGTATTGTTTCATCATTAAAAATGCCATTTGATTCTACAGTCAACCTTGGTTTTTTTCTACTGTTGACATCATCCTCTTGTTTTTTAACTCTCCTTTCACTTTCCAGCTCTGGTTTTGTGTCCTTGAGTAATTGTTCTAATACTTCATCTTCTATGGCCAAATCATCAATTTGTTTTCTTTTTTTTGATATTATTTTTTCTGCATGAGGAGATTTATTGGTGGGATTTTTCACATTCGATTTTACATCTGTATCTGTAAATAGATCATCTGATTTTCCGTCCACAGGCTCACTCTGAGATGGATGCTGTTCCTTATTTTTCCATATTGAGAAGGTAGTTGGTTGTGTTTGTTCCAAAAGAGAACAAGACATTTCTATTCTTGCTGATTTGGATGAAGACATTTCTTGATTTTCTTCATCCCTTTCCCTTATAATTTGAAAAAGGAGAGAAGAAGACAAAAACAGAAAATGAACCCAACTATGTAATTTTTCAGTTTAGCAATAGTTGTCCCTTTTTCCTGCCTCTCATATAATTCACATGTCCTCTTGATTTGATTAATAAACAATATCACTGCAAACCAGCAAATACACAATTTAAAAGTACACCATTCAACTACATTCTACTGTTATGATAGGACTGATGAGACCTGTACCTGGAGCAATATGGAGATCCCTGTTTCCTCTGCTGAAGCAGCATTAGTTGACAAACCAATGTGGAAGAAATGGAAGAAAATATAAAAAACAAAAGACCTGCTGCTATCACACACCAGCTACCTTATAATGTAAGGAACTGGTAGGCAAGGAACACTTCCCCTGGGAACAGAACCTGATGGGTTAATGAGAGCTGGATTCAGGATAACCAATCAGTGGCTAGATCCAGAATACGATAGAGATTATATACTGCACATACCATGAATATCTGATTAAGCCACAGTATTTCCAGTTGGCTGACATGCATAAGAAATTTGGATGATGAAAAAGGAAGACCATAGAAGAATTGGTACTTTGGAATTATGGTGTGGAAGAAGAATATTGAGAGTAATATGGACTATCAGAAGAACAAACAAATATTTCTTGGGAGAAATGCAGTCAGAAAGCTCCTTATAAACAAGGATGGTGAGACTTTGTCTCTTGTACCTTGGACATATTATCAGAAGGGATCAGTCCACAAAGGACATCATGCTTGGAAAAGTGGAGTGTCAGCAAAAAGAGGAAGATCCAAACTGGATGCACTGACACAGTGACAATAACAACTGGGTCAGACATAATAACAACTGTGAGGATGTCTCAGGACTGAACAGTGTTTCCTTCTGTTGTGCAGAGGATCACTATGAGTCAGAACCAACTCGGCAGCACCTAACTAAATATGACCAAGAGTTTTTCTGTAAAATGCTCATTTTCACAAACTGTATTAAGTACTAAGAGGACACAAAGCCTCCGTTCTCAGAATTACTAGATTCATGGTGATATTTTAATAGTAAGTGCTTAGCTGCTACCAAAAGGCTGGCAGTTTGAATTTACCCAGCAGCTCAGCAGAACAAAGACCAGGCAATCTGTTCCCAGAAATATTATAGCCCTCATGTCGGTTTCAAATCACAGTGACCCTGTATAGGGTTTCTGAGGAGAGGTTGGTGGATTTGAACCACTGACCTTTCAGTTAGCAGACCAGTGTTTATCCTACAGTGCCATACCATGACTCAAAACAACAACAACAAAATAAAACAAAAAAACCAAACAAAAACATACAGAGCAGTTGTATTCAAGCACAGCATTAGTGTAAGTCACAACAGACTCCCTGACACCTGACAACAATCTAATGTCAGGGTACAAGATGGACTGATTTAGACCAATAAAGAGGTTTTGTGATCACCTAGATCAGAGTTTGAACGAGGAAAAAGACATAGGTGGAACTGACATGACACGGAAAGTAAGAATCAACACCATTAGTTTGGGGAAACAGAGGAGAAAGATTATAAGGTGAACCACTAGCAAACAAACAAAACCCCAAAGCATTTAATAAGAGGGCAGAAAAAGTTTTAGGCATATTATTTGGGAAAATAGCAGGGAATTCCTAGGAAAAGTAGAAGTAAAGCTTAAAGGAGAAGCTACGGTTACACACATTGCTAATTTGTAATACAGTCATGAAAGCTTCAAGGAAGAGGACGTAAGGTATAAAGAGCAGCACAGGAAGAGGAGTCCTCAAAGGGGACCAAGAGGAGCGTAAGAGAGACAGAGGAAGCAGTACCAGACACTACCACCACAAAAACCAAGAAAGGAGACTACAAGGGGGAGAAAGGCCAGGAGCTAAATGTTACCAAAAGGTCAGGAGGATCAGAAATTTTAATTTCAGTGATGTCACTCAAGAAGAAATCATCTGGTTAAGATATACTTCATACAGAAATGGAAACATAACCACAGCCTCTTTTGTGAGAAGTTTAACAGGAACTGTAGTAAAGAAAGTAAGAAAGCAGTAACTAAAGAAGAAACCAGGTCAAGGAAACATTTTACAAAATAAAGGTGAGACAGAGCATTTGAAGACAGAAGAAAAGGATCAAAAAGATAATAAAAATGACAGAAACGGAAAAAGTAATTGATGGAACATGATCCTAGAGGATGTGAGTGAGAAGATCAAGGGGAAAGGCTTGTCTAAGCCATTTCAGAACTCAGGTGTGGCAAAGTGCTTCTTCAATAAAAGGAGAAACAGAAGAGAAGCACAGCATATGAAACAACAGACAAGCCAAGATGTAGAGAAAGGAAGAGGAAGGAGAATTGATGTTATGACTGTAGTTGTTGTTGCTAAGTGCTGCTGAGTCAGTTCTAACTCATAACAACCTTGTACAGGGTTCCCAAGGAAGGCTGGTGGGTTTGAACCACCAATCTTGCGGTTAACAGTCCAGTGCTTATTCTACAGCACCACACCAGGACTCCCGTGACTGTAGACAGGAAGCAATTAGGATATTGATTAAGAGGGAATGAAATCAAAAGGCCACAGGTTTCCCCAGTCTGCACACACACGAAAGGCACTATCATTCCACAATAATACACTAACAGTTTTTAGATACAGGAGTAGAATTATTGAACGTTTACCTCTTTTGGGCTGATGGCTGAAAGTAGTTTTTGATGGAGTTTGTCTGCTGGTGCTGAGAAGCCCGATCTTTATGTTTATTTACACCTGGAAATTTAGTTGGTGAAAGCTGATAGTTTGGTAGTTTCGTACTAAGCAGAGAATGTAAGACTAGGTTATTATCACTACAACTTGTTTTGGGAGGTTCCTTTATAGTAGATGTTTCCTGTGAAAGCATTCTGAATTTTTGTTCCCTTCTGGAGATTTGGATTTCTTTTGGCCTTTCACTGAAATCCATACTGTAGCAAAAGAAAAAAATGTCAGGTAAACAATCAAAGTTAACAGCAGTTTTCATCTAGAAACAAACTGCTTTAAACAGTTCCAATGACCCAGGGCTTTACAAGATATTTACCTTTAGATAATAATTCACTGAATATATTTCACCATTGCAAAAAAGGTTGCTGCTTTGTCCTCCAAGCTCCCTGAAGGATGGCACTTTGCTCTTCATATACCCTACTGCACATATTCCCAGGCATGCTCTCACCACACACGTAGAATAACAGCTTAGTATCCTATTGTGGGAGTCCTGGTGTGGTGCTGTGGGTTAATGCGCCAGACTGCAAAGCCATTTGAACTATAAGGTCAGTGGTTCAAGCTCACCAGCTACTCCTCAGAAACCCTATACAGGGTCGCCATGGGTTGGAATAGACTGGATGGTACTTAACAACAACAACAACAACATCCTATTATGACACCATTATCACCAATTTTGTCCAATTAAACTTGGTAATAATCCTAGGTAAGTTTTGTTCTGTTGAAATTTAAAGCATTGTAGCTAAAAAAAATATAAAAATCCATAGGAAAAAAATGAAAGAGAATCAGAAAAACAACAATCTCCTATCCTTCTAGTACCATATATAATGGAGTATTTAAGCTCACTTTGCATATTTTAGATGGTTCTACCCCATCCAGATGGCAGTCTCTAAAACAGAATACGACTATGGCAGTGGTGGCTGTCTACCGCCAAGTTGGTTCTGACTCATAGCAACCCAGGATAGGATTTCTGAGGCTGTAAATCTTTGCAGGAGCAGAAAGCCTTATCTTTTTTTCTGAGGAGGGGCTGGTGGATTCGAACTGCTGACCATGCCTTTATCAGCCCAATGTGTAATCCACTATGTCACCAAGACTCCTTAGAATAAAATGTTAGACTACCATAAATATTTCAAACACAAAATACATAGTTCAACAACCCATGGTTGAAAAGATATTACCTTTGATTCTTATTTCACACACACAAAAAAAACTAGGAGTAAAAGTGTTGTTCAAGTGACTTTGAAAAGTTTCTCTTTTAAAAGTTAAATCTCAATATACAATGTATGTAAACTAAAAATTAAGATAAATATGGTCTAATATAGCAATATCACTGGTATCCTTCAATACGAATCCCCTCATTATATAATATTTAAAATATAATGGTCTCAAGTGAAAGATACCAGAGAATATGAAAGAGCTACCACTGTTTTCCTCCTAAAGAATTCCGTCTTTCAGATAGAGACCCATTGAAAATCTACCTTTACAATCAAATACCATTTACTTAGATGTCCAGGTAGACACAGATAAAGTAGCTCCAAAATTATAATATTCAAAAAAAGTCAACATCATATAACACAAATTTATTTCAGATACATTTCACCAGTCACATAGTAGTAACATTTTAAAGTTTTTAATGGCATTTGTATGGAATACTAATTATAAAAAAATGAATAAATAAAAAACACCCATTGTATCCTGAGATAGGGGTTGGCAAACCATGGCCTGCAGGTCAAATCCAGTCAATGAATGACCTGTATTTGTAAATAAAGTTTTATTAGGATACAGTCGCATATTGGAGCTCTGGTAGCGTAGTGGTTATGAATCGGGCTGTGAACCTTAAGGTCAGCGGTTTGAAACTACCAGCTGCTCCGCGGGAGAAAGATGAGGCTTTCTACTCCCGTAAAGATTTACACCCTCGGAAACCCTGTACAGGGTCGCTATGGGTCGGAACCGACTCGATGGCACTTAACAACAACAACAACAACAGCTGTTTTTATGCTACGATGGCAGAGCTGAGTAGGTGCAACAGAGACCAACAGCCTGGAAGGCTGAAAAAATTTACTCTCTGGCCCATTACAGATATAATTTGTCGACCTCTGTTCTAAGACATTATTTTCCCTGACATCCTACTCTTTTATGCTGTGTTTCCCAAGAGAGGTGCTAATAAAGACACTGCCTTTATTTCCTGCATATCCTATTAATTTATTGATAAACTACTAACAATAAGTTTATTATCAAAGATATTTTACCAGGTATCGGCTTGTTCTGATTCTGTGTCAGCAACACATGTGGTAGTATTCACAGGGACCCTCGGCATTAGTTTTCCATTCAATGACAAGCCTTGGGAAAGGCTTGGTCCAGGAGTTGTTGGCTTTAATCCTATAAACCACACAACGGAAAAGAATCAAACTGCTAATACATGATGGACATATGGTCACTTAAAATGTCTAGACTGCATCATGTTGAGGATATTGATGGGGTAAGATCATATATGCTTGTCTCTGGTTAGTGGAGTCAACAAATGCTTAATGAAATAGCCTTAGTGAACTGTTTCTTGTCATCTATGACAGTCCTATTTAAACCAAATAATTTTAAAGTAACCTTGACTCTTTTGTGATAAAAATACTAATGTAAATAAAAATAAAATTATGCTTTCAGCAGACTAAACAGAATTTTTCCCCATGCATGTTATCTTTATATTATCATCTATGCGAATAAGAATCAATGTGAATTTTATATTTAGAAGGAATATGCCATTTAAATGAAGACACTTAAAAGTTTTAGATATACAATTTAGGCTAATCCAGAAAACCATACTGATTACCTCATCATTTTACTTAATTCAAGTATCATCTTAGTTCTACTGTCAGTCTTCTGATACTTGAACCTCTGCCACTGAATTAAGTATCCCTCATTGCTGCTCCCACACCTCTCTGTGCTAGACTCTATGAACACATACATCCATACCAAAATCCCTAGTAGAGTTATTTAACTTCTCTCTGCTTTACATTCTTTATCTATAATATGGAGGTGATTATAGTACCTTCCTTGCAGGATGGCTTTGAGGGCAAAATGAATTAATATATGGATGGTGCGTGTGTTCATCTGTGTTAGCTGCCAATAAGTTGGCCCCCGACAAATGGCAACTTCATTTGCTACAGATTTTTTTGGCTGCCATCTCTACTGAAACAAAACAGTTCACCAGGATTTTCTTCCTCAGAGCTGCTGTGTGGGTTTGCTTTTAAACATTGATTTTTTTTTTTAATAACCTTTTATTGCGAATTGATTGAAGGTTTACAAAGCAAATCATCAGTTTTATGTTCAAATGATACACTTTTTCCATCTCGAATGCAATCCTCTCAATGAAACATCACTTATTCTATTCCTCCTTGTGTTTTGTTTCCATTCCCCCTTCTTTCTCAACCCTTCTGAATTTTGTCCTTAGGTAAATGTTTTTCTTCTTCTCTTGAAAACGGCTGACCCATTCTAGGGTGTGCATACCTCATTAGTGTTGTTGTCCCCCTTATATACTGATCTATTGCTTGGATGAAAACTGAGCCAGGGGGTGACCTGAAGAGTGACCTGAAGGGTGAACAAAGGCCATAGTCTCAGGATTCCACCAGTCTTAGCCAACCAGTAGGCCTGGGTTTTTTTTTTTTGGTTTTTTTTTATGATTTTGAGTTTTGTTCCATATTTTGTCCCACTTTCTCCAGGACCTTCCAACATGATCTCTGAGAGCAGTTGGAAGTGGCAGCCAGGCACCATCTAGTTCTTTAGGTCTCAGTGTCGTCAAGACTAATGGTCACATGTTCCATTAGTCTACTGAACTACTAATTGTCTCCAAACATCTTCAATGTTCACTCTTCTTTCCTCTGAACAAGGAGAGACCAATAGTTATCCCTTAGATGGTTGTTCATGAATTTTTAACATCCCAGTCACTACCCACCAATATAGGATGTAGAACATTGTCTTTGTGGACTGTGCTATGCTAATTGACAATGGTGTCCTAGAGACTATGGTCCTGAGCCCCCAGGTCCAGTAAATTATTCCCTAAAGGTGTTTGGTAATGTCTAAGAAGTTTTCATATTGCCCCTATATACTCCACCACATTCATGGATATGTTTGCAGCAATGGCAAATACTCATGTACAAACATCCTCTGTCAAACCTTTATGTATTTCTGGACATACTCCCACTCTCCCTCCATACCTGTTCAGCCTGGGTCTCTGTCTATGTATTTGTTATTTCAGGATTATGTACATAACAGTATTTACCTCTGTTTTAACTTTGGCACTCTAATCCATGTTTAACCCCTGCCTTCATGCTGTGTTTGAACCACCAACCTTTGGGTTAGTAGCCAAATGCAAACAGCTTATACCACCCACAGCACTTCGAAGCTTGCTACATAGTACACACTATGCAAGTGTTAGTTGCTACCATTATCATCACTGATGCTATCTTGTTGTTGTTAAGACCGTGCAAATTTATAATGGGTAGTGGGAGAGCAGTTTCTCCAATATTGCCCCTGTTGGTGTCCATGCTGTAGTGATCTCTCTAAGGCTGCAGAGTTGGTTCTTAGCTTTCGTTAGTAATAGATTTCGGAAGAATATTTATTGTATAACAATCCCACCAAAATAAGTTATCTGGCTACTTATGAAACCTCATAAACACTGAACTTTTCTATGTTTGAATGTTTTCTATAACTAGATACAAACATACTAGTGTATTCAGTTGGAAAGGATTGATATTCGGTGAATAAGTTTGCTTATTCAAATCACATAACATTAGGATGCACATTTTTTAACACATGCCTTTCCTTCTATATCTGTTTCCAGTCATCACTACATAGTTCTCAACTTTATACATATATAAGCAATCTGTACTTCAGTATAATCATATAATAATATCTTGGGCTTAAGAGTCTGCTAGAATCAATTGCATGCAATGCGATCTTGGGCAAATATTCTAACCTTTCTGTAACTCAGTTCCCTGATCTATAACATGCAGATGATGTCATTATCACAAAGAAATGTTTTCCAGATTGAACTTTGTTGATTTCTGTAAGGAATCTACTCTAGTCCCACCACACTCAAGAGACTCTAGTTTAATCAATATTACAAATAATTATTACTAATGCTTTATGCACTTAACCAGTCCCTGATGAACCAGTCCTTTCAAAGCTAGTTTAACACATTTAACATTTAACCAGGGCTGCAGAGTATATAGCCACTCAGCCAGTGCAGTTCATGGGTGCCTTTCAAAGGATGACAACGTGAATGATAGCTCTTGGAGTGTACATGCACTGGTCCTGTTCTAATCTGTCTCTCTTAACAAAATACAGTAAGTGCTAACAAAATCACTAGAGAAAGAAGCCAGGAGGCAAATAAATGCATACGGGAACAAAGACTGAATGCTTTGACAGCTAGGCAAAGGAGAAAAGTTACTATGGAGAATAAATATAAAAATGATGAAGGTGAAAAAGGAGGAAGATGAAAATTTTTAAAAAATCTTTATGATGACAGCACCAGTTTATGTTCAAGAAAGTTACAGGAATCTAACTGACTAAAATGTAATAGTAACTGCCTCTAAGTACACTGGCTTTCATGGCCATCAACTCTGAAATCATTATAATATGCAGTCTGCATTTCAGTAAGTGGTCCCCACTATCTCCCCGTTACTCCAGGCCAATCACTATACTAAATAATTGATTCTGATTCCTCCAGAGCCAAGTTCTGCTGGGTCTAACTCTAAAATAAATTCTGAATCTGTTCCTTTTTCTGCACTCTACCACTATCACCCTGGGTGGTCCAAGACACTAGGCTCACTGGTATCCCTACCTCCAACTGGACTCTTGCATGTGACTGCTGACCTAAAGGTTGGCAGCCGAAATCTGTGCAGCTATAGAGTAGAAGAAAAGGATTGGTAATCAGCTTCCATAAAAATGACAGCCAAGAAAACCCTATGGAACAGCTGTGTTCTGTAACAAATAGGGTTACCTTGATCAAAATCAACCTGAGAGCAGCTAACAACATTGGAGCCTATTTTCCACACAAAAGCCATGGTGATCTATTCATTCTACCACCCAGATCCTCAAATGGTTTCCTTATTCTGGTCATTCAGGACATGAGACTCAAGGGCCACACCCTCAGTAAGACCTTCTCCAACCACCCTAGTCACTAATATTTTATCTTTCTCTTCGTAATTGCTCCTACCAGAAATTACCATGTGTGTTTGTTTATTGTATGAATCCTGACCTCTAGAATACAAGCTCACAATAAGGACCTTGTTAATTTGGTTAGCACTGTATCTCCAACACTAAGCATAGTGCCTGATACATAGAAGCCACAGATAATATATCAATGGATAACAGATACGTTTCAAAAGACAGGGAATATGGATAATCCCGGGAAGAGTAATATGCTTAATATAATTTAAATAATTCACATAACAAAGTTACCAAAGAATTAAGTGTTTTAATTACCTGTACTGGGCTGTCCCTGAGGATCACAGTAATGCTCTGTAGTCATGAAAACAACTGCCAATCCAATTTCAGATTCAGGAATAGGTCTAAGACCCTGCCTATTAGAATAAAACAGTTTAAGTGTAACAGTATATTAAAACCAACAAATAACTATTAAGATGTTGTTAAGCTGTATCAACCTTTTTTGGCCTCTTAAACAGGTGTGGTTCTGTGGATTAGTGTGCCATAGACTGCAAAGCCATCTGAACTGCAAGGTAGGTGATTGAAGCTTACCAGCTGCTCCTTGGAAACCCTATATAGGGTTGTTATGGGTCAGAATTGATGTGATAGCACTTAACAAAAACAGGTTGACAATTTTATGGATGAAGAGAATTTTATCTACAGGTGGATAGTTTGTATTTTAAGTGACAGCCTTTCTAAAACTATAAAACTACCTTTCAACCTCCCCCCACCCCCCGCCAAACACACACAAATAGACCAGGGACAAAGCCTATAGGACTAAATGTCAACTCATGATTCAGGCATCAATCTCTGAGCAACCTTTCTTGGTTGCACTCTAGTTGCCTTCTTACCACAGGGCCTTTAAACATGCTGCAAGACAGTGTAAAGTAATGGTGAAGAGCATGGAATCTGGAACTTGAATGCCTGGGTTCATATCTTGGCTTCTCTTCTCATTATCTGTTCTACTGAAACTCCTTTCTGTTAAAGGTCCCTCATCAGTACAATGGCTGTGTGAGGATTACAAGTCTTAATACGCTTGTTGTTGTTAAGTACCATGGAGTCGGTTCTGACTCACAGTGACCCTGCACAGGGTTTCCAAGGCTGTAAATCTTTATGGAAGCAGAAAGCCTCAGCTTTCTCCCATGGAACAACTGGTAGTTTCGAACTGCCGACCTTGGGTTAGCAGCCCAATTTGTAACCACTACGCTACCAGAGCTCCTTCTTAATACACTAGAGGGCTTCAAAAAGTTCATGTAAAACTGCAATTAAAAGATAATGGATTTTTTTCCCAAGAATTTTTGAATACAGGTTTTAGAACAATATCTGTTATAGAGTATTATCTGTTGATGTTGTTAAGTGCCATCGAGTCAGTTCCAACTCATCACAACCCTGTATAGGGTTTCCAAGGAGTGGCTGGTGAGCTTGAATCGCTGACCTTGTGGTTCAAACTGATTTTGCAGTCCAGTGCATTATCCCACAGCACCACACCAGGATCTAGCTAAAGTATTGTTGCAGTTGTACTGCCTGACAAATCCTTTTTCTGAGTCTTGGCTCTTTTACGTCATATGTAAAATATTACCTCACAGAGGCCTTCTCTATTTACAATAAGCTTCTCTTCTCTGTCCTATTACTTGATTTCCTTTAAACACATTTGTACTTATCTGTTTACTTGTATTTTATTGGCTAGTTAATAAGCTCCTATATGTAAACAACCATGGCTCTCTTTTCTACCACTGTACCCCCAGGGCCTAAAGCCATAGGAAATATTTGAAGTCATGGCAAGATTGTATTTTGGTGTACACAACTATCTTTTTGGCAGCATGCAATAAACCTCATTTAAATAAAATATTCATGGGATAGATGACTGAAATTTTACTTTGCATTTCAGCAAACGCATATGAAAAAAGAAATCAACATGGTCGTATATATACCTAGGACAGGAAAGAGACACCTTTGGTGAAAAACTGCATATAAATACCTCTGTTGTTACATGTTACAGAGTCGTTTTCAACTCATAATGAGCCTGTATTGAGTTTCCAAGGAGCAACTGGTGATTTGAACAGGTAACCTTGCAGTTAGCAGTCCAGTGTTTATCCTACAGTGCTACACAAGGCTCTCAGGACTTTTGAACAGGTGTAATGCAGCACACTCTGAAACCAAACTCCCTCTTGAAAATTTGTAAGCCATTCCCTTCGTGTCTTTATAGCACCCCCATTTTAGGTAGCCAATGTGTAAGTTGCCCGTCCCTATCACCCCTGTGTACAGAGGGAAAGGATGAAGACTCCTCCCCTCTAAATCGGTATTTTGAGCTACTATATCCATAAGTATGGGTCAAGTTCATCAAATTGTAGCAATTGACACTTGTTTCCTTTACCAAAATTTATCATCTTCTAATCGAGTTGTGATCATCAAGCCATCGAAGCTGGGTCAAATGGGTACTATCTACAAGTTTGGGTGTTCTTGTGCATCTCCCCTCACTTCATATCATCTGCACGCTTCACTTTCAGCCCTAGCCCTCTGTCCATAGGCTCAGGAGTCCTCAGGTCTCACCATACTTCGGACCAACTAGCCCTTCCTCTTCTCTCTCTCATTTCCACGTTGACGGGGGTCCATGGAACATGGTTGAATTCAGCCCATTATCTTCATTGATGCCTTACCATTGACTCTTGATCTTATGCTACTTCTTGAAATGACTGAATATCAACCATTTCTTTTTGTTAATGGTAACTTTGTGTTTTCCTTCCATCTTTTTTTGGTGTTTTCTGAGTCAATCAGTATTTTGCCCACAGAATCCTTTAATACTACAAGGCGAGGCTTGAAGTTTTTTCTTCAGTTCTATCAGCTTGAGAAATGCTGAGCAAGTTCTTCCCTTTTGGTTTTCTAACTCCAAGTCATTGCACATTTCATTATAGTAAGTACTTGATCTTGGTTTCTCATGTTGCCCTTTGAAATTTTTTGTTCAGCTCTTTTACCTCCTCATTTGTCCCATTTGCTTTAGCATCTTTATACTGGAGAGTAAGTTTCAGAGTCTCTTCTGACATCTGTTTTGGTCTTTTTTCTTCCTTCTTGCCTTTTTTAACTTTCTACCTATATGATGTTCTTGATATCTTCCCATAACTCTTCTGGTTTTTGGTCATTAGTGTCTAATACATTACATCTTTTCTTGAAATGATCTCTAAATTCATGTGTGATATGTTCAATGTCATATTTTGGTTCTTGTAGACTTGTTCAATTTCCTTCAGCTTCAGTCTGAACTTGCATATAAGCAACTCTTAGTCTTCTACAGTCTGTTCCTGGCCTTGTTTTGGCTGATGATATGGAACTTTTCCACCATGTCGTCTCATAAATGTACTCAATTTGATTTTTGTATATTCCATCTAATGAAGGCCATGCTGTTGAAAAATGGTATTTGCAATAAACAAGTCATTGGTGTTGCAAAATTCTATCATGGGATCTCCAGCATTGTTTCCATCTCCAAGGTCACATTTTCCAACTACTGATCATTCCTCTTTGTTTCCAACCTTTGCATTCCAATCACCAGTAATTATCAATACCTCTTGATTGTATATTTGATCAATTTCATACTGAACAAGTTGGCAGCAATCTTTGATTTCACCAGCACTGGCTTTAAAAGTTGGTGCAAAAATTTGAAAAATAGTTGTTTTAATTGTTCATTGTAGGTGTACAGATATTATCCTATCACACACAGCATTATATTTCAAGGTAGATGTAAAAATGTTCTTTCAGTGATAAATATGACACTATTCCTCTTCGATTTGTTATTCCTAGCATCGTAAACCATGCGATTGTCAGATTCAAAACAGCTAACACTATCCACTGCAGCTCACTAATGCCTAGGATATTGATGTTTATGCATTCCATTTCATTTTTGACAACTTTCAATTTTCCTAGATTTATACTTCATATATTCATTCCATGTACTGATATTTATAGCTGTTTCTCCTTATTTTGAGCTATGCCCCATCAGCAAATGTTATGTCCTGAAAGCTCAACTCTACTTTGAGGAAGCAGCTCTTCCCGTCATATTTTGAGTTCCTTTCAA
>NW_006408549.1:15094744-15122386 GCF_000296735.1 Chrysochloris asiatica | reverse complement strand
AACATGTTCACAGGCGCTGAGTATGTTCTGGGGCCTGATCATGTTTTTATTCTACTTCACACTGCTACACAGTTCCAAAATGAAACGTGCAAATGACTACCAACAGATAGGAAATTTAGCTTTTAACATTATTACCTGTTTGGCATTTAGAAATATAAATGTTTTCCCTTTGAAAATTTGTTTTCTTTCCTGTCGTGCAGATAGATCAATGTTTTTATTTCCAATAGCTGGTTCATCAATAGGTGGATAAAATCTGTAAAAATAATGAAAATACATTCCAATGATATATATTTGCTATTAAATTTATAAATGGGTGACTATCTAGGTACAATGGAGTCCTGGTGTGGTGTTGTGGGTTAACGCGCCAGACTGCAAAGCCGTTTCAACTGCAAGGTCGGCAGTTCAAGTTCACCAGCTGCTGCTCAGAAACCCTATACAGGGTCGCTATGAGTCGGAATCGACTCAACAGCAGTTCACAACAACAATCTAGATACAAAAAGGCTAATTTCCATAATACCATTACAGTATTTAAAAAATAAATGAATCAAAAGAGTTGTTTTATTTAAGATAAAAAACTAGAATTATGGGAACAGGTGCTAGATAGGATTTTCCCTTGGGATCAACATGTATTAATGATGTCCACATTCCAATTCTTAGAACTGACACTGTTTTTTTTACAGATCTCTTTGAAGAAGCTTACAAAAATTTAAAACTTAAATTATTTTCAACTTAAAATGTCCACAGTGAGACCAAGTAATACATTTTTTAAGCTAAAGAAAATAAACTATGAAGAAGCTCAAAATTATCAGCCAAAACAAGGCTGGAAAAGACCTAGCCATTTGCTCATACTGTACGTTCAGGCAGAAGCCCAAAGAAAATTAAATGAAGTCCACAAATGCCAAAATATGATCCTGAACATATGTCACTTGAATTTAGAGACAATCTCAAGAACAGATTTGATGCGTAAGACACGAATCACCAAAAACCAGAGGAGCTGTAGGATGCTACCAAGAATTTCATCCATGAA
The DNA here is from genome assembly GCF_000296735.1 of Chrysochloris asiatica. NCBI lineage: Eukaryota > Metazoa > Chordata > Mammalia > Afrosoricida > Chrysochloridae > Chrysochloris > Chrysochloris asiatica. The sequence continues at coordinate 15,121,359 of NW_006408549.1, read as the reverse complement.
GAAAGCTAAAAGTCATTAAAAACAGACAGAAAGAAAAGACCAAAATGGATGTCAGAGGAGACTCTGAAACTTGCTCTTGAGTGTGGTAGTGGTTATGTGCCATGGAGTAGGTTCTGACTCATAGTGACCCTGTGTAGAGTTTAAAAGGCTGTAAATCTTTACCGGAACAAAAAGCCTCATCTTTCTTCCACAGAACAGCTGGTAGTTTTGAACTGCTGGCCTTGAGGTTAGCAGCCCAATGTAACCACTATGCTAGTAGAGCAACTAGAAGAAATGAGGACATAAAAGAGCTAAAGGGAAAATGTCAAAGGGCAGCTGGAGAAGACAAAGTATTACAATGAAATGTGCAAAGACCTGAAGTTAGAAAACCAAAAGGGAAAAATATGTAAGGGTGGTAGGGTAATTCCACCAGCCACTCCTCAGAAACCCTACATAGGGTCACTGTGAGTTAGAACTGACTTGATGGCACTTAACAACTACAACAACATATGCATGTGAAAGTTGGACAATGAGTAAGAAAGATTATAGAATAATCAAGACATTTGAATATGGCACTGGTGAAGAACACTGAATTATCATGGACCTCCAGAAGAACAAATACATTTGTCTTTGAAGAAGTACAGTCAGATTGTTCCTTAAAGGCAAGGACACTTACTCTCTAGTTCCCTGAACATGTTCTTCGGAGGGATCAATTCCAATGAAAGACCTCAAGCATGGTAGAGTGGAAGGTCAATAAAAAAGAGGATGACCTCCAACGAAATGGACTGACATAGCGGTAGGTGCCATGAGCTGAAATATAACAACTGTAATGATGGCGCAGGACTGGGCAGTGTTTCATTCTTCTGTACACAGGGTCACTATGAGTCAGAACAAACGTAACAGCACCTAGCCACCACAACCACAATAGGTACAATTCACAAAGTTATGTTCAGTCATGATTGAACACTTCACAATTTTTAATTAATATCACACATGCATGTGTTTTAATCCACTACAATGAATGCTGTACATCTATTTTACAGTAGTGACTGCTGGACCCTGGCATTTCAGATAAGCAGGCTATATGCCGGCAAGACATAGTTGGCAAGGTGGAATGCAGGCCACTGTACTATTCTGATTTTTTCAATAATTGACTTTAATAGTCTTTTCTACTTTAAAAAATATACAATGTTCATTATAGCACTATTTACAGTATCTAAAGGTAAAAACAACCCAAGTGTCAATTAACAGATAAATGGATAAACAAAATGTGGTATATGTGTACAGACATACAACAGAACATTTAGCCATAAAGAGGAATGAAATTCTGATATATTTAATGACATAGATGAACCTTAGGAACATTATGAGTAAAGTAAGTTAGATACAGAAAAACAAATATTGTATAATCCCACAAATATGAAATCTCTAGAATGCATAACATACCTTTCAATTTGTGGAAGCTGGTTTTTGGACTGAACTGCTTTGAGAAATTCAGTAAAATATTCTGGCTTTACAATTGGACGCCCACAGATGAGTGCACATATTGTCTAAAATGAATAAAAACTGTCTTTTAGGGCAAGGAACAATGTAACAAGATACAAGAAAGATTAAAAATGAAAATACAAAGTCAGCAAACTTTTAGGAAATAATCCACCTAAAAATTCTTTGTGAGTATGCTTCTAACAGAGTGCTACCTAAATAGGAGAACGCGGGTTTAGAGTATCTTCCAAGAAACAAATCTTCAAGACACCAAATCTCACACATGGATAAAATAACTTCTGAATGAAGCAACAATGTGCAATACAACACTGGAGTGAGGGAGTCTTGGGCACATTACTTAATTGTTCCAAGCCTAAGACTTTTCTTCAGAAAGTAAAACTTGAGCTAAATGCTCTAAAAGTTCCATTTTGGTTCTAAAATTCGATGACTTTCTTTGAATGGGTGGTATTTTTCAGATTCTGTAACAGCCTCAATAACTAACTGTCCATATGTCATGCCCTCTCGACGGCACTTAACAACAACAATGCAGAGGCGCGAGGAGGGCTGATAGCACCGTGGGTTAGGTGTCAGGCTGTGTTTTGCAAAGTCAGTGGTTCAAACCCATCAGCTGCTTTATTGAAGATGAGGTTATCTGGCCTGTAAGCGATTTAGAAACCCTATACTGGGTTGCTATGATTCAGAATTATCTCAGTGACAGTAGGTTTGGAATTTTGGTCATGCAGAGACATGATTTCCTATTCCACAGCCCACATTCCAATACCCTAAATGTATATTTTCACTATAAACTAAAAAATGGACATTTTGAATTATGCATCTATTACCTGTGAGTTTATTAGCACAATTAGTACTCCTGAAGCTAATAGCACTGCACATTTATAAAATTTTTATAAACTTAAAAAGATGAGGAACCTAATTACAGATAACTCCATCAACTTACAAATTTAACTTGTGATTTAACCTGAGTAGCAAATCTTTCTCTATCATACTCCTTAGCCAAAATACACACATTCTAATTTAATTAATTATATTAGACACTAAATTAAAGTTATATGGATTTTTACATAATCTAATAAAAGAATCTAAATATTTCTGGGTTTTGCTATAGGTAGTAACCTATAGCAATCCCACATTATCTATGATCAAACTGTTTAAAAGGAGCAAAATCACCTCCCAATGCCTTTCTTTAATTAGGTTTTGTTATAACCGAATCTGATAAAGATGCAAAATCTGAAAATATACCACAATATATCACTGTTTCACATCTTCTGAAAGTGAAATCTACATATAACTACAGGTTTTGAAGATATATTAAGGTTATATTAAACTAAAAGAACATTAAGTCTTAGTGATTAAAGCCTTAAATGAATACAAATAAAGAGTATGCGATCAAAATGGAAAACATATACTGGAGGAAGACAACTTGATAGAAAAGAGATAATATACTAACTTTGAAGACTGGCGGTTGAGTTTAGTAGTCTTACTTTTAAAGTGAAAATACAAGCTTCATCGTAATAAACTTTTTGGCAAAAGGATAACAAATAATTTTCTGAAATGCTAAATCAAAAATCAAATCTAGTTTTATGTGTTTTTACTTTTCTCAGCTAATACACAAGTCCTCGGAAAAGCCACGTTGTCCTACACAGCATATAAAGGCATGGGGTGGGAATTTCTAAGTCCACAACAAACAATTCTCATAGTTTTTAAAGTAAATGGCTTAAAGATCTGAATATAGTGGGGACCTAAGTGAGTTTACACAAACTTAAAATTTATTTTAACATAATAACAGGGCATTCAACCTACTTTAATGGTAACTTTAACGGAAACCATGATGAGATGAGTACATTCTTCTGTCCAAGTGTTTACAGAGAGTCCTCCAAGCTGAAAAATAGCTTGACTTAAGGCAGTTTTCCCAGACACATCTAAACAAGAAGAGCAAGCAACCAGAGGCTCATACTCTACTCTGTGAAGGAGAATAAGTTACCACAGTTACAGAGATGGCAACTTTTTAATAGCAAATAATCAACAAATAGGTTAGTGTCTTACCACTCAACGAATACTACTTTAAAACTTGAAGCTAAATGAATACTACACAGAGTACTACTTTAAAACATCATGTGTAATTGCTATTAAACTTTCTAATTTATGAAATTATCATTCTCCAACTCCTGAGTTCCAGTTAAGAAAAAACAAGGATCAAAGCTAAAATTATATGTTCACTTAAACAGACTTAAACACATGTAGCTCCAGTCAAGGCGCTGAGGGCCCACTCAAATTCTCATTCATTGTCAGAGTTGTCTAGGGTTATTTAACATGCTATGATTTAAAGACGGTTGGCACAAAGTTGACTATTGGGGTAAGTAGCATTTAAATTACATTGTCTTCAACTCATCATCCATAAATAACCTTTTCCTTTAGAACAAAGGGGGGAATGTCTGGCCCACAAGCCCTCAAAATCATTGGGTCTGCCAAGGCATACAGTTCTGGCCATCACATTGTTGTTGTTGTTAAGTGCCTTCGAGTTGGTTCTGACTCACAGCGACCCTTTATAGGGTTTCCAAGGAGCAGCTGGTGAATTTGAACTGCCAACCTTGTGGTTCAAACAGACCTTGTGATCCAGTGCATTATCCCATAGGACCACATTTGTTTTTGTTGTTGTTAAGTGCCATTGAGTCGGTTCCAACCCATAGTGACCCTGTATAGGGTTTCCAAGGAGCGACTGGTGAGCTTGAACCACTGACCTTGTAGTTCAAACGGCTTTGCAGTCTGGCACGTTAACCCACAGCACTACACCAAGACTCCAGGACCACATTAGGGGTGAGTTAATTACATGTTTGACCAAATACAGCAAGCTAATTTTTAAGTTGATAATTTTGTTATGGCCTGTGAATGATGTTATAAATTTTGGCCAAAAAAAAAGATTCCCCACCCCACTTCAGAATTTTATCAGTTTCAAATAAAAGTTGTCCGTTTTAATATTTACATCAATTTACAAAATTCTTACCTGAATTTACTTTCAAACACTCCAAATGTAACTCTATCCCCCGTCTTCAACGTTTGGGAAACATGATTCTGCATTTTTTCCTCATTAATAAAGGTACCATACTTTGAAGTATCTTTTATTGTCAATATAGGGATTTCATCTATCTGACTCTGAAAATCAAGAAATAAGTGTCTTTTACTACTCAATAAATAAAATTCCCAGAGTGAAAGTTTCAAAAGGTGGACAGTTTTTTAGACAAGTAATTGACAGCAGGTTAACCTCCACACACAGTACGCAATACAGTTATTATTTTGGTTGTTACGAATCGGGCTGCCAACCTCAAGGTCAGCAGTTCTAAACTACCAGCAGTTCTGCAGGAGAAAGATGAGACGTTCTGCTCCCGTAAAGATTGACAGCCTCGCAAACCCTGTGCAGGGTCAAAATGAATTGGAACTGACTCCACAGTACTTAACAGCAACAACAACTAAGAAAGATCACTCACTAGCAATTCATATTTCCTCCCAGGCAAATTTCTTTCATTTCCCTAAAAACAAAGCCAAAAAAGGTCAAACCAGCCAATCAGTTGCCTTCAAGTGGGCTCTGACTCATACATAGTGAGCACATGTGTGTCAGAGTAGAAATGTGCTTCACAAGATCTTTGACGACTGTTTTTCCAGAAGTCTCCTCTGGGTAGCATAGTGGTTACAAATCAGGCTGCTAACCTCAGGATCAGCAGTTCGAAACTACCAGCTGTTCCACAGAAAGATAAGGCTTTCTGCTCCCGTAAAGATTTACAGCCTCAGAAAACCTATACAGGGTCACTATGAGTTGGAATCGACTCCATGGCACATTACCACCACCTCTAGGTAGACGTGAGCAACCCAGAAGGTTTAACTGTACCACCAGGGACTTCACCAGTTTCACTGTTGTTGTGGTTAGATGCCATTGAGTCCATTCAAACTCATAATGACCCTATGTACAAAAGAACAAAACACTGCACGATCCTGTACCATCCTCACAGTTAAGTTTCAGCCCATTATTGCTGCTGCTATGTACAGCCATCTCATTGGGGGGGTCTTCTTTTTTCACTGACTCTCCACTTTAACCATTTCACTGTTGTTAAGTGCCATAGCAACCCTCTATAGGATTTCTGAGGAATAGCTGGGGGAGTTTATCTGCTGACCTTGTTGTTAACAATCCAGTGTTTATCCTACAGTGTCACGCTAGGATTCTTTATCAATTTCATTGGTGGTGGTAATGATGGTGGTTATATGCTGTGGAGTTGGCTCCAACTCACAGCGACCCTGTATGGGATTTCTAAGGCTGCAAATCTTTCCAAGAGCAGAAAGCCTCATCTTTCTCCCGTGGAGTGGCTGGTAGATTTACACTACTGATATTGCAGTTAGCAGCCCAGTACATACCCCACTATGCTGGCAGCGGTGGCCACGGAGACAGTTCTGACTCATAGAGACCCTGCATAGGGTTTCCGAGATGGTAAATCTTTACGGGAGCAGAAAATCTCTTCTTTTCCCCAAAGAACAAATGGTAGCTTTGAACTACTGACCTTGAGGTTAGCAGCCCAACTCGTAACCACTACATTAATGACCTCTCTCAGGACATACCTTTTTTTTTCTTTTTTATAAGTGAGTGGACATTTTTCCCGATTCCTCAATTTCAAATATCTGAAAAGTATTTGTTTTTGTATATCTTGTTTCATGTATAACCTGACAGCATCATTCCTAATTTTCTTTTTATATTATCAAAATTACATTGTAAAAACTGATTGTGAAAAATGGATTAAAGGTTAGTGTCTGACACTTGTAGCAACAATTTACTTTTTCTGTAGGAATTTCAACAGTTTTTCCATACCTAAAATACAGATATAAAACCTAAATTTCACAGAACAAATACAGCATTTACGGACATGCAATCTTTGCTCAAAATAATGGCTTTTCCTTCTTATTGCTATCAGAAATAACATGAGCAGAACTAATTGTACATAGATTTTTAATCACTTTTAGACCCTGTAAACCAACTGCCTTCAAGTCAATTCTGACTCACAGGGTTTCTGAGACTGTAAATCTGTATGAGAGCAGATGTGGTTGTTGCTGTTAAGTGCCCTCAGGTCGATTCCAACTCACAGCAGCCCTGAACAGGGCTTCCGAGGCAGTACCTCTTTGTGGGAGGAGACAGCCTCATCATTTTTCCATGGAGCACTGGTGGGTTTAAACATCCAATCTTATGGTTAACAGTCCAGGGCTCTTTGTTGCCCCTAATGTGATTAAAAAACTATATATAAAAAAGTCATTCAAAGGAGCTATATAGCACATAGCAATAACTATTCTTGTAAATCAAGTCTCATGGTGAAAACTACTGTTTCACATGACTACAGGATTTGCCATAGTTTAGCCTCAGGCACACAGTTGTTGTTGTTAAGTGCTGTGAAGTTGGTTCCGACTCATATTGATCTTGTATACTATTTCCTAGGAGCGGCTGGTAAGTTTGAACTCCGACCTTGTGGTTCAAACTAACCTTATGGTTGAGTGCTTATCCAACAGTGCCACACTCAATAAATGTTTAAGTAAATAAATATGTCTAACTTCCTCTGAGTTTCTAAATCACAAAATAAATAGGTCTTTAAAACCTAAGTAAAATTCTGAAACACAAACTTTAAACCTCAAAACAAGCAAATATGCTACTATTATCAAAATATAAGTATTTAACATAAAACAAAAATCTAACAGCTTTATGAAATGAAAAGTCTTATGACAACTCTTACATATGTGCCAAGGCAGTCAGTTGTGATTTCTACCACCTTACTACAGAGAAAATAAACTATACCATACCAACTGGGTTTCAGGAAAGTTAGCAGTTAACATGGCATGGTTTCGACTGATTGACTGATCCTTGTCAATTAGAATTTCACAGTTCTTCCTTCCAACAACGTATTCAACACCCGTCAAAAGTCTGTATGGTTCTCCTAAAAGAAATTTTTAAAAAAGGAGAAAAATTAATTTGGCATACACACATTCTCAAATACTTAAATATACAAGAATCCATACATGTATATAACATAGTTGTAACAAATATTTAACAATTCTGTTTTGTTATTTAAGTGTTAATCATAGGAAATCAAGTTTGTATTATCTAATAAAGTTTCACCAAAAACTACAGAAGATTATCTAAATAGATGGAAAGCCACTTAATGCTTCTTAAGGAACAAAACATAGAAAGGAGTAGACTGTCCCCCACATTAACTTATACAATGACTGCATCCTCAAATAAAATTACAATACCATGAAACTTGATGTTGTAGCTAATTGCTGTTGAGTCAATTCCAACTCATGGTGAGTCCATGTATGCAGACCACACAGTTTTCTACAGGGTTTTCATGTTGTGACCTTTAGGAGGCAGGCTGCTCTAGGCCTATCTTCTGAGGCACCTTGAGTGGGTTTGAACTGCCAACTTTTCTGCTTAGTAGTCTAATGCTTAAATATTTGTGCCACTCAGGTGGCTTCTGGAACCTGATAAGTTGATTCAAAGCTTCATTTGTAAAATACAATACAAAAAAAACCAGTCAGGTTGGTTCAGAATTATAGTGACCCTGAATAGGGTTTCTGAGGAGTAGCTGGTGGATTTGAATAGGCAGCCGTGCAGTAGCAGTTCAGTGTTTATCCTACAGCACAACACCAGGACTCCCAAATATACCATCAGGCTATAATAATGAAAAAATATATATATATGGTTTTGGAACAATGTAAACAACATAGATTAATGTAATAAAGTCCACATTAGATTTATATGCATTTATATAAGAGCATTCTGTTTTATGCTAAAGATAGCATTTCAAACGGTGCTGGAAAAGGTTACTGGATTTGTTTTCTATTTTAAATGTTGGAAGTCACAAATCATATGCATACAGTATATGTGCTGTGAACTCAGAGTTTAGCCTGGGAGAACAAGATCCCATTAGGGGAGTGGTAGGAAGCTCCACTTTCCACACACAACAGGACAGTTAGGACAAATACTCTAAACAAGTAAGAAATGGGCCAGGAAGCTTGAAGACCACTTAAGCAGCTTAGATTGACTCCTGTTAATCACATTATTAACTTAGAGTGAACCTTTTTCAAGCACACAATTTTGTTTGAGTGGTTTATCTACTTTTTTTCTAAAATAATGGATCCATACCTTTCATCAACTTATGAAGAGTTTATAACCCCTCAAAAGTTAAGAATGTTTCCCATTAATGCTGGTAATATTTTCCTTCTGCTCTGATAGTGTAGTGGTTACAAAATGGGCTGCTAATCTCACGGTCAGTAGTTCAAAACTACCAGCGATTCCATGGGAGAAAGATGAGGCTTTCTGCTCCTGTAAAGATTTACAGCCTCGGAAACCTTGTACAGGGTCGCTGTGAGTTGGAGCAGACTCCATGGCACATAACAACAACAACAACAAAACCCTACAGTGGAGTCTTGGTGCAGTGTTGTAGGATAAGCACTGGACCAAAAGATCAGTTTGAACTGCAAGGTGGGTGGTTCAAACCCAATAGCCGCTCCTCGGAAACTATACAGGGTGGCTGTGAGTTGGAAATGACTCAACGGCACTTAACAACAACCATCTTATAGGTCCTGGTATGGTGCTGTAGGATAAGCACCAGACTGTAAACCATAATGTTGTTGGTTCGAACCCACCTTCTACTCCTTGGAAATCCTAGACAGGGTCATTATGAATTGGAACTGGGTGATGACACTTAACAACAAAAACCATCGTAACCATCCTACAGGTACCTAAAGAGCTAAATACATTATGTGATCCTGCAAAGTGACTGAGTCCTATGTACTCATCACCTTGAAGTTTATGTACCACATCTGTGGGTATTCCTAGCCACAGCTAGGGCTGTATCTTTAAGATCACTGTTTTTATTTTTCCCTACCACTAGCTTAGTCCTCTGCATACTGTCTTATATTGTCACTCGATTTGGCATCTACATAGACCTTATTTATTTCAATCACACTATAACAGACCTGATACCCTATCAACAATGACATAAAAACACTAAGCAACCAGTTCATTTGTGATAACCATTTTCCGCTGCTGCACATGCAAAAAAGAAAACCACCTCATCGCTTTTTCAGCTGTCCTGACAAATGCAAAAGCGAGTGAATAAAACAACTTTTGTGTTCCAATGGTTGCCATGTCCCCAAGTCAAAAAGAATGTGTTCCAGACAGAATCACCATCCTGTGTTCCGGCACATGTAGTAACTTATGACGAACTTGTATTCCCTAAAAGTTTAAATCACGGTTTGTCACAGCAGGCCATGAAGGGCTCGGGTTGAAACCATCCCCAGCGGAGCTGGTCTCAGAGCCAGCGGGAATTTAGACGAGATGGGAGGATTTAATAGTCATCGCAGGCACTGTCGCCCCGCATCTCCTCGCACCGTCCCGTCTGGAACCTGTTTAGAAGTCACCGCTCCGTGCGGGAGGGCCACACAACTCCTGGACACCAAAATATGCGTCATTTCCCCTCATTCTGCTTCCGCAAGCTCCCAGGGCGGGAACGGAGGCGGCGGCAAGAAGGGCAAGAGCGGAGCGGAAGCACCGTTCCGCAAACTCCGTCCCTCGGCAGACGCTCCGGGCAAACGACCCCCGATGCGTCTCTCACGCTTACCTCGGGCCGGGCCCGTGGACGGGAGCAGCTTCCACATAGGTCCAGATGCTCAGGGATGAGGCGGTCGAGCGGCGGTGTAACTGCAGCGGACCGCTTGCACGTCACCAGCGCCAGCAGTAGACGCGAGTCCGGGACGTGCGCGCTCCCGGGCTTCCGGAGCGGCGCCTGCTTTTGAGAACGAAAGCACGAGTGGGATGTGAACACCCCGTCGCCATCTGGTGGTTAGGACAGGAACAGCGCCGTCTGGACGGGAAAGTGCCTGTTTCAAAGAGTGGTATGAGAAGACGCCTGGATGGTGTCCTGGTTTGCAATGCCCTGTTAAATCAAAGGCTGACCATTGAACTTCCCCAGTGGCTCCACGGAAGAAAGGCTTAGTGGTCTGCTACTATAAAGATTACAGCAAGAAAACTTAATTTAGTACAGTCTCTCTTTGCTCACGTAAAGATTTACAGCCTCGGAAACCCTGTACAGGGTCGCTATGAGTCGGAACCGACACCACGGCACATAACAACAACTCTGTCACACGTGAGGCTCCCATGAGTTGGGGACCAACCCATGGGCAGCTAACAACCAAAGGGTATCAAGTACTAGTCTGAGAATGTATGATTATTTACTTTCTCTTATTGTGAATGAAAAAGTTTTAAATTATCTCCAAAGTAACTAAGGGTAGTTTCTAATTAAAGACATTAAAATACTGACCAAATATGTTGTTGTTGTTAAGTGCCGTCGATTCGGTTCTGACCTATATCGACCCTATATAGGGTTTCCAAAGAGCGACTGGTGAGCTTGAACCGCCGACCTTGCAGTTCAAACGGTTTTGCAGTCTGCCTCATTAACCCACAGCACCACACCACGACTCCAACCAAATATGTAGGACCATTCATTTGTAGTTTCTTAAATTGCAGTCATTCCCTTGGATCCTAGTACTACTAATGATTAAGACGGATTTCATTCCAAATCCAACTCATCTTTACTCTTCTCTAAGACCAATGGACATCTCCATTTCATGGTACATTTTCAAATCTAACCAGGTATGAAATACTGGAGAATCTACCCTTTTCTTTCCATTTCTATCTGCACCAAATTAGTCCAGGCTGTACCCAGATATCAGGATCTGTAGCTTGAACTGCTTTTATTGCCATACTCAACTGTATGGCTCATTTGACTAGGAACCCTAACAAACCCCCAACTATGAGTCAATCCTCCTATCAACCTTCTATACTAAGACTTCTGATAAAATCTGCTTTCCTTTGAAAATATGAAGCAAATACCAGTTCATAAACTCCAATATCGTTTGAACTACAGAACACTATTCATCAGTCCTTTTACCTGCTCTAATTTTTTAAATCCATACTGTTACCCAGAGGAGTTTTGCCAAATACCTTAGGTCAATTCATTTTCTGCCTTCCTTCATATCTTATTGAAGAGATTGAGTAAGGACTGTCTTATGATTTCTGACTCAGTGTCATCCTTACCCTCATCAAAGATAAAATTCTTTTAAAATATATATACCTATACTTCATTTATCCTTATGGTTTTATCTCTAGTTCCAGATTTGATCTTTCAGTTCAAGACCAATCCCTCCATTTGAACTTAACATAAACCCATCTCCTTTATTTCCCCTAGGGCTTTGCTTCATCAGTTATCCCTCCCACCTATACGTTTTCAATTTCTTGCTTTGGTTCTTTCCCTTTAGCTTTAAGAATGTTAAATATATATATATAATTTTTAAAAAATGTATTCTGTTTTATTATTGTTAAGAATTTACACAGAAGAGTGTACACCAGTTCAACAATTTCTATATGTACAATTCATTCACATTGATTACTTATATTTTCCAAGTTGTACAACCATTCTCATGTGCCTTTTCTGAACTGTTCTTCCTTAACATAAACTCACTGCCACTTGTTTGCTGTGCAATTTTTAAAAAATGTTTTATTGTGAATTATGTGATAGTTTACATGGGAGAACGTTAGCTTTACATTCATCCTATGGTATATTGTTACATTGCCATGGTTACAACCCCCTCCATGCATCATCAACCAACCAAAGGGTATACACTACAAGCCTGCCCCCTGGTCGTCAGCACACAGCCCCTTTCCCTCTTTTGGTCTATAGTTCCCAGCCACTCCATCTCTCCATGTCATCATCTCTGCTTCCATCTCTGGTGTCACTGTTTCTCTGGGTAGGGTCCCGTACTCCACTCTTCTCCCATGATGGTCCCAGGGACCTCTGCTCCTGGACTTTAAAGTCAACCACCCCCCTCCTTTTACTAGAAAACATCTACCTTTACATTTCCAACCCTCACAGTCTGTCCTGATAGTAATTATTCACTATTGTATTACATGAGTGCTGTCCCCATCTCCTTTCATCAGTCCTGCCCAGACAGATTGGATACTACTCAGTGGAGATTCTACATTTCTCCACTCCCTCTGGATTTAGGCTCCTTCTTGAGAGCTTGTAAGCCAGTCACTTCTTGCCTTTGTAGCGCCCCACCCCCCACCCCATTTTGGGTAGCCAATGTCCAAGTTGCCTATCCCTGTCTACCCTGTATATTAAGGGGTGGGAATGATCCTCACTGTAAAGATTTGTTCCTTCTTTTGAGCTACTGCATCCATAGATGTAGGTCAAGTTCATCAAATTGTATCAGATTACTCTTTTTTTCCTTTTCTTTCTTCTTCTAGTTTAGTTCTGATCACCAGCCATTGAAGCCAGGTCAAGTGGGTATTATCTGTAAGTATGGGTGTTCTTGTGCATATGCCCTCTCTTCTTCTCAGCTAGACATTTCACTCTCCACTCTAGTCCTCTGTGGCTAGGTCACTGACTTTGGGCCCAGGAGACCCCAGGTCTTGCCAAACTGCTGGCCAACCAGGTCTCCACCAGGTTCACAGGAGTGTATTAAACGTGGTTGGACTTAGTTCGCAGTTTCATTGCTGTTTTCCCTCCACTGCCCCTTATTGGTGACCAACGTGGGTTGGTCACCAGTCAGAGCATGTATTCCCATTGAGTCTCAGTCTTGGAAGGGGGTTTGCTCTGAAGGGACCCGATCACTTGCCTTGATGTCTCCTGGGTGAGCAACTTGCTTGTTCTTGTAGTAATCAGTCAGACTGCCATTATTGTTTTGTACTTTTCTTGTTGGTCTTTCTTTCAAGAAGTATCTTCTGTTCTTCTAGCCACTCCAGAGTGGTCTGCTTGTCCTTTCCAGTGGAAATTTACCACCTCAGAAGATTCTGGATGGGGTTCAGGATTCCACCTATGGTCTTACGTAATGCAGAGGCTCCGCAGGAAGCCTCCTTTACTGGGTGCTGTGCAATCTTTTGAAGTGCTGTTGTCACTTTGATCCCCTATCAATAGATCTTAAAAGCACACAATGCTTAAGGCAGACGTTCTTTACTAGTTAAGTTAAGAAGACTTCAGGGGAAATTTTTGCTTTAAGGCTTAAAGATTGTCTCAGGCCAGTAGTTTCAGAGATTCATCCAGCCTCCATGGTTTCTTGGTGGACAGTTTTGATGATCTGCTAAGCTTAAAGTTAATTGTTGGAGCCATAAGGAAGTTTGATGGTTTTGTAGGAGGAATATAAAGCATAGGTATTAGACGTCTACTGTGAGCAGTAGACTCTGCCTTAAACAGAAAATATTATCTGTGCTAAATTGCACTGGTTGTTTCCAATGATCTCTTAATTCTACTTCGTCAGGAACTTTAAGCCTATGAGTTCCAAAGGCTTGATATTTGAAGAGAGTTGCTGTAGAGATATTGGTAAAAGTTTGTAGCTTCTTGAGATACAAGGCAAGAAGAAATAAATTCATGGTCAAATCTTTTAAGATATTCATTCAGAATTAAATTGATTAAGTTGTTTCTTTTAGGAAACTGGCAAAAAGGCTTGCAAACTGTAAACATGAATAAAACTTGTGCTGTATGAAGGACATAGCTTTAGAGAAGTAATTAAACTTATTCTGAATAGCCTAAAGAAAGTCACATAAAACCAATGGGAGAGCAAAGAGCATAGGGAGGACTTTCTAAACTTCAGAGATGTTTTAGGGAGCAGTGAATTCTCTTGGGAATTACATATCCACTTGTGGATATGATGTAGAACTTTGACTAGATCAGCTGTCTTTTTCTCTCTCACTCTCTCATCAGTGTACAGTGGAATTTCCCAGAGATCATAGGATCTGTGATTTCACAACAGATTAAATGCAGAAGTAGATACAGGAATCCATGTGTCTTCTACTAAGCCAGATATGAAGATTTCTAAAAATGTGAAACAGTACCATTCTTCTTATAAAATAATTTTTGTTTGGCAAAATAATGACTTTCAGAAAATATTTTTTGTTAACATGTTTATTACTGTTGTTTTTAATTGAATTACTACAAAAATATTTTAAAACTCAGTTCTAATGTCTAATTTGGTAAATTTCAGTAATTATAACTCACAGACAAACTTTTTGGGACCCTTGTATTTGTTATCTATTCTTTATAATAAATTACTTCAAAACTTAGTGATTTAGTACAAAGAACTCATTGATTATGTCAGTTTCTTTGGGCCTCTAATGGAGTAGTGTAGCTGGGTAGTCCTACCTCAGAGTATCATGGTTGCAGTCAAGAAGTTGGGGCTTCAGTCATCTAAAGGCTTAACTGAGACTGGAGAATCTATTTCCAACATAATTCACTCACATGGCTTTTGGCAAGAGGCTTCACAACGTGGAAGGTGACTTGTCCTAGAGCAACTGTTCTTTTGGAGTTACCTTTACTATATGTTTATTCCTTTATTTATTCATGCCAGTTTGCCGTTTATGTCACATATTGTGCTAGGCATTGGGAAAAGATTTAATTATGGTGTCTATTAGGAGTCCTGGTGTGGCACTACGGGCTAATGTACTGCACTGCAAAGTCAATTTGAACCAAAAAGTCAGTGGTTCAAGCTCACTAGCAGCTCCTTGGAAACCTATGCAGGTTTATTATGGGTTGGAACTAACTTGATGGCACTTTATAACAACAGCAACAATCAGGGTAATGAACAGAGTATAATTCAGGATCCGAAACAACTCAGGATGCAGCAGTTTTCTAATGAGGAACTCCTCTTTTCTGCAGACACGCCTTGCTCTTGTCTTCGGCCTTTCAGCCACGAGGCCTCTAGGCCTCTGTCCTACACTGGTAAGTGTTACAAAGCTCTGTTTAAGAACATTTTAAAGACTGTCTTGTCAACTAAAATTTTCATTAAAATAGGATAAGCATTGAACTGTTAATCACAGGGTTGGAAGTTCAAATCCACCAGTCACTCCTCAAAATCACTACAAGGGTTGCTATGAGTCAGAACCTACTAGAGAGCAATAACAATAACAATGAAGTGTTAAGCTAAAGCATGAGTTAAAGACTTGGGCTTTAATTTTCTTAAGGTAACACAATGGGCAACTGTCATAGACTGAATTGTGTACCCTGAAAAGCTGTGTGTTAGCTTGGCTGGGTCATGTTTCTTAGTGTTTTGACAGTTATATAATGATGTAATGTAGAGTCTTGGTGTGGCACTGTAGGTTAAGCTTGGACTGCTAACTGCAAGGTTATAGTTCAAATCCACCAGCTGCCCACTGGAAAATTTATACAGGGTAACTTTGATTCTGAACCTACTCAATGGCACTTAACAACAGCGATGTAGTGCAGCAGTCATGTAATGATTCCCCATGATGTGATCTGGTGTGACAAACTAATGATAGGATTAAGGGTGGGCTGAAATTCCATTAATTCCTTCACAACCCTGATGGAAGTTTCCCAGGCAGTTTCCAAGGGGTGTGGCCTGCAATATCTTTATCTTATAGAGATAAAAGGAGGGAGAAGGGGGAACCTATTACCACCAAGAAAAAAGAAGCTCCTAAACCAAGGGAAAGAAAAATGTCAAGACTCAGGAGGGTCTCCAAGGAATGCTGGACTTACAGATGCTGAAGCGAGACAACGACCTTTCCTCAGAGCTGATGGAGGAAGTCTTCTCCTAGAGTCGGCGCTCTGAATTTGAAACTCTAGTCTTCTAAAATGCTTGTTGTTGTGTTGTGAGTTACTGTCGAGTCAGTTCCAACTCATAGTGACTCTATGCACAACAGAATGAAACACTGCCCAATCCTGCACCAGTCTTACAATTGTTGTTATTGTTGTTATGCTTCAGCCCATTGCTGCTGCCACTGTGCTAATCTATCACGTTGTGGGTATACTACTTTTTCACTGACCTTCAATTTTACCAACCATGATGTGCTTCTCTAGGAACTGTCCCTCCTGACAACATGTCTAAAATATGAGAGATGAAGTCTCACCATCCTGGTTTCTAAGAACTACAGCCCTCTGGTTGTGGTTGTTGTTGTTGTTGTTGTTGTTGTTATGTGCCATGGAGTTAGTTCTGACTCATAGTGACCCTGTACAGGGTTTCTGAGGCTGTAAATCTTCACAGGAGCAGAACGCCTCATCTTTTTCCCGCGGAACAGCTGGTAGTTTCGAACCATTGATGGTGAGATTAACAGCCTAATTCATAACCACTATGCTACCAGAGCACTCTGGCTGTACTTTTTCTGAAACAGACGTGTTCTTCTGGCAGTCCATGATACTATCAATATTCTTCTCCAACACCATAAATAAAATGCATCAATTATTCTATGGTCTTTCTTATTCACTGTCCAACTTTTGCATTCATATAAGGTTATCGAAAATACCATGGCTTGGGTCAGTTGCTCCTTAGTCTTCAAACTGATATTGTAACAGTCCTTAAACTGCAAGAGACTAAAATTCTATTTGCTAAAGCACTCTACACTCGAAGTATGGTATTTCTGTGGAAGCAGTAAGTACTGAATATCTAAGATAGTAACTAACATTGGTATCTCAGTTTCCTCTTAAATACAAAGGGGGACTTCAAAAAGTTCATGGAAAAATTTCACAATGTTTTAATTCCTTTTTCCCATGTAAGTTTTGAAGCCCCTTTTCATGTTGTCAGCTACCTTTGAGTTGGGCCCCAACTCATGACAACCCCATACACAATGGAAGGAAATTCTGCCTGGTCCTACATGCCATCCCCATAATTGGTTTTAGGTTTGACCATTGTGATCCATAGAGTTTTCATGGACTGATTATCAAAAGTAGATGATCAGGCCTTTCTTTCTAGTTCTTCTTAGTCTGGAAATTCAGCTGAAATCTGTTCCACATCGTGTCAGTACACAAGCCTCCACTGGAAGACAGGCAACCTCTTATACATACATAGGCTTAAATAAGATATGATCCAAAACCCTAAACTTGAGATACTACTCTAGTTCCTTGAAGGCACAGACTGTATCTAGGTCATTTTTGTGTTCCAACTGTCTAAATCACTTTTGGATTTCTATGAGTCATGGTCTTATAATTCCCACAAAATGACTGGCTGGCATTATGCAAATAAGATGTGAAAAACTTTTCCTGGTCCATGCAAATTAAGTGACTGTGGCCTGCCAAAGGAATTGGTCAGTTTTGCTGACCTGTTAAGCTTTGAAAGCTAATCCCATGGAGGTTCAGGCAGACCTCACTATCATCAAGAAGAAGAATCTAGAGCAGATCCTGTCCTTTGGATCAAGGAGCTGGGGTGCCTGCATTGAGAACCTCCTAGACTCAGAAGCAAGAGTGAATGCTGAGGTTGTGAACCTGTCTGGTCCACAAGGCAGAGCAAGAGCTGCTTATCTTTGGACAGGAGGAATGACAGTGGAGCTAACAGACTTGTAACACTTCTGTGCAGGCCTGAGTGTGCCCAGTCTTCCTACAGCAGGAGAGAGCTCGATAACTCTGGGCAGGAAGCTCACCAGCAGAACTAAAGAAGCTATAATTCTTGTGTAGGATAAGAGGTCTGGGTTTGCCTAGTATAGAGATTTCATGCCTTGGCACTCCAGTAATGTGAGAATGTTGTTGTTGTTAGGTGCCTTCGAGTCTGTTCTGATTCATAGTGACCCTTTGCACAACAGAACGACACACTCAAAATTGTTGCTATGTTTAAGTCCATTTTTGTTGCCATTCTGTCAGTCTATTTCATTATTTGATATCTGGACCATTGCTTCTATGAGTATTGATTGTGGATCCAAGCAAAATGAAGTCTTTGACAACTTCAATCTCTTCTCCACTTATCATGATGTTATTTTTTTGGTCCAGTTGTGGAAATTTTTTGTGTTCTTTCCATTGCAGTGCAATCTGTGAGAGGTGCAAACGTAAGACGGTTGTTCCTCTTAAGTGCTGTTGAGTCACTTCCTCTCTAGGGTTTCCAAGGAGTGGTTGGTGGATTTGAACCTCCAGCCTTGCAGTTCAAACTGACCTTGCAGTCTAGTACACTATCCTGCAGCACCACACCAGGGCTTCTAAATATGAGAATTGTTGTTGTTGTTGTTAAGTGCGGTTGAGTCGATTCTGACCCATAGCAACCCTATATAGGGTTTCCAAGGAGCAGCTGGTTAGCTTGAACCACCGACCTTGCAGTTCAAATGACTTTGTAGTCTGATGCATTAGCCTACAGCGCCATACCAGGACTCCAAATATGAGAACAGACATTTATAATTTGGGGAAAGATAAAATGTTCTCCTTTGGGAATCTGTTGTTATTGTTTAATATTTATTTGCTATGTTGTTGTTGTTGTTATATGCCGTGGAGTCAGTTCCAACTCATAGTGACCCTGTACAGGGTTTCTGAGGCTGTAAATCTTTATGGGAGTAGAAAGCCTCATCTTTCTTCCACAGAACAGCTGGTAATTTCGAACTGCTGTCCCTGAGGTTTGCAGCCCAATTCATAACCACTATGCTACCAGAGCTCCTTAATTGCTATAGATAGTATAATCAATTGCTCTTTGCTGACATGTAATTGGCCCAACTCAATCACAGATGAATGTAGCACCCATACAATGATGCCAGTGGTATATGTGTCTCATGGCTGCCTGTAAGTGTGAGGCACATCTGCATGTGACATGCAGCTAGATATATACATATAATCTCTAAGAATTGTTTACCACAATGATAAACATATGGCAGGCACATAACAAGTGTTTGTTGAACCTAACTACTCATTAATTCTCTTTTGCACCTCAGTGCCACTTTTTCTTCTATTGGAGCTGGGAAGGTGACTTTATGTGGAGGGGAATGAGAAGCATGCAGGACTGCTGTCAACTCCACGTTCATTCGTTCATTCTTATGTTTCTGAAGACTACCTGATAGTTCTATTTTTGGTTCGGCAGGGACTACTTCCTGGAGAAGGACCTCATATTTGGTAAAATAGAAGGTCAGAGAAAAGAGGAAGACTTTTAATGAGATAGTTCGACACAATGGCTGCAAGAATGAGCTCAAGCAAAGCAATGATTGTGAGGATGGCCCCGGAGCGAGCAGTGTTTTGTTCTGTTGTACATAGGTTCGCTATAAGTTGAAACGGAATCTAATGAAAACATACCCAAATTCATTATTGTAGTGGAACAAATAATTTAACTTCTAAATATATCATAAGTGTTTTGTCTTTATATGGGAATAGCATTATATATAAAATTAATCTGTGCATAATTAGTAAAATTAATTGAGTCATGTTGTTTGGCCATAATTTACCTAAAGAAAAGAAAAAGGAATATAAAAGAATGCAAGATCTAAAATTTCAAAGTGTAAGAGTTGACTTTATAGACATAGAAGAAGCTAGCCTATGTAATAGGGGCAGGAATTAGACTCCCAGAAGGCGTTCAAGAAGCTAATTAATGATTGCAAAGCACTTTGAAAATGTGAAGCTTAATAATCATCTAAAATGTGTAAATTGGATGAATTATTCAAACACCATAAATATATGAGCCAATATTCTAAAGAAAGGCTTATCTATCAACTATTTTATCTTAACAGAATTTTACAATGACCTCCTTAGTACCATACCAGGTGGCCTATAATAATAATACTGCCAAATCTAGTTTATTTGTAAAATCACAGATTTTCAGAACTACAAGTGATCTTAGAGATAATTTACACCAACACCCTGATATTATGGATGAGGACAATCAAACAGATAAAAGTTTATTTTCCTCAGTTACAGCAATCCACTGTGTAGCAGAAAAGAATTTAATCATGTCTTCTTCTCAATGAGCTTTCTTTGTATCCCTTCAGCTCCAGACTGGAACCAATTCTTGAAGTTTTAACATAAACCATTTAGCAAAAACCTTGTGATGTGCAGCCTATAAAGTGAACTTTGGCTCAAAATACAGATTTGTCTTAGACTCAAACCTATACCTTTACATATGTTATTGAGCATCTTTCTAGTATCTAGGATTATAAATATTTCCAGTATCTAGGACTTCGTGGTTGGCAGCGTATTTCTATTCTTCATTAGAGAAATGGAAACTAGTCTGAAAGCTCTGCTAAAACCTGTTCAAACTCACCAGCTGCTCCTTGGGAGAAAGACACAAACTTCCAATGACAGATGAGTGGTGAATGTGTTTGAGGCACATTAGCTGCGAGTCTTAACACCTGCATAAACCCACTGTCACTAAGTCAATTTCAATTCACAGTGACCTTACATAAGATTTCTTAGACTGTGAATCTTTTCAGATGCAGACAGACTCATTTTTCTTCCAAGTAACAGCTGGTGAGTTTGAACTGCTTGCCAACCTTGTGGTTAACAGCTCAATGCTTATTCAACCAAGCCACCAGGGCTCCTGAATAGCAGGTGAGAATTTTGCCTTGAAGTACCTTAGTAGGGAGCTGAATAATCAAGGGAAACTTTGCAGGAGAAAATGACATCAAAGCTACTGCCTGATGATAGGAATAGGAGGTGGCCACATTCAAGAAGTGGTGGTGTCTAGGTGTCTGCCAAATTCAGAAACAGGAACAGTTTGGTATTCTGGGGGTGGCAGAGTGACCTTGTTTTGTCTATGCTTAGATAAAATTGTGAAGTGGTCTTGCTTTGGCTCATTTTATCATGGTCTCAGAGTAAACTTACAGGGGGTTGATATTCTCTGAAGTGGTTGATGTCTAATAGAATAATACGGCCTGTAAGTGCTAAGGGATCCAGGTAGTACCGTGGTTAAGTGCTTGCTCTTTAGGAAGAAGATGTGCCAGTCTGCTTCCATAAGAATTGCAGTCTTGGAAACTCGATTGTGCAGTTCTACTCAGTCCTATATGGTTACTATGAGTCAGAATCAACCAGAAAACAATGCACAGCTGTGAGCTCCAAGTCGGGTTCCCAAATTCTGCATGTTAGGGACTGCTCTCCTAGCCCCTTTCTCAGCTCTTCAAAACAAACAAACAAACCAGGTACATAGTAAACTCTTAAAGTCACCTGCTATCAGCACAATAATCCCGATGTAGGTATGATTATCCACATTTTATAAATGATGAAAGAAATATGATTGGAATTTATGCAGAATTCCAACACGCATAAGAATAATGGTGAGATGGAAAATTCTATACTGAGGGTCTGCATCTTCTTAAAAAAACTAATAGCTGTGGTGTTGATTTCAACTCATGCATGTCCAAGTAGAATTATGCTACATACCTTTTCAATGGCTGATTTCTCAACAGTAGATCATCAGGCCTTTCTTCTGAGTTGCCTCTGGGTAGACTCAAATTTCCAACCTTTGGTTTGCAGCTCAACAGGTTAATCATTTGCACCATCCAATGATATTGCGGTTAAGTGTATATTGATTCCTTTGAGCGAGAGAGAGAAACCAGAAAACAAAACACCAAACCCATTGCTATCAATCCTAACAGGGACTCTGTATAGGACAGAGTTGATATGGCGCTGTGGGTTACTGCCTGGGACTGCAAAGTTGGTTTGAACCTCAAGGTCGACAGTTCAAGCTCACCAGTCGCTCCTCGGAAACCCTATACAGGGTCGCTATGGGTCAGAACCTACTCCACGGCACTTAACAACAACATAGGACAGAGCAAAACTGCCCCATAGGATCTCTAAGGCTGTGACATCTTTCTTGGATGGCTTCTAGGACTTTTGGTTTGTAGTGGAGAGATTACCCATTGCGGTACTCAAACCCATTGGTATCGAATTGACTCCAACTCATAGAAGCCACCAGAGCTCCTCAGAAAGCATTAACAAAAGCAAACCCCAAACCCAAACAGGACAAAACAACAAAAAAACAACTGGATGGTTGGAGCCCTACCATATCTCTGCGATAGGGGGCGGTGTGTCCCGCTAAAAAATCTTAGGTACCGGTAGCTGCAGCTTTTACTCAATTCCAGCCGCTTTGCCTTAAGAATGGATTTGGGTTTTGCCTTGAAAGGAACCAGGTTTGCGCAGCTGGTTAAGCGTTAAGCTTCTAGTAGCAAACTCAACAGTGCAAATCTATCAGCCGCTCTTAGGGAGAAAGACGAGGCAGTTTGCTCCTTCTGCTCCTGTAAAGATTTCGTTTGGGAAACCTATGGAGCAGATCTACTTTGTTCTCTGGGGTCCCTAGGCGTCTTAAGAAAAGTGAGGCTGCGTTTTACATCCAATTCATTATTCTGATACTATGTGTCTCATCGCCAGGCCAACCACGAATTAAAATACATATTTAATGAATAAACTTTTCT
This sequence comes from Chrysochloris asiatica, assembly GCF_000296735.1. NCBI lineage: Eukaryota > Metazoa > Chordata > Mammalia > Afrosoricida > Chrysochloridae > Chrysochloris > Chrysochloris asiatica. Next base: position 15,098,702 of record NW_006408549.1, on the reverse strand, counting down.
TTTTTTTTAAGAAAAGAAAGCTACTAGCTCTCGGTGGGCAGGGTGTATATTTATCGTGTTTATGCCAGCAGTACACCCCTTAATGTGGTTCGTCCTACACAAGGTCACCGAAAGAACCCTACAAAATGCACGAAAAAAAACCCCACCGAGAGTCCTCTGGCTTAGGCTCAGGCTCAGCTTGGGCTCGGGCCCGGAGGTCACGGGACGCAAGCTTGGCTGTTCCTTGGGTGCCGGCACCGCCCAAGCTCTAGTCCAGTCCTCCGGGACCTGGCTTTTGTAGGCCCGCCCCCTGCACCCCGCCGTCTTCCGGCTCAAGTTGAGGAAGGCCCATCATGGCGCTACCTGGACAACTTTGCACTGCTTGGGGTCTCCGGCTGCCCGGTGGCCTCACTCCTCGGCGGGTAAGGAGGTGCTGAGGAGGGCCCCGAATGCCCCTGCGAGCGCACTGCCAGTGCTTGCCTCTGAAGTGGCGGCCCCGGGAGCGGGGAGAGTGATCGGGGGTGAAAGGGTCTCTGGCGCGAGGAGGGATGGCCCTGAGTTCTGGGGAAAGAGGATTGAGGAGCTCGGGACGCAAGGAGAGAGGACAGGGGTCCTGGGCTCTGAGAAAGCAAGGAACTTGCATTCCAAGGTGGTCACGTTCCCTGAAGTCGATATAGAAGCAGGAGTTAGGAAGGGGAAAGGTCACATTCCACTGTTAAAGGACTCCCTGATGTGTGTGTAGGGCCCTGGGAGAGAGCACTTGGTTTTCCAAGTTTTCACATTCCTGGAAGTTTCAAAGTTGTGTGCAAATAGGTAGAAAGAGGTGTGGAGGGACCACAGCACACGCAGGCCCTCTATGTGCGAGTGCGCCTCCGTGGGAACATTGGCATTCCTCTTCCTTTTACTCTTTTGTGAGTAAAATCCGCTCATGAATTGGTTGTATAATTGAACGTTGTTATTGTTGTTAAAGGAGTCCTGTGGGCTAATGCGCTGGACTGCAGAGTCGTTTGAGCCACAAGGTTGGTGGTTCAAGCACACCAGCTGCTCCTTGGAAACCCTATACAGGGTCACTATGGGTCGGACACGACTCAACAGCGCTTAACAACAACAATTGTTAAGTGCCATCGTCGAGTTGATTCCGACCCACAGTGACAGTTTAAACCACCGACCCTCAGGTTAGAGCGCCACACAAGGACTCCAGTTTAGGTGCCCTGGAGTCAGCACTGACTCACAGAGACCTTGCACAACATAACAAAACACCTCTCAGTCCTTTGTCAACCCCACAGTCATTACTGCGCTTGAGCCCTTCGCCAAGGCTATTGTGCCAGCCCATCCTGTTGGGATCTTCCTCTCTTTCCCTGACCCTCCACTTTACCAAGTATGACAAATTCACATCAAAAGAAAAAGTAGCCTTCTCTTGATTGCCTTTCAACAGGTTAAGAAGGGAGAGGCTTTTCAGCGCTGGCTTCTACCTCTGCTTCTATTTTCCCTGTAGTTTTGTTGTTTGAATTTGTTTGTCAGTGACTCTCCATTGGATCCTAAATTGAAATTAAGTATGCAAGTAAAGACAGCACAGGAGGGAAAGAGAAAGAAAATGAAAGAGAAGTCACAATACCCAAGACAGCACCCCCCTCACTAACTTGTTGCTAAGTGCCATGGAGTTGGTTCTGACGCAACTACCTTGTATAGGATTTCCAAGATGCGGCTGGTGGATATGAACCTCTCACCTTGCAGTTAGCAGTCCAGTGCTTATCTTACAGGGCCACACCAGGACTCCCCTCACTAAATTTAAAAAAAATTTTGATGTTGGTGTTGGTTGTGTTCCACCAAGTTGGTTCTAACTCACAGTGATCCTGTATAGGGTTTCCAAGGCTGTACAGAGGAGAAGGCCTCATCTTTCTCCCAAGAAGCAACTGGTAGAGTTGAACTGCTGATCTTGCAAGGCTTGTTTTTTAAAATATTATAATAAGTATGAATTAAATTACACTAAACCGAAAGCATAATTTCTTTACCAAGGTGCAGAAATTAATCTGTCAACTGTAGGAAGTTGTTTTTTCCCCCGTTTCATAGATTCAAACTGGTCCAGTCTCTGAAGTTAAGAGGACTTTTTTTTTTTTTTAAGATTGAGATTTATTCATGGCTAAACTAGTCCTAAGGAGCTCTGGTAATGTAGGGGGTTATGGGTTGGACTGCTTACTGCAAGGTCAGCAGTTTGAATCTACTAGCCAGTGGGTTATGGGTTGGACTGCTTACTGCAAGGTCAGCAGTTTGAATCTACTAGCCACTCCGCAGGACAAAAGTGAAGCTCTCTACTCTTAAAGATTTACAGCCTCAGAAACCTTATGCAGGGTGGCAATGAATTGGAATAGACTCCACAGCACTTAAGCAAGCAAGCAAGACTAGTCCTGGTTTGGCACTGTAGGACGATCACTGAAGTGCTAATCACAAAATGTGCCGCTCAGACCCCCAGCTGCTCCTCAGAACCACCGTATATAAGGTGGCTATGAGTCAGAACTGACAACACTTGACCACAACAGGGTTTTGCTTTACCATTTTCTCTTTCTGTAAAGACAAAATGGAACATCCTTTTTTCTGATCTCTTTCAAAGAGCTTTCTCATTTGAGTCCTACAACACCTGTGAGGTAGAAAAGTCTTCGGAGATTTTTTAAAAAATATATAAGCACAAATCATTAGCATTGTAGTTAGAAGGTCACAGAGACCTTATTCCAGCTCTTCTGACATCATTAGCCAGTATAATTGAGAGGGAGAAAATGAACTCGTTTAAAAATTCATTGTAATCTGACAATGTGGAATTCTTCCACTTAAGAAAAATGGAACTTTGGAGTATCCGGGTTTGGGGGCAAGAGATGCTAGTGTGGTTTATCCCCTTCTTGGCATGTAGAAGCTGGGGTTTGAATTCCTGGGGGAAGAAAAGTCTTCACATCTGTTAAGTGGGAGGGTGTTCGAGGGAACATCATGTTTTTGTGGGCAAATACAAGTTGTTACAGTTAAAATTCCTGATTTGAATATTTTTGTTACCAAGAACAAAGAGAAATGTTTTATTTGTTATAAAACGTATTTGTGAAGTGCTATATTAAATTGTGCTGTTTAGCTAGTAGACCTCAGCAAACATATGAGTACTGGCTCTGTGCCTGTATGGCCCATGGATGCAAAGATTCAAAAATATGAGCCCTGCTTTCAGAGTAATCTGAGTTGCTCTCAGTTCAGTTGAGGAAAACATTCAACCATTTTATTGTTTCTCAGGAAATGCTAGTTAAATGCCTACTAAGTGTTGGACATTCTTTGGAGATCTAGGTTTGAAAATGCAACACAATCTACTTTCGGTGAGCTCATAGTATGCATGTTTTTCAAGCTTTGATTAATAACCTATTAGTAGACCTTGAAGTCAATTAATACCCCACTGCTGTAGAGTAGATTCTGACACCTAGCAACTCTTTAGGATGTAGTAGGACTGCTCCATAGGGTTTCTGAGACTGTGAATCTTTACAAGAGCAGATAACCTCCTCTTTCTCCTGTAGAGCAGCTGGTGGGTTTGAACTACCACCATTGCTTAGCCCATGTCATCACTAGAGCTCCTCTGAAATTAGTTTCGTGGAGCAAAACAATATTCTAAAAATTAGCATAGATTATAAAATGTAAGAATTAATCTTATGTAGTAAGGTTACTGAGGAGCTGTGGTAGCATAGTGGTTACTAATTGGGCTGCAAACCTTAAGGTCAGCAGTTCGAAACTACCAGCCGTTCCCAGGGAGAAAGATGAGGCTTTCTGCTCCCGTAAAGATTTACAGCCTCGGAAACCCTATACAGGGGTCACTGTGAGTCGGAACCAAATCCACGGCACGCAACAACAACAACAGTAAAGTTACTTGGTGAAAATTCTTTTTGGAGAGACATGAAATCAAAAGTAAATTGGTAGGCCTTAGTGATTGGGGGTCTATTCGTCTGTTAGTTTGTCGTAC
>NW_006408549.1:15092648-15093593 GCF_000296735.1 Chrysochloris asiatica | reverse complement strand
TTGATACATTAAACACTAAAAACTGAAGACCAGAAGAGTGTGGGATGACATCAAGAACATCATACATGAAGAAAGCAAAAAGTCATTAAGACAAGAAAGAGGCAAAAGGTCAAACTGGATGTCAGAAGAGACGCTGAAATTTGTTCTCCAGCATGGAGATGCTTAAGCAAATGGAAGAAATGAGGAGATACAAGAGCTGAACAGAAAATTTCAAAGATCAGCTCAAGAAGATAAAGCCATATATTGCAACAAATGTTCAAAGATAGGGAATCAGAAAACCAAAAAGGAAGAACACTCTCAGCATTTCTCAAGTTGGGGGAACTGAAGAAAAAATTAAAGCCTTGACTTTCTTTATTGAAGGATTCTCTGGGAAAATTATTGAATGATGCAGAAAGCATCAAAAGAAGATAGAAGTAATACACAGAGTCACTGTACCAAAAGGAAATGGTTAATGTTCAACTGTTTCAAGAGGTAGCATATGATCAAGAGCCAATGATACTCAAGGAGGAAGTCCAAGCTGCATTAAAGGAATTGGCAAAGAACAAGGTACCAGGAATTGACGGAATAAAAATTGAAATCTTTCAAGAAAGTGAGGCAGCACAGAGGCATTCACTCATTTCTGCCAAGAAATTTGGAAGACTGATTGGAAGAGATCAGTGTCTGTGACAATTGCTAAGAGAGGTGACCCCATGGAATGCAAAAATCATTGGACAATCTCGTTGATATCCCATGCGAGTAAAGTTTTACTAAAAGTAATACAGAAATGGCTGCAAGCATACCTTGACAGAGAACTTCCAGAGGTGCAAGCCGGATTCAGAAGAGGCCTGGGACCAAGAGATATCATTCCTGATGTCTGATGGATCTTGGCTGAAAGCAGAGAATACCAGAAAGATGTTTACCTGTGCTTTATTGACTATGCAAAGGCTTTCGATTGTGTGGATCATG
>NW_006408549.1:15070231-15090904 GCF_000296735.1 Chrysochloris asiatica | reverse complement strand
TATCAGGGAAACTGAGGCTATGAAAAACAACTTCTCTAACTTACCGATCATTAATTTAAGAACGTCTAAGTCAGACTTTTTATTTAGTATCTGTGTATACCCATAGTCTTTATGTATAGTCTAAATGTTTTTAGAAATTCTTGTACCCACAGCCCTTATTTATGGCTGTGGGATTCTTTATTGTGTTAAACTAAGGCTAAAGGAAGAATGTTTACAATCACTAAACCTAAGCTGGTAGTAATTCAATTGACAAATCCTGTCTTCTAGCAGTTTTAAGAACATTGTTAATATAAGTATTAAAACTACCTAAGATTACAAGTAGAATAAAATGTAGCTAATGTGTGGCTTCTAACTTTTAATAAAAATATACTAAAGTGTAGGAGAGTCAAAGATCTAAAGTAAAAAGAGATACTAATAAAATCATGAATAAATCAGAGAATGATTTAACAAGAGAAAAATTTAACTAGGGGTCTGTGCGTAGAAATAACTTTGCGGCTCTGCCATGCAAAGAAAATAATTCATCGTAGCTCTGCTAAAACAATGAATTCTTCTATGCCCAGGTTTCCCCATGTCACATTTTTTTAATTCCTCGATTAGTATGTCTCTATTTATTTTAATTCCTTAATTAATTATGGCCCTGGCCAAGGTAGCAGGTGCTAGAGAAGTGTATCATGTTTGGTAAGGTGGAGGGTCAGAGAAAAAGAGGAAGACCCCCAACGAGATGTATTGGCCAAGTGGCAGCATTGATGGACTTAAGTGTGGCAACAGTAGTGAGGTTGGCCCAGGATCGGCCAGTGTTTCATTCTGCTGTACATAGGGTCACTATGAGTCAGTACTGATTCAATGGCACCTAATAACAACAACAACAAGTGATTGGGGGTCTGGTAGCTTCCTACAGTAAGCAGTGGACTGTGAACCACAGGTTCCACAGTTTGAGTTCACCAGCTGCTCCTTGGGTGAAAAATGAGGCTTTCTGCTGCCACAAAGATTTAAAGCCTCCAAAACTCTATACACAGGATCACTCTGAATAGGAACTGATTCCACGGCACTTAACTACAACAGTAAGTAATTGGTTGGCTGTTGGAGGTGGGGAGGAAGACCCATCCATGCCAAGGAGGTGATATGGTGCCATCGAAATTGTAAACAGGGATGTAATATGATCTGGTAAGATGAAATAGAATCCAAAAGTCAAAAGAAAAGTGATAAAGATCTGAAACAATGGCAGTGTTGGAGCTATTTATGAATATGTGTGTGAGATGAAGCTTAGCTTTCTGCTTTTGTCCCCCTAGCTAATAGCAGTCCCCCTCTTTGAGAGAGGGCCATTTTGAAGAGAAGCTGGAGGGGAGAAGAAGGGTAAGTGATGTCAGTCTTGAACTTGTTAAGGGTTTGGGGAACTTCTGAACTCAGTGACCCTATAGGACAAAGTAGAACTGACCATTGGGTTTTAACCTTACATTGACTGTAACCAGACTGCCACATCTTTTACCCACAGAGTGGCTGTTAGATTTGAATCGATGACCTTTTGGTTAACAGTCAAGTGCTTAACCATGGCACTACCAGGGCTCCTTCAAACTGGTATATAAATAAATGAAACTTGTTTTGTGCCCTCGAGCCAACTGCTACTCATAGAGACCCTGTATAAGGTTCTGAGGAGCAGCTGGTGGGATTTAACTGCTGAACTTTTGGCTAGTAGTCAAGTGCTTATCCTATAGTACCACACTTGAGCATGTGAATTCTGTCTGGTGTGTTAGGGCAGGTGACAGAGGTCCTGGAGCATAATGATGAATGTTGTGTGGTAGCAGGGATCAGTGTCTGTTAATTAAGATAGGGAGGTGTAGAGGAGCCCTGGTGATCGTGTGTGGGAATGAAGATGAATCAAGTAGATCAGGGGAAGAGGAGGAGGACACGAGGGCGACACTGCATGGGCTGCAAGGCCTGGATGGATGGCCTCAGAGATCATGTGCACAAATGAAGAAATTTCAAAACCAACTCTTTCCCAAAACTCTGAAGCTAACTTTGTAATAGTTAACAACAGTAACAACCTGGTGGTGGTGGTTATGTGCCGTGGAGTCTGTTCTGACTCATAGCGACCCCGTATAGGGCTTCTGAAAATGTAAATCTTTATGGGAACAGATTCATCTTTCTGTCACGGAACAGCTGGTAGTTTCGAACTGCTGACTTTGAGGTTAGCATCCTGAATCATAACTACTGTGCTACCAGAGCTCCTTAACAATAACCTAGACCTTAGATTATTCCTCAGAGTTCATTATAAACACATGAAAGAGGAAGGGAATTCCAAAATTAACTAGAATTTTCTACATCCATAATCGGGCTGTAAACCTTAAGGTCAGCAGTTCGAATCTACCAGCTGTTCCATGGGAGAAAGATGAAGCTTTCTGCTCCCGTAATGATTTACAGCCTTGGAAAACCTGTACAGGTCGCTATGAGTCAGAACCGACTCCACGGCACAAAACCACCACCAACATATTAATAGACATCCCATTGATATTTTGACAATCTTTAGTTTTTAAAAAAATACCAGGTTGAAAATGATGAGCATTCTCAGCTCTTTATAAGGCGATGACTCAGGTTGCGATCAGAAATGCCTGGATCTGGAAAACTAATTTGCTCTACAAACTTTCACCCAAACTACAAAAAAAGAAAGATAGAAAAGAAATGTCTGGGTCAACGTAAGTAGGTTGAGAATAAAGGAACACCTGCATTTTGATGGCTTCCAGTCTGGAAACACCTCCATACTGCATCATGCCACATACGCGTTGTTAGAATTTGTAGGCTTTCATAATTGTTGCACTGATGAATTTATGTTGCCATCTTTCACCTTTAGTGCCATTTGATATACTGTGTTTCAAAGGTGTATTTCCAAGTACAGACTAGGTATCTGCACTTGAATATTGCTTGGGCTTTCCAGGCATGCCATTTCTAATATAGAACTCATTATCTTTTCTCCTCCATCTTTGGTCTTCTCATATCAACCCAGCCATTTCCTTTAGAGCATTCTGCACACAGCCATTTAAACTAGAAAACTCTGATATTGTCAGCTCTCTCCTGTCTGGTTCATTACTTCTAGTTGGTTGGCTTCTGACTCAGGCTAATCTACATGCTAAATATCTATGGAATATGCTGTCTTTATTACTGCTGTCCTCAGTGTCCTGCACCTAGACTAATGCCCCCTGTCTAACTCGTCTCCATTCCTCAGCTCTCACAGGATAATGCACAAGAGCAATGCTGGAGGTGAAAATGAGACAGGTGGTCTTGATCTTTACAGTAGAGCAGGTCCTATTTATCTACCTTTAGTGAAATAGGTCAGTGTGTAATGGGGTTGGGATTGAAGCAGGAATCATTGGACCAGGCAGTATTAGGGACAGTGACAATTTATTGTATCTTCATTCTTCTGCAGCTACAAGTAGTGGGTTATGCATTGGGCAGCTAACAAAAAAGTCAGTAATTAAAATCCATCAGTCACTCCTTGGGAGAAAGATGAGGCTTTCTACTTCCATAAAGATTTATAGCCATGGGAACCGTATTGACTGGATTGCTGTGAGTTGGAACCCGACCTGATGGCAGGCAACAGCAGTAGCAGCAGCGACTTTGCATCACTTTTGATGATAGCACCTTGGTCTACACCAGCCAGCATTTATCTACTGCCTGGTCTGCTGCGGAAACATCATGACTATTCTCCTTATTTCCAGCCTTGCCTTCTGTCCTCTATTCTCAGCACAGCAGCCAGACTCTCCTCTAGAACCTTATGGCTGATTATGTCAATCCTCCACTGAAAACCTTGCAGCTGTTTCTCACCTAACTCAGAGTAAAAGCTTAACTTGACAAAGGAGCTAACTCAGCCCCTTTATCTTATTGGCCTCACCTCTTGCTGTTCCCTCCAGCTACACCTGCCAAGATTTTCCTCAGCCACTTAAGGTATGCTCACTCCTCAGGCTGTTTGCTCTTCCTCTTCCCTCACCTGGGAATGACCCTTGATTTATTCCTTTACTTCTTTTAAGTTTTTGCTCAAATGTTACTTTCTCAGTGAGGCTTTTGCTGACTACCTGTGGTACACTGAATTACATAATACGGCTCTTCTAGTCGTGGCCTAAAGAACTCTGGTAGCATAGTGGTTATGAGTCTGGCTGCTAACCTCAAGGTCAGAAACTACCAGGAGAAAGATGAGTCTTTATGCTCTTGCAAAGATTTATAGCCTCAGAAGCCCTATACAGGTTCGCCATGAGTCGGAACCGACTCAACGGTACAACACCACCACCACCTGCCATAGTCTAGCTTTAGCCAACAACCCAGTTATTGGAGTCCTGGTGTGATGCTTTAGGATAAGCACTGGACTGCTATCCACAAAGTTGGCAGTTCAAACCCCCCTGCTCCTCTTTGGAAGCAACATGACAGCTCTTAACAACTGCAACAAAAGCCATACTCTTTGTAAGTGCCTAATGACTAGGTGGTTGTTGTTATTAAGTGCCCTTGAGTCAGTTCTTACTCCTAGCAACTCGGTTTAGGGTATCCTAGGAGTGGCTAGTGGGTTTAAACTCCCAACAGTGCCACCCCAGGATTCTAATAACTGGGTTGTTGTTATTGAACCGAGAAGAGGAGTAGAGAGTGCCATGAGAGGTACACTAGGTGTCAGAGTTGATGAACAGGTCCGAGGGTGGAGAGCATGCCTGCCCTCTCTCATAGGTATCAGTCTTGGGCTGTTGATCTTCATCTTGCACTTTGTGACATTAGAGGAGATCAGATACCCACTACCCTTCTGTTTTTACACCATCCTATTTAACTCTGGTAGCGTAGTGGTTACGAATCGGGCTGCGAACCTTAGGGTCAGCGGTTCGAAACTACCAGCCGCTCCGCGGGAGAAAGATGAGGCTTTCTACTCCCGTAAAGATTTACATCCTCGGAAACCCTGTACAGGGTCGCTATGGGTCGGACCCGACTCGATGGCACTTAACAACAACAACAACAACATTTAACTTTCTAGTCTTTTAAAAAGTATCCTGGTGCCTTAGTGGCTTAGGTTAGTTAGTTAGGCTGCTAACCATAGGTTAGCAGTTCCAAGCCACCAGCCTCATCTAGGGAGAAATATGAGGCTTTCTACTCCTATTGTAAAGATTTATAGCCTGGTAAACCCTATACAGGCACTATGAGTTGGAACCGACTTCCTGGCACACAACCTCCACCACCACCACCACCACTCCGGAGGGCAGTGGTTGCCCAATGATAGAATGTTTCCTTTCCTGGGAGGAGTCCTGGATTCTGTTCCCAGCCAGTGTACCTCAGGCACAAACATCACTGGTTTGTTGGTAGAGGCTTACATGCTGTTATGATGCTGAACAGGTTTTAGTGAAGTTTCATAAGAACAGTCTAGGAAGAAAGACCTGGCTATCTACTTCTAACAACCAATCAATAAAAACTATGCATCACAACAGTCTGATCTTGTACACGGGACAGTCCTATGTCGGGGGATGGCTTGATGGCAGCTAACAACAACAATCTCTCTGCTATGTGGTATTTTCCCCATTGCGTATATCAACTTTAATTAATTATTATTTTATTTATTTTTTAATGGTTTTTCCCTAGGATAATCACTGGGAAGGTAGAACATTGTATCTGTTTTGTTCACTGTTGTGTTCTGAGTTTCTAGAACAGTGTCTGGGACTGTGTTGTTGTTAAGTGCCATTGAGTTATTTCTGACTCATAGCATCCCAGCATAGAGCTTCCACAGAGCAACTGGTGGGTTTGAACCACCAACCTTGTAGTTCACAATCCAATGTTTATCCTACAGTGCCGCATCAGAACTGTAGAAGCCCAATGAAAGTTTGCAAAAATATAAATTGGTAAATGAACTCTATACTTAATTATTGGAATGCTGGGTGATACTGTAGAATAAGCACTAGACTGCTAACTGCAGGATTGACAGTTCAAATTCATCAGTGGCTCTGTGGGAATAAGATGAGGTTTTCTGCTCCCACAAAGATTTACAGCCTTGAAACCCCTCTAGAGGGTTGCTATGGATTGGAACGGACTCAAACAGCACTTAACAGCAACATAATTATAATGCCTTGTTTATACTTAATATTTTTTATGTAAGCAAATCTCCAAATCAAAATGAACCCGTTGCAAGAGCAGGGGTTCTGTTTTTTGGTTCAAAAAGAAAAGCTGTATTAGTTTTGATGAATGCATTAGTAAATCAACTGGAAATGACTCCAAGGAGAGACAAGTAAGAGTGAAGACACAAGTTAAAATTTCAAATTGTATGCTAATTTAAAACACATCTCTTTTGCTGTGGAGTGTTGGTGAAGCATCTGTTGCATCTTCTGACTGTAGAGATAAGAACTTTAATAAAACTGGGGAAGTACAGAGCAACTACTTTTTCAAGGACTCATGTGCACCCCTATAAGATGTATCATTACTCAAAAATGTAATTTCTGTCTTGCTACTGGCAACTGCATAATTCAGCTGAGCCTCTGGAGCTCAGAGTCCAGCTAAGCACTTGCTTTTATATTTGCTCAGCCTTACCTTCAAGTTGCTGTGGCAACGAGATCTGTACTGTGCAGAAGCTTAGAATATCAGCAGCTTCTGTAATGCTCTGGTTTAGGTTCAGGGAGGGGTACATGTGCTCAAGTGATCTGACAGGCACAGAGCATGGGCTTCACATTGTTGTCACAGTGTAGAGAGACTACAGACTCTTCAGTTCTTTTATAATTGCCAGGGTCACTGTTGACACTTGGGGTGGGATAGTTCTTCATTGTGCAGGACTATCCTTTTCTGGACTGGATCATCCCGTTGAGCAATCTGCCTAGCTGTCTCCGGTATTTCCAGTTGCCTCCAGCTAAGAACGGCTTGCAAGAGGCAGTGCTCTAGGGGTACAAAATGCATGGGTGACACAGATGCGGGCCTTCTAGCAACCGGAATAAAATAAATCAAGAAGTAGTTCTTGAAGGTTTGCTCTGTGGTAGGGCAATGTGAGGCGCTTTGGGGATGCATAGATGTGCAGTTTTCAAAATTACCTTTTGAAAAACATGAGGGAGGCTTCAGAGGCTTGTGGAAAAATTCCATTTTCCATGAACTTTTTGAAGTCCCCTTACATGATTGTTTACTGAGTTGATGTTTTCTTTTAGCACAGCTAAGCTCAGTTACAAATCTCTTCTCATGTGAATTTGACTCAGAATTTGATCTTAAATTTTTTTTTTCCACTTAAACCAACAGATATGTACTTATTAGAGATCTGATAATATCCCATTTTTTATGCATATAGCTTACACTTAAGTATTGAATATAGAATACTTACACTTCAAACTTATTGATATGTACGTATCTTGGACAAAGTTTATATTCAACATACAGGCTGTACTTCATTCTTTTAATAGACACACACAGTACTTTGTTTTATGAATGTGCCTTAATTGATTGGGTATGGAAGAGCACATGGATTATTGCTAGTCTTTTGTATTACAAGCAATGATGTAATGAGTATCTTTTGCTTTTCTGGGTCTCTTGCATTTTTTTTATGAATTTGATGATCAGCATGTTAGTTTCTGCAAAAAGCAACTGTGATTTTGATAGGGATTGGGTTATATCTGAAGAACAGTTTGGAGAGTATTGCCATTTTAACAGTATCCTGGTGTGGCTCTGTGGGTTAATGCGCCAGACTGCAAAGCCGTTTGTACTGCTAGGTTGGTGGTTCCAGCTCACCAGCTGCTCCTTGGAAACCCTATACAGGGTTGCTATGTGTCAGGATCGACTCGATGGCACTTAACAGCAACTTAACAACAATACAAGAACACAGGATGCCTTTCCATGTGTGATTGTTGTTGTTAAGTGTCGTCGAATCAGTTTCAACCTATAGCGACCCTATAAAGGGTTTCCGAGGAGTGGCTGGTGAGCTCGAACTACCGACCTTGAGGTTCAAACCAACTTTGCAGTCCAGTGCAAACCCATAGTGCCACACCAGGACTCACATCTCTGATTAGTTCTTTAATTTCTTTCAATGATTTTTGATGGTTTTCAGTATACAAATCTTGTACTTTGTTGAATTTATTACTAAGTATTTAATTTTTAAATGCTGTTGTAAATGTAATTACCTTAATTTTATGTTCATAATTAATATCTCTGAACATAGCTCCCCCCCCCCCCCCCCTGCTTACCATCCCACCCCCTACCAATTGAATGATGGTATTGGCACGACAAATTCCTAGATGTGGAGTTACTGTGTCAAAGAGTACTTCTATTTAACATTTCAATAAATATTACCAAATTGTTCTCCAAAGTAGTGGATCCAACGCACACTATCTGATCATAAGAGTTCTTTTAACAAGCTATTTTCAACATTGTGAATTATAAACATAAAATTTATCTATCTGGTAAGAGACCTTATCCACAGTAGAACAAAACACTGCTTTCCTGGTCCTCTGCCATCTGTACAATTGTTCTTATCTTTGAGTCCTTTGCCAATTTTTCGTGGTTGAGAGTCTTCCTCTATTTCATTAACCCTTTAGTTTACCACGCATGATCTCCTTCTCCAGGGACTGATCCCTCCTGACAGCATTTCCAAGGAACAAGAGACAGAGTCTCACCATCCCTGCTTCTAAGGACCCTAAGTATCATTATTGATGTACTGTTCTGGCTGTACGTCTTTCAAGACTGATTTGTTGTTTTTCTGGCACTCCATGATACTTTAACTGTTCTTAAGTCAAGTGCATTGATTCTTCTCTGGTCTTCCTTATTCAGTGTCCCACTTTCACATGCATTTGAGGTGATTGAAAATACCATGGCTTGAATTAGGTGTACCTTAGTCCTCAAACTAAGGAGCTCTGGTAGCGTAGTGGTTACAAATCGGGCTGCGAACCTTAAGGTCAGCGGTTCGAAACTACCAGCCACTCCGCAGGAGAAAGATGAGGCTTTCTACTCCCGTAAAGATTTACACCCTCGGAAACCCTGTGCAGGGTCGCTATGGGTCGGAACCGACTCGACGGCACTTAACAACAACAACAAGTCCTCAAACTAACATCTTTGCTCTTCTAACACATGGAAAAGGCCTTTTGCAGCAGATTTGCTAAATGCAATATGTTGTTTGATTTCTTGACTGTAACTTTCATGAGTGTTGATTGGATCCTAGGAAAATGAAATTTTTGACAACTTCAGTCTTTTCTTCATTTGTCATGATGTTATTTATTGGTCCAGTTGTGAGAAACTTTATTTGCTTTACACTGAGGTGCAGTCTATACTGAAGCCTGTAATTTTATGATTATAATTTTATAATCAAAGTCTGATTTTCATCAGTATTTTAAGTTCTTTTCACTACCAGCAAGCAAAGTTGTGTTATCTGCATATGTTGTTGTAAAGTGCCATTGAGTCAATTCTGACCCATAATGACCCTATATAGGGTTTCCAAAGAGCAGCTGGTGAGCTTGAACCACTGACTTTGCAGTTCAAACGACTTTGCAGTCTGATGCATGAACCCACAGCGACACACACCAGGACTCCGTTATCTGCATATAGCAGGTTGTTAATGAGTCTTCCTCCAATCTTGATGCCATGTTCTTCATATAATTCAGCTTCTGTGATTATTTGCTCAGCATACAGATTGAGTAAGTATGGTGAAAGGTAACAATCCTGGCACACATCTTTCTGATTTTAAACCATTCAGTATCCTATTGTTTTGCTTGAGCAACAGACTCTTGGTTATATACAGGTTCTTCATGAACACAGTGAAGTGTTTTGAAATACCCATTCTCAGTGTTAGCCATAGTTTGTTATGATCCACAAAGTTGAATGCCTTTGAATAATCAGTAAAACACAGGTAAACATCTTTCTAGTATTCTCTGCTTTAGTTACAATCTGTCTGATGTCAGCAATAATGTACCTCATTTCACATCCTCTTCTGAATCCAGCTTGAATTGATGTCAGCTGCCTGTTGATATATTGCTGCAACCATTTTTGAATTATCTTAAGCAAAATTTTACTTTTATGTGACATTAATAATATTGTTCAATGATTTTCACATTCCATTGGGTTATGCTTCTTTGAATGGGCACAAATACGGATCTTTTCCAATTGGTTGACTGGGTAACTGTCTTCCAAATTTCCTTGCATAAAAGGAAGAGAGTCTCTAGCGCTGCATCAGTTTGTTGGAACATTTCAATTTGTATTCTGTTAATTCCTGGAGCCATGTTTTTCACTAATGCCTTTAGCGCAGTTTCAACTTCTTCCTTCAATGCCATCAGTTCTTAATCATATGCTACTTCCTAAAATGGTGGCATGGCCAGGGCCATAATTAATTAAGGAATTAAATAAATTGAGACATGGGGAAACCTGGGCATAGAAGAATTCATTGTTTTAGCAGAGCTACGATGAATTATTTTCTTTGCATGGCAGAGCCGCAAAGTTATTTCTATGCTCAGACCCCTAGTTAAATTTTTCTCTTGTTAAATCATTCTCTGATTTATTCATGATTTTATTAGTATCCCTTTTTACTTTAGATCTTTGACTTTATTTTTACTTTAGATCCTACACTTTACTATATTTTTATTAAAAGTTAGAAGCCACACATTAGCTACGTTTTATTCTACTTGTAATCTTAGGTAGTTTTAATACTTAAATTAACAATGTTCTAAAGACTGCTAGGAGACAGGATTTATCAATTGAATTACTACCACCTTAGGTTTAGTGATTGTAAACATTCTTCCTTTAGCCTTAGTTTAACGCAATAAAGAATCCCACAGCCATAAATAAGGGCTGTGGGTACAAGAATTTCTAAAAACATTTAGACTATAGATAAAGGCTATGGGTATATACAGATACTAAATAAAAAGTCTGACTTAGACGTTCTTAAATTAATGATCAGTAAATTAGAGAAGTTGTTTTTCATAGCCTCAGTTTCCCTGATAAGTGATGTTTTTGTAGGCTATAAACAGATAGTGTATGGAAGAAGTTAATGGAGAGTTAATTGCACCTAACAACTAAAATTAACAAGATTTAACAGACAAAGGTTAAGAAACTTATGTGAAGGTTAACTTGCTTCTCAGAGAAAAGAATAGATTTATGTAGGAACAAATGTTTAACTAAAAGGTTTCAAGGTGCCTGAATGTCTCCTATGCGTTGAGATAATGTCTCTTTGCTGTAACTTTTCATCCCTGTTGTAAACCATGAGGAATGTGCCCAAGATAGACTGTATTTTGATGTCATTGATTACTATGAAAGCAATGTTTTTTTGTAATGGTATATAAGGGGGTTGTAAGATAGAATAAGTAAGTAGAGGAAGTAAGTAGAGGTAAGTAAGAATTAGAGGCAGGAAGCAGAAGTAAGTAGAAGTAGAGGCAAGAAGTAGAGGTAAGAGTAAGTAGAGGAAAGTAAAAGGAGACAAGAATGGAGGGAGGATAGAGGGAATAATGTAGAGAAGGAGCAGGGGAGTGGAGTAGTGAAAGTAGTAATGTAGATAATCAGGAGTAGTAGTGTAGAAGGAAAAAGAATAAGAGTAATGTAGAGAAAGAGACAGTAAAGAATGGAGGGAGGGGAAGCCAGTAAAGGAGCGGAAGAGATGAGCAGGAGAGGAAAGAATGAAAGCAGGAGCAGGGGAAGGAAGAGAAGCAAGAGAGATGAGCAGGAGAGTAGGAGTGAAAAGAATGAGCAGGAGGGTAAAAAATGAGCAGGGCAGTAAAGAATGAGAGAAGTAGAGTAGTATAGAAATGAGAAGAATAAAGTGTGTAATAAGAAGATTTTGAATTTATCATGACCCATGACTCCATGTAATCTCTTATCACCAACACCGCACACGTCTTCGGAAAAAACCCTGAAATAAGTATGCCGGGCAGGCTCCCGGCAGTGGCATATCAACCAATTATTTTTGGTATAGTGACTCTATATTGTTTTTCCATCTTCTTTTGATGCTTCTTGCATCATCCAGTATTTTGCCCATTGATGGTGCTAAGCATCACTGAGTCAATTCAGATTCACCAGGACCCTAGATAGGGTTTCCATGGAGTGACTAGTGGGTTTGCATCACCAACATCTTTAGCAGTCCAGTGCTTTTCCTACAGCACCACAACAGGACTCTGTTTTACCAGTTTGTTGTTGTTAACTGAAGTCTTGTTGGTTCTAACTCATAGGAACCCTGTATAGGGTCTTTGAGGAGCTGCCAGTAGGTTTGAACCACTGACCTTGTAGTTAGCAGTCCAATGATTATTATACAATGCCTCACAGTATCGCAAGTCCAAACTTGAATTTTTTCTTCAGTTCTTTCAGCTACAGAAATGCTGAGAACATACGTCCCATTTGATTTTTAACTGTTTTAAGTCTTTGCACAGTTCACTAAAATACTTTGCTTTCTTGAACCACTTTTTGATATTTCTGTTCAGCTCTTTTACGTCATCATTTTTATATTTACTTCAGCTTTTCTGTGCTCAAGAGCAAGTTTCCAAGTCTCTTCTGACATCCAGTTTGGATTTTTTTTTTCTTTCCTGCCTTTTAGATTGTTGTTGTTGTTGTTGTCAGGTGCCATCGAGTCGGAACCGACTCATAGCGACTCCATGCACAGCAGAACGAAACAATGTTCGATCCTGGGCCAACCTCACCACCGCTGCCACCCCCGAGTCCATCAATGATGCCACCTGGCCGATCCATCTCGTTGGAGGTCTTCCTCTTTTTCTCTGACCCTCCACCCTACCCAGCATGACATCCTTCTCCAACGATTGTTTCCTCCGGACTACATGTCCAAAATAGGAGAGATGAAGCTTAGCCATCCTGGCCTCCAAGGAGCACTCTGGCTGCACTTCTTCCAAAACAGATCTATTGGTTCTTTTGGCAGTCCATGGCACCCTCAGTATTCTCCTCCAACACCACAACTCAAAGGCATCAATTCTTCTACGATCCTCTTTATTCACTGTCCAGCTTTCGCATCCATATGAGGCTATTGAAAACACAATGGCCTGGGTCAGGCGCACCCTAGTCCTCAAGCTGACATCTCTGCTCTTCAATACTTTAAAAAGTTCCTGTGCAGCAGATTTGCCCAGTGCAATACGTCGTCTGATCTCTTGACTGCTACTTCCGCGAGTGTTGATAGTTGATCCAAGAAGAATGAAGTCCTTGACAACTTCAATCCTTTCTCCATTGATAAGAATGTTGTTTATTGGTCCAGTGGTGAGGATTTTTGTTTTCTTGACATTGAGATGCAATCCATATCGAAGGCTGTGCTCTTTAATCTTCATAAGTAAATATTTCAAGTCCTCTTCACTTTCAGCGATCAAGGTTGTATCATCTGCATATCGCAGGTTGTTAATGAGTCTTCCTCCAATCCTGATGCCACGTTTTTCTTCATAGAACCCAGCTTCTCGTTTTATTTGCTCAGCATACAGGTTGAACAAGTATGGTGAAAGAATACAACCCTGTCTCACACCTTTCCCAATTTTAAAACATTCAGTGTTCCCATGTTCTGTTCGAACAACTGCTTCTTGGTCTAGGTACAGATTTCTTAGAAGTACAATTAAGTGTTCTGGAATACTCATACTTCTCAGTGTTGTCCATAGCTTGTCATGATCCACACAATCGAAAACCTTTGCGTAGTCAATAAAGCACAGGTAAACATCCTTCTGATATTCTCTGCTTTCAGCCAAGATCCATCGGACATCAGCAATGATATCTCTCGTTCCACGGCCTCTTCTGAATCCAGCTTGAACCTCTGGAAGTTCTCTGTCAATGTATGACTGTAGCCGTTTCTGTATTACCTTGAGCAAAACTTTGCTTGCTTGAGATATCAAAGAGATTGTCCGATGATTTCCGCATTCCGTTGGGTCACCTCTCTTTGGAATGGGCACAAACATTGATCTCTTCCAATCAGTCGGCCAGACAGTTATCTTCCAAATTTCCTGGCAGAGATGAGTGAGTGCCTCCTGTGCTGCCTCACTTTCCTGAAAGATTTCAATTCTTATTCCATCAATTCCTGGTGCCTTGTTCTTTGCCACTTCTTTCAATGCATTTTGGACTTCCTCTTTTAGATAGCTTTTTGTTTTCTTTGTGGATCATGTTCTTTATGTCTTAAAACTCATCTGGTTTTCAGTCATTATTGTCTAATGCATCAAATCTCTTCCCATAGATGTAGTCATTTTTATTCCTGTGTATTTCATCTGGTGGGGTCCATGTGTATTTTTATGTGGTTGATTAAAAAGTATTTGCAATAAATATTTCCTTGGTTTTTCGAGATTCTGTCATGTGGTCTCCAGCAAGGCCATATTTTCCCACTACTGGTCCTTACTTTTTGTTTCCAGCTTTCACATTCTATTACTATAATTACCTATGCATTTTAATTGCATGTTTGATCAATTTCAGGCTGAAGAAGTTGTTGTTGGTGGCTGTGTGCATTTGTGTTGGTTCTGACTGATAGCAACCCTGTATAGCATTTCTGAGGTTGTAAATCTTTACAGGAGTAGAAAGCCTCTTATCTTTCTCCCGAGGAAACACTGGTAGATTCGAATTGCTTGCCTTGCAGTTAGCAGCCCAACTTGTAAGAAGGTGGTTGTTGTTGTTGTTAAGTGCCGTTGAGTCAGTTCCAACCCATAGTAACCCTGCATAGGGTTTCCAAGGAATGACTGGTGAGCTTGAACCACTGACCTTGTAGGTCAAACGACTTTGCAGTCTGGCGCATTAACCCACAGCAATACACCAGGACTCCGAAGAAGGTGGTAGAGTTCTTCAATTTCATCATCACTGGCTTTAATGGCAGGTAAATTTGAATTGACAGTGGTTTTCCTTGTAGGCTTATGGATGTTATCCAATCACAGAGAACATTATACTTCAAGATAGACCTTGAAATGTTCAAGATTGATCTTGAAATAAATAAGGAAGGAGACACCCTTTCTCTTCAGTTTGTAGTTCCTGGCATATTAAACCACATGATAGTCCAATTCAAAATGGCCAATATCAGTTCATTTCAGCACACTAATGCCTAGGATATCACTCTTCATGTATTATATTTCATTTTTATTTCAATTTTCCTAGATTCAAAGTTCATACATTTCATGTTCTGGTTATTAATGGATGTTTGTTGCTGTTTCTTCCCATTTTGAGTTCTGCCACACCATTCACATCATTACGGTCAATTCTACTATCAGGAGGCAGCTCTTTTCCTCTGTTAAAAACAGACTAAATCCCTCCCTCCTGTTTTGAGTGCCTTCCAGTGTGAGGAGCTCCTTCTCCTGTACTGTATCTGACAATGCCATGCTGCTATTCATAAGGTTTGGATTGACTAACCATTCAGAAGTAGTCGGCCTCTTCTTCTTAGTCTATCTTAGTTTGGAAACCCCACTGAAACCTGTCCACCATGAGTGACCCTCCTGGTATATAAAGAACTGGTGGCGTAATTCCCAGATTCGCAGCAATGCACAAACAGCACAGCAGGGCAAACTGACAGATGAGTAGAGGATATTCAGCCATACTTAAAATTTTAAAAATATGCAATCATACTTAAAATTACATATAAAAAATAAAATTGCACATAATTTAAAATATGATTATGTATTTTTTTTTCTTTGTCAATCATATATTCCTTTTACTGTGGACTATCTTTACCCATCTTTGTTGTTGTTGTTTACAAATGCCTCATTAATACTATTACTTAGTGAAGTATTAATCTCTTTCATTTTTATTCCTCTTGGGTTATAAATTGACTTTGAAGATTCTACCATTTAGGGTCACTGGAAATCACCTCTGACTTTTTGAATAAGTGGCAAAAACTGAATCTGTGGAAGATGCTCTGTATAATTTGTACCCATGTACTTTTCTAGTAAATTTGGACCCTGGCCAGCTAATGTTGTATTTAATACAGCAAGCATTTATTGAATGTCTAATTTGTGCCAGAAACTCTATTATTGTGGTAATAAGATACTGTTCCTGCTTTCCTGGGTTTTAACTGTACAGTGTGGAAGTCAGGGAGCATGGTGGACAGAGGGATTGATTCTGTTTTTAATAGAGGCACCTGTTAAAAAGTGTCAGCTGAGCTGTTGACATTTTTGCATGGCTTTGGAGGCTGATTCTGCTACATTGAGCAAGAAGCGGGGGCAGGTTAAGCTGACTAAAAAACATGGGCAGAGGTCAGTGGATCAAAGTGCATGACAGTTTGGGAAATGCTAAGAAGTTGGGGCGAGTAGAGTCTACTCCTACATGTTGAAATTAGGACCTGGGAAGGTAGTTTGAGGTCATGTTGTACACTAACTTAAATGCCATGCTAAAGAGTTTTGACATTTTGACTCTGGAATGTATCAGGGGTTTTGAGGGGCAGGATTTTAACGTGGATGTCTAGTTAATAGTAATAATGATAATGTAGTTAAGTTAAGCACTATTTGAATATTAACACTTTCAGTTTTACAGCTTCTGTGTGACAGTCTGTTATTAGGTGATTTTAACAAATTTGAAATTGGATTTTCTTAATGTACCTAGCACATTAGTTATTTTTGCAGAAATTTGTTTTACCTAAAACTTCAGAAACTCATCTTGTGTATAAAAAGAAAAGAAAGCAAAGAAAAGCCCTTTTCTTCCTTTTCCAGTTTTTAAATTGGCTTCTTGGGTGTTCTTTAGCTAGAAGGTCATGCCATTGAATGTCTCCTTGTGAGTGAAAGAAGCCACTTTACCCATGTGAGTGATGGCTGGCTAGAGAGCTCAGACTTCAACTGAGGAGGCAACTGAGACTGTTCTTAGGACAGACCGTGTTCATACAAGAAGGTCATTTCAGTGTTGGTAGAGTTTCTGATGTTTATGTGAATTCTCTCAACTTCTAAATATTAGCTTACATCAAATAAAAATATATATTGGGTGGACCTAACATATTTGACCCAGGATCATCAATCTACCTTTATTTTAGATGTTTATTCTGGACATTTTGTTGTTGTTGTTATTGATAGGTGCCATTGAGTTGGTACTGACTCACAGCAATCCTGTGTACAATAGAACAAAACACAGCCTGGTCCTAGGCCAAACTCACAATCGTTGCTATGCCTGAGCCATCACTTCTGCTACTGTGCCAATCCATCTGGTTGAGGGCCTTCCTTTTTTTCTCTGACCCTCCACTTTACCAAACATAATATCCTTCTCCAGGGACTTGTCCCTCCTGATAGTATGTCTGAAGTATGAGAGACGAAATCTGGCCATCCTGTCTTCCAAGGAGCACTCTGGCTGTACTTCTTCCAACACAGCTCTGTTTATTCTTTGAGCAGTCCGTGGTAATTTCAATATTCTCCTCCGACACCATAACTCAAATACATCAATTTTTCTGTAGTCTTCCTTATTCACTATCCAGCTCTCGCATGCATATGAGGTTGTTAAAAATACCATGGCTTGGGTCAGGCATACCTTCATTCTCAAACTGACATCTTTGCTCGTCAACACTTTAAAAAGGTCTTGTGCAGCAGATTTGGCAAATACAACACATTGTTTGATTTCTTGACAGCTACTTGCATGAGTGTTGATGGTTGGTCCAAACAAAATGAAGTCTGACAACTTAAATCTTTTCTCCATTTTTATGACTATTGTTTATTGGTTCAGTGGTGAGGGTTTTTGTTTTCTTTACATCAAAATGCAACCCATACTGAAGGTAGGTAGCATCCTTGATCTTCATCAGTAAGTATTTTAAGTCCTCTTTGCTTTCAGCAAGCAAGGTTGTATCATCTGCATATTGCAGCTTGTTAATGATATGCAGATGATACAACCTCTAATCTTCCTCCAGTCCTGATGCCCCATTTTTCTTTATATAATCCAGCTTCTTGGATTATGTAGTCAGCATATAGATTGAATAAATGTGGTGAAAAAATACCACCCTGGTACGCACCTTTATTAATTTTAAACAATTCAGTGTTCTCTGTTTCTGTTCAAACAACTCCTCTTGGTCTATGTATAGGTTCCTCATGAGCACAATTAAGTGTTCTGGAATACTCATTCTGTGCAATGTTGTCCATAGCTTGTCTTGATCCACATAATCAAAAACCTTTGCATAGTCAATAAAGCACAGGTAAACACCTTCGTGGTATTCTCTACTTTCAGCCAAGATCCATCAGATGTCAGCAATGGTATCTCTTATTCCACATCCTTTTCTAAATCTGGTTTGAACCTCTGGAAGTTCTCTGTCAGTGAATGGTTGCAGTGGTTTTTGGATTATCTTTAGTGCAACTTTCCTTGCGTGAGATATCAATGATAATTGTCTGATGTTTCCCGCATTCTGTTGGGTTGCCTCTCTTTGAAATGGTCACAAATATGGATATCTTATAGTCAGTGGCCATTTTAGCCAGGCCAAGATACTGAAATAACTTACATATAAATCCCATTCGTGGAAAATGACATCATTCTTGGTAAAGTCTGAGGGTCACCCACAGGATGACGACCCTCAGTGAGGTGGATCGATGAAGTGGCTGCAACAGTGGGCTCAAGCATAGCAATGACTGTGAACCTGGCACAGGGCTGGACTGTATTTCATTTTGTTGTATGTAGGCTTGGCATGTAACAACAACAATACAATCCTCTAGGAACGGACAGTGTCAGAATTCTCTCAGAATTGTCATTTTGAGGATTTGAAGTACAATGTCATTAGTTTAGATATTGCAATTCAGGAATACATGAAAGAGGAACATGCAGTTTGTATCCGAACCATAATGACCCTGTATAGGGTTTCCAAGGAGCAGCTGGTGAGCTTGAACCACCGACTTGCAGTTCAAACGACTTTGCAGTCTAGCACGTTAGCCCACAGCGCCACACAAGGACTCCTAGATCTCACATTGTTGTTGTTGTTAAGTGCTGTCGAATCAATTCCGACACATAGCGACCCTGTATAGGATTTCCGAGGAGCAGCTGGTGAGCTTGAACCGCCGACCTTGCAGTTCAAACAGCTTTGCAGATCTCATATTAGAGTGGTGCAATTTCCATTTTCAAAAAACAAAACAAGGTATTTCAAGAAAAACCATAAAGGAAGGTTTAGAAATCTTTAGAAGCCTATGCTGTATCATCTTTTTATGACTTAGGGGAAAAAAAAGGTCATATTGTTCATTTGGTTTTTTCAGAATATCTCTGTATAGAAGTAGTAGATTAGATTGAATACAATAAAATCTAATCCTATGAGATCTGTTCATCTCTATAGGTCTTAATGTTGAAATAAACAATTTGCTTTTATGCAAACCAGTGGCTTAGATTTAATATTTGACAGCATGTACGCTTTGAATTGTCAGAGGGTAATATGAATTAGAATGTCACACCAATTCCCTCACTTTTGGCTTGGTGGTGAAGTGGAGCTGTAAAATGGTATCAATCAGATCATATAAAATGAAAGGTATGCGCCTATAATGTAATAAGTTGTTCTATTATTGACATTTATTAAGAATTATTATGAAGTATGGTATTTTTACCTTTATTTTCTTTTTCTATCCATTATGATGTTGAGAACATTTAACAATTTATTTTTAAAGGGAAATTTTGAATATAAATATATTGCTTAATTTAATTTTTTTTCATAAAGTACCACATCAACTTCTGTACACAAATCAACATTAAATAAATAAAAATGTATATTAGCACATTTGGCAAATTAGAATACAGGTTTTTCATTATTACCAGGTAATGACACACTCCCCAACCTTCTCAAAAAACTTTCTGATTCAATTTCTCAATGCAGTAGTTCTGGAGGCTGGCGGCAGCTTTAAGTAAAACTGGCATTTATATGGAGAAAGATTATTGTAGGTTGCTTGGATTGTCATGCCTTGATGAAAGGATTAAAAACAAAACAAGACAATTTTGCTATCATGAAGCTAAAAGAAATATAATGACCTATATCATGCATGACCAGATTTATAAATTTGCCTTCACTTATTTTATATATGTTTAACATTTTGTTTTTAAATAACATTCATTTTCCAAGTTATACAAGCAAGTCATCCTTATTGGATCCATTTTGAAACTGTTGAAAAGTCATCAAAAGCAAATAATGATCCTTACTCCTTTTTGTTGTGTTTATTTATCTCTATGTAAGTTACTGGACATTTCTGTCTCAGTTTCCTTATCTATAAGATCTGGATGATAACAGAATCGGTCTATTTATAGGGTTGTTGTGATGTAAGGTAACATATTACATTGGCACATGGTAAATATTAGAATACACCATTTACTGTTGCTATTTCATTCTAATTTATCTTCTAAGCATATATTTTTAATAGTTACCGTCATTCATTGTTGTTGTTAAATGCTGTTGAGTCAGTTCCAACTCATAGTGACCCTGTATAGGGTTTCTAAAGAGCAGCTGATGAGTTTGAACTGCCGACCTTGAGGTTCAAACCAACCTTTTGATCGCATGCTTATCCTACAGTGTCACACCAGGACTCCAGTTACCATAATACTATACATTTATTTCATGCTGTTTCACTGAACAGAGCATTGTAAATTTTTCTTGTGCCATGTCTAATTGATAAATAACCTTATCCTAAATCACTGGCCACATGGCTAATGATTTCCTTAGGATAAATTTCAACTGATGGCAGCCCTTTTAGCTTACAGGCATTGTCTAATTGCAATATGAAAATTTCTAGAGTTTTAATCTTACAACCTTGGCCTGATGAGGAATGTCACATACTTCACTGGTGTCAGTTGAGTATGCAGCTAATAAGTGACAGGTTCATATCTACCAAGAGAGAC
>NW_006408549.1:14981029-15070011 GCF_000296735.1 Chrysochloris asiatica | reverse complement strand
GCTACCAGAGCTCCTTATCATAGCCTTTGAAAACCCTGTAAGTACAAAGTGTTTTCAAAGGCTATCAAAACATACTGCTCTGACACCTATGGACATATGGGGTCTCCATGAGTCAGAGTAGACGCATGACAAATGGCAAATGTGTGTGCTTTTTGTTTTTTATTTAAAGAAGCTCCGTGAGTCTAGAGAGAGAGTATGCAAGGCAGTTATGAAGGAAGGTATTCAAACAAATTTGGATCTTGGGCAATGTATGAGGGACTTCAAATATTTGAGGGGAAATTCCATTTTCTTATCATTCCATTTTTCCGTGAGGTTTTTGAAGCCTCTCACTGTATGAAACTTGCCTGGTGATCCAGTGATTAAGCACTCAGGTACGAATCAGAAGGTTTGAGGTTTGAATCAGCTGGCCATGCTACCGGAGAAAGACGGGCCAGTCAGTTTTCTATAAAGATTGCAGCCTCGGAAAGCCTCAAGGGCAGTTCTACTCTGTCCCAAAGGATTGATTGCTTTGAGCTGTAATCAACTTGATAGCAATGGTTGTCTATTGATTTATTTGGTGGCAGGTGTGAAGGAGGGGCCGTCTATGCATTGGGAGACCTGGTGGTGCTGTGGTTAAGTGCTGGACTGCTTTTTGTATATTTTAACTATAATGGTTGATGACTGCTGCGAGTCTACCAACTCATTGCAACCCTTGTATAGGGTTTCTGAGGAGCGGCTGGTGAGCTTGAACCACCGACTTTTTGATTCAAACCAACCTTGCAGTCCAGAGCATTAACCCACAGCGTTACACCAGGACTCCTTAAGTATAATAGAATCATTTTATCTGTTCTACATCTATTGACTAGAAGACAACAGGAGAAAAGCATTTGGTTTAATAAGTCCATATAAACAACTTTTAATAACTTATTTATCTTTAGTGATTTAGAGTTAGAATGTGATTTGTGTCCAAATTATTGTAAAAAAAAATAGTTTTCTTTCTTTTTTTAAATTAAATTGAGGCAAAACCTTGCAAATAATGGTGCTAACATTTACAATATGTACTGTGTGTTGCACACTGCTCATGGTATTTTTTAATATATTAGTTCATTTAATCCTTACTGCGTCCAATAAGGAAGGTTCTATTGTGGATCTCATTTTATACATGAAGAAATGGACACAGAGAGGTTAAATCATTTTCAAATTTACAAAAGTAGGGAGAAGATTCCATCCTATAATGTCTGACCCTAAATCCCATGCTTTTAACAGTTCCATTCTGTAACTTCACATTCAAGTAGAAGAAGAGTAATCTCTGATTAAATATAATACCAATATGTTTACAAGGAGTTTAATATTTGGTGTTATATTCCAGAATTAAATATTACACTCAAGTAAAAATTGAGAAGCTGAATTCCTTTGTGGAAATACACACTGTATATACAACATTTTATTTCTTTTTCTTTTAGTTTTTCAGTTATGGAACAAAAATATTATATCAAGACATTGAAGCCGCTCGGTCTAAATTCTTTCCACCCCTTCAAAAAATGATGCTACCACCTAATAGTTTTCAAGGAAAAGTGGCGTTTATTACCGGAGGAGGGACTGGCCTTGGGAAAGGAATGGCAACTGTTCTGTCCAGCCTCGGTGCCCAGTGTGTGATCGCCAGCAGGTAAGCCCATCTCAGCAAATTGCAAGAGACTCCTTTAAGAAAAAGCTCTGCTGCCGTTGTGTTGAAAACAGTTTGTCAGAGTGATTCGGTTTGTATCTTAGTCTTATATAAAACACCCTTGTTATTAGTTGCCTTGGTAGTTGCCTTGGAGTCAGTTCCTACTCATGGCAACCCCGTGTGTGCAGAATGGAATGCTCCATGGGGTTTTCAAGACTGTGCCCATTTGGGAAGCAGATTGTCAGGCCTGTTTTCTGAGGTGACTCTTAGTGGGTTTGAACAGCCTAACCTTTAACTTGTAACTGAGCACTTAACCATTTTAGCACCCAGGAACTTCAAATACCCTTAAATGCTTACATACATTTCCTTGGGTGGAATTTGAGTCAGATATAATTTGCGAATGACAGAAACGAAACGATGATAATGATAGTTTTTGTTGTTGTCGAGTTGGTTCCTATCCATAGCAACCCTGTATAGGGTTTCCAATGAGCGCCTGGTGAGCTTGAACCATTGACTTTGCGGTTTACACTAACTTTGCAGTCCAGCGCATTAACCTACAATACCACACCAGGACTCCAGGAACAGATGATATATACATTTCCGAAATTCAGGAGTAGAGTATTTTTTCTGTATGTCAAGATGAAGTTAAAAACTTCTTAAATGAGACTGCTTTGTTTTTGGTGGGAGTAATTATGATTGCTGTTTCAATAGGTTATTAACTTGAGTAGAATGGATCTAGGATTCCTGGTGTGGCACTGTGGGTTAATGCAAAGTCGGTTTGAACCACAAAGGCAGCTTTTCAAGCTTACCGGCTGCTCCTTGGAAACCCTATCCAGGGTCACTATGGGTTGGAACCAACTTGATGGCACTTAACAACAACAGAATGGATATAATCCTCCCATTTTTCTATAAGATGGACAAATATTTCAAAACACTTTCATTGTGATGTGTTTCTACAATGAGACATGTGGAAGGAGCTTGTTATTTAGGCAGATGCTGGTATCCTGTGCCTATATAAGGAAAGCTAATGGCAGAGTACTAAGTGATCTGCTGCTAACCCACCCATCGGCTCCACAGGAGAAAGACGTGGTGATCTGTTCCCATAGATGTTACAGTCAGGAAAGCCTTATGGGACAGTTCTACTCTGTCAAATGAGGCCACTTCAAGTTGAAATAAGGAGCTCTGGTGGTGTAGTGGTTACGAATCGGGCTGCGAACCACAAGGTCAGCAATTCAAAACTACCAGCTGCTCCACGGGAGAAAGATGAGGCTTTCTGCTCCTGTAAAGATTTACAGCCTCAGAAACCCTGTACAGGGTCGCTATGGGTCGTAACTGACTCGACGGCACTTAACAACAACAACAAGTTGAAATTAGTTTAATGGCACCCTACAACATGACTATGTAAGCCTAGAGCTTTAGAAACTAGTAGAAAAATCTACTCATTCCTCAAATTTTCAATTATGTAAAATATTGAAGTAGGCCAAGTGTGGACTAATCTAAATGACAGTCACTATGGTGTGGTGCTTGCTGTATGATAAGCACCAGACTGCTAACTGCAAGGTCAGCGGTTCAAAATCCACCCTATATAGGGTTACTATGAGTTGAAACTGACTTGACCACACGTAACAATAACCAACCAACCACATGCCACTCAAAGAGCCACTGTGTCTTTTCTTTTCTTTTCCTGTAAGTTTTTCTCTAATTCATATAGACTAGAGCTTGTTTTTTTGTTTTGTTTTGTTTTTCAAGGTTGTAATTTTGAAGTCTTGATTTGGCACTGTAGGATAAACACTAGACTACAAGTTCAGTCTGAACCTCATAGTAGGCAGTTCAAATTCACCAGCTGCTCCTTGGAAACTCTATACAAGTTCCTTATGAGTCCAAACCAACTCAACAGCGATTAACAACAACAATGATGTTTTTAAGAGTGTGAAAACATTATTTCCCATGTAATCCTATATAGTTTGACTCATGGTTTATTTTTTGTGTTTCTCTCAAGGGCTAGAGACTCTGAATGTAGATAGGCTGTCAAAACCAAAAAGTATATTTAGAAGGAAAATGCATTTTCCTTCTAAAACTGGTTTGATCAAAACAACAGATATAAATGATTGCAATTAAGGAAATTATTTTACATTTATAGTTGTTGTTAAGTGCCAGGGAGTTGGTTTCAACTCATAGCTACCCTGTATAGGGTTTCCAAGGAGTGACTGGTGAGTTTGAACCACCGACCTTGTGTTTCAAGCCAACCTTGTGGTCCAGTGCTTTATCCCACAGTGTCATACCAGGACTCCTTAAGTAGATAATAGTAAAGTAACTGATTTAAGAGTGAAGAATTCCATAAATCAGTGTCAGATACATAAAAATTGTTTGAATGTAACTGTTGGAAAATGCATTAATTCTTACTAATTTTTAGAGGAAACTCTTGTATATTTTCAGAGACACTTTTCCTTATTTATGCTATAGAATTTTTAGAATTAAAAAGAAAAAAATAATCTGAAGTCATTTAAGAACTCATGCAGAGTACTGTGTGTCTATTTCTAGGAAGATTGATGTTTTGAAAGGGACTGCAGAACAAATTTCTTCTCAAACTGGAAATAAGGTACATTTTAAAAAAGATAATTTAAATTTAGAAATTATAACATTTGAATAATATGCTCATGTTTCTGATTTAGGATATCTGGAAAACGTAAGATTCCTTTTTCTCTTTTATTATTTTGCAGGTTCATGCAATTCAGTGTGATGTAAGGAATCCTGAAATGGTTCAAAATGCTGTATCAGAACTGATCAAAGTTGCAGGACTTCCTGATGTAAGTGTAATGGTGAGGAGGTCCAAGTATGAAGCTTTTGATGTTGAGAATACTCACCAGGATGAACTGAGGAAGTAAAATGTTAATATGAGAAAGTGCTATGTTGCGAAGACCCTATTTTCCGTCGCAATGAAATTGTACTTGCAGATGTCAGCTCTGCTTGAATCGGAACACAAATTAGGTGGACACCATTTCCTTTCAGGAATATTTTTAAAAAAGTATTTGTAATCATATAGAACAAATTTAATAAGATTATGCAATAACAAGTGCAGTTACCCAACGGCAACATATTTAGTTTAGATGATTCATACGCTTTGATTTTCTGAATAATTTTTGATTATCTCTGTCAGTGGAGGAAAACAGACAAAGAAAGCTACAAGAAACTCCAAATTGCTCCTTGTAAGAAGTGACAGATGTGTGAACCAAATAACAGATATTTTTACTGTTATTTGGCTCACATATTAAAAAGTCACTTCCTTTGATAGTCTCAAAGAGAGCACTTTTCTGTATTAAAAATATTTTCAGACAGACCAATAATATGAAATCTATAGAACTAAGTAGAATCTCTGTCGATAATGAAGAAACAAGATACCAGTGGCCCATTCCATTAGGACAAGTTACATCAAAATTACCACTAGTAAACCAGTTGGCACTGACTAGATTCCAACTTCTGGTGACCTCATGTGTGTCTGAGTAGAACTGTGCTCCATAGCGTTCTCAGTTTTTTTTTAAAGTTCTTTCTTCTGAGGTATGTCTTAGTGGATTTCAGCTTTTAACCTTTCAGCTAACAGATGAGTGTGTTAACCATTTACACTAATCAGGAACACCAAGTCCAAAGTCCAGAACCAGAAATTGAAAGGCATTTCTCGGAATTCTTGAAATAAAGGGTAGTAACATGGCTGTTTTTTTGTGTTAATTGCTGTCAAGTCCCTTCTGACTCAGGGTGACCCCATGTGTACAGAGTAAAACTGCTCCATAGGGTTTTCAAGGCTGTGACTTTTAGAAGCAGATCATTAAGCCTGTCTTCCAAGGTGCCTTTGGGTGTGTTCAAGCTATCACCCATTTGCCTAGTACTCAAATGCTTAACCATTCAAAGCATGAATCATCAGTCACATGATGTTGTTGTTGTTAAGTGCTGTTGAGTTGGTTCTGATTGTAGAGACTCTGTATAGGATTTCCAAGGATCACTGGTGAGTTTGAACCGTTGACCTTGTGGTTCAAAACGACCTTGCAATCCAGTGCTTTATCCCACAGTGCCACACCAGTCTGTATTTATTTTCCTAATAATAAACTCTGTCCAAATTTTGAGACAGTGATTTAAATTCTAAAACTTGTTAACAGGAGGTCTTCAGAGATTCCCAAATGTAAAACAAGCCAAACCTCCTGGTATTGTTTCGTAGTTGGTTATGAACTTCAGTTCTCTTTTATAATTTGGGTTAATACATTTCAGAGATAAAAGCCCTTGAAAGAAAATGTTCTTCCTTATCTAGTAGTTTTTATAACTTGCCTTCCTACCCACTATTAGATCGTGATAAATAATGCAGCAGGGAATTTTATTTCCCCCACTGAAAGGCTGTCTCCTAATGCTTGGAAAACTATAACTGACATCGTTCTAAACGGCACTGCTTATGTGACACTGGAAATTGGAAAGCAACTCATCAAAGCACAAAAAGGTATGTTTTATTTACTGGCCGCTACTAAGCACACCAAGGAGCTCTGGTAGCGTAGTGGTTACGAATCAGGCTGCTGACCTCAGGGTAATCAGTTCGAAACTACCAGCTGTTCTGTTGGAGAAAGATGAGGCTTTTTGCTCCCATAAAGATTGACAGCCTCAGAAACCCTGTACAGGGTTGCTATGAGTTGGAATCGACTCCCCGACACATAACAACAACAACAACTAAGCACACCTTATGCTATTTCCTAGAGCACCTGCAATAATCGATGAGACGGCATCTGCACTGGGACAACTCTCAATCTAACTTGGAATATTGCTGTACATTGCCATACAAATAAACAAACAAAAAACCCAAACCCAACCCACTCTGAGTTGATTTGGACTCCTAGTGTCCCTATTTAGGGTTTCTGAGGCTGTAAATCTTTACAGGAGGAGAAAACCTCATCTTTCTTTTGCAGAGTGGCTGGTGGGTTTGAACTGCCTACTTTGTGATTGGCAGTCCTGAGCTTATCCTACAACGACACCATGGCCTACACAAAAAAATTTATTTCAAGTGACATGGAAACTTGGAGACAGGGATGCCTAACTGTGGTTAGGGTTAGTGAGCAGGTTGAAGAGCAAGAAGCAGTCAGCAGAATTTTCAAAGAGCTTCAGGAGGAAAAGGGAGGGAGAGAGTTATTGTGAATGTCCATGGATGGGGACCTGGTGGAGAGGAACAGTGGAGGGATTCAGGGAATGATGAGCCATTTGATGTGATTAGAGATGGGGAGATAGAGTGGTGGGTAATAATTTTGGGAAGGTTGGTTGGGGTCTAACTGGAAAAGTTCTGAACGCCAAAATAAGGAGTTGAAGGAAACGGGGAGCAATTTTTCAAATGTTTTTTCCTAAAAGGTGTTTCAGGCGGACTGTGACTTAATTGGAAAGGCTTTTTACAACAGTGTCGGGAATTGAAAAGATTAGAGAGACCCATTCAAGATGTTTTGATTTTTCTTTCGGCATGTGGGTAGATGGTAAGAGGAATAATTTAGGAAACATTTAAAAGATAAACCAGGATAAGGGAATTGTTGTTGTTGTTAGCTGCCATAGACGCCGTGTCCAATTGGATCTAACCATTGGGATCCATAGAGCTTTCACTGCCTCATTTTCATAAGTAAATCACCAGGCCTTTCTTCCTAGCCTGTATTAGTCTAGAAAATTAGTAGGAAAAATCAGTATAGAGGGAAATTACAGGAAGAACATTCTAGTTTAGTGATGTGAACAAACGTCTTCATAAAAGTTCATGCATACATATAAATAGTATATTTTTGATTGTGGCTGTTTTGTGCCAAGAAGTTGGTTCTGATTCATAGCCACACTGTATAGGGTTTCTGAGAGCCACTGGTGGGTTTGAACTGCTGGTTAGCAGTCCAGTGCCTATCTTTTGTGTTATATACATACATGTCTAGAAATTTTATATATGCATTTAATAGACACTTACTGATGACTTTTATGACTTGGCCATGCGTTGTGTTTCATGGCACAGAGGTGACCCAGATGCTGTCCTGGATGAATTAGAGTTGAGACTTAAAAGGTAGAGGTATTTTCTCAGAGTAGTTTTCTTGCTTCTCAAAGGATGCCCTCTGAGTTGAGGGGATGAAGGAAGCCATGGAGCAGGCCAGGTTTCTTCCTCTGCCTCACTCTGCTCAATTTCTTCAGTGCAGTATGTATAGGATCATATTGTCTGCAAATAAGGAGAGTTTTACTTCCTCTTTGCCGTTTGGATGTCTTTAATTTCTCTATCATGCTGTACAGCTTTGGCTAAAACTTCCAGCACAATATTGAATAGAAATGGTGATAAAGGGCATCCTTGTCTGGTTCCTGTTTGCAGTGGGAAGGCTTTCAGTTTCTCTCCATTGAGCATGATGTAGGCTCTTGGTTTTGTATATATGCTCTTGATTATGTTGAGGAATTTCCCTTTAATTCCTACTTTGTTGGGTGTTTTTTAATCAAGAATGGATGTTGAATTTTGTCAAATGCCTTTTCTGCTTCAATCAATATGATCATGTGGTTCTTTTCCTTTTTCTTATTTATATGATGGATTACTTTGATTGTTTTCCTGATGTTGAACCATCCTTGCATCACTTTTATGAAACCCACTTGGTCATGATGTATTATTCTTTTGATGTGCTGTTGGATTCTGTTGGCTAGGATTTTGTTGAGAATTTTTGCATCATGTTCATGAGGGATATTGGTCTATAGTTTTCTTTTTTGGTGATGTCCTTTCCTGGTTTTGATATGAGGGTTATGCTTGCTTCATAAAAAGTATTAGGGAGTTTTCCATCCTCTCCTATGTCCTGGAATAATTTGAGTAGAATTGGTGACAGTTCTTCTCTGAATGTTTGGTAGAACTCACCCATGAATCCATCTGGGCCTGGGTTTTTATTGGCTGGAAGTTTTTTGATGGCCTGGTCAGTTTCTTCTTATGGGCTTGTTCAAGTTTTCTACTTCATTTTGAGTAAGTTTAGGTAGGTCATGTTTTTCTAGAAATATATTCATCTCATCTAAGTTTTTGAATTTGTTGGAGTACAGCTCTTCATAGTATTCTGTTATTATCCTTTTGATTTCATTTGTTCTGTTGTGACTTGACCCATGTGGTTTCTAATGTGATTTATTTGTGTCCTCTCCCTATTTTCTTTCGTTAGTTTTGCCAATGGTTTGTCAATTTTATTAATCCTTTCAAAGAACCAGCTTCTTGTCCTGTTGATTCTTTCTATAGTTTCGGTTTTCTATCTCGTTTATTTCTGCTCTTATCTTTATTATTTCCTTTCTTTTGGTGACTGTAGATTCTCTCTGCTGGTCTGCGTCTAATTGTTGAAGATGTTGTGTTAACGTGTTGATTTTGGTTCTTTCTTCTTTTTGGATGTGCACATTTATCACAATAAATGGTCCGCTCAGGACTGCTTTTGCCTTGTCCCAAAGATTTTGGTATGTTGTGTTTTCATTTTCGTTGGTTTCTAGGAACTTTGTGAATTCACTTTTAATTTCTTCTTTTACCCAGTTGCTTTTCAGCAGGGTGTTGTTCAGTTTCCATATATTCGGCTTTGTTGCTTTGGTCTTCTTATTGTTGATTTCTAGTTTTATATATAGCATTGTGGTCTGAGAAGATGCTCTGTAGAATTTTGATGCTTGTAAATTTATGGAGGCTTGCTTTGTGACCTGATACATGGTCAATTCTGGAAAATGTTCCATGCACACTGGAGAAGAATGTGTGTTGTGCTGTTGTTGGATTGAATGCTCACTGTATACATCTATGAGGTCAAGTTGGCTGATTGTGTTGTTTAGTTCCTCTGTAGCTTTGTCGAGTTTCTTTCTTCAGTGCAGTATGGATAGTCCTTGAAGCAGCTTGAGAAAGAACGTGGGGCAGGCAGAGGGATGTTGGATGCTAGAGAGGCACTAGCTGCTTCTTCTTTTTTTTTTTGCTATGAGCTTCTGTCCTGTCTCTGTGCACTCATTGAAATTAAAATCCCAGCTGCAACAAAGTAGATATGATTTAAATTTGGAATTTAGGGTTTTTGCTTTTAATTTTTATGTATTTATTTTTCAGAAGCAATGGATGATTAGAGAGGGAGACAGAAAAGGGTGGTGGGCTTGAGGGACACAGGACCTTGGGCTCTGTGTCTTTCTCTCTTTAGTCTGATTTTTCTCTTCACATCTTACTCAGTTCTCTAATTATTTCTGTTGCTCATCTCTTCCCTTTTGGTTCTTCATTTTTCTCTTCATCTTGTTTTCTTTCAACACTGTGTCTCTGCCTAATTGTCTCCTTTATTTGCTCACTGTCCATTTCTGTGACTCCTGATTTCTGTCTGCATTTCCCTTTTCTCATTATTGTCTTTCCTTCTAACATAGACTTTGATCTATTTTTATTCATCACACTGGATTAAAATTCTATGGGCTTCATTAAAAATATAATAGATAAGTCTTTAAAAGATGGAAGCCAGTTTGTATTCTTCCAAGATACCTGTCATTTATTGATGATGTCTCCTTGGAGACTTACTTGGACCACTCATCTAAGGAGAGTACTGGTCCTGGGTCTATTCTGGTATTGGCTTAACAGTCAGGCAGTTTAGGAGCTCATGATCTTTAAAGTATATCCAAATGTGTAAATCTGGAAGCAGCAAACTGAGGATCTGATCAGAAGTAGAAAGTCAATATGAGATATCTGAGAAGGTACACTAGAGGACATTTCCATAACCCCCAAAAGTCTCTTCTTGCCACCTTCCAGTCAGTCCTCATCATGTTTAAAACTTCAGAACATATCCCACCCACCATTAAAAAACAACAACTTTGTATTGTGAATTGGGTGAAGGTTCAGTTTTCCATTCAACAATTCATATACATTTTGCTTCATGTCATTGAGTATAGTCCCCACAATGTAATATCACTCATTCTGATTCTACCTTGTGTCTCCTACTTTCATGCCTCCTTCTTTTCTAAGCCTCCTGAACTTTGTCTATTGTCAAATGTTGCCATGTTGACCTCAGATAGTCAGTTGTTCTAAGGAACTTGGACCTCCCTAGTGTTATTGCTCCCCTCATAGACCTGGCTATTGTTTAACTGAAAACTGAGCTATGGGGGGAGTTCAGTTCCAGCCCTGAAGGGTGACTAAGGAGGGCCTTAGTCTCAAGGGTTCTATTAGTCACTATCTAACCTAGGTCTAGATTTTGCATTTGTTCCACATTATTTTCTTCTTTATCCAGGACCTTCTAATGTGATCCCTTTCAGAATAGTAGTGGTAACCATGTAGCTCTGGTCTTGATCGTGAAAGCTGGGACTCATGTTGGCCATTAGTCCCTTGGACTAATTGTTTCCATGTATCTTTGATTTTTTTCTCTCTTCTTTACTCTAGGAGGGGAGAAACTAAGAGTTGCAGAGTAGATGGCCACTCAAACTTTTAAGATACCACTTGCTACTCATCGAAGTAGGATGTAGAACATTTCCTTTGTGAACTATTTTGTGCCAATTGACTTTGATTTCCCTTGAGAGTATGGTCCTGAGCCCCCAGGCTCCATGACTCATTCCAGTGACATAATTTGGCTATTACTAAGAATTTTTCATAACTTTGTCCTCTATGTGCTCTTTCTATGTTAATGGATATGTAAATGCATATGTAGACATGTCCTCTGTGAAACATACATTAATTCATTAATATAGTCCCATTCTCCTTTCATATCTGCTGATTTTTCATATCAATGTATGTATCCACCTTTAGATTATTGTTGTGTGGCAGGTTTGTATGTGTAATAGTATTTACCTCTCTTGTATATAGAATAGTATTTACCTCTGTTGGTTTTAACACTTATACTCCTTCCAGTGTCTTTCTTTGCCTTGATTGATGACTTTCTCCTTGAACCCATTTTTTTATGGCATATTTGGCTTATTATTGATGTATAGAGATTCTGCATATAACCTGGACTTAGTACTTTGTCAGATATGCTTTAATATTTCCTACTTGTCTATGGCTTGCCTATATTTAAGCAGTGTCTTTTGATGAGCAGAGGAAATTTAAAATTGGACGACTCTGTAACACTCTTTTCCAAACTGACTCTACCATAATACATTTCTAACTATTTACGAGTTGCGGTTGTTCCACATCTTTGTCCAACACAGTCAATCTTTTCAAATTTTTGATGTTCTTTGCTTAATGGTATTTCATATTTCCTTAATGATTAATGGTACAGAACATCTTTTCATGTGCTTATTCATTATTTGATCATACTGTTCGATAAACTGTTCAAATATTTTATTCATTTTTAAATTGGCTTGTTTCTGTTATTTCTATTCTTGGTATTGAATTGAAGGAGTTTTAAAATTCATGTATCCTGGGTCCTGATGTCGTGCTGTGGGATAAAACTAGACTAGACTACTGTGTACAAAGTTGGCAGTTCAAACCTACTAGCCACTCCTTGGAAATTCTGTATAGGGTCACTGTGAGTTGGAACCGACTTGACAGCGTTTAACAACAACAACAAAATTCTGAATACAAGTCTCTTATCATTTGTATGTTTTGAAGATATTTTCTCTCAGATATTTTGTGTTCTTAATAATGCCTTCAGAAGAGGAAAGGTTTTTAATTTTGAAGTTGCCCAACTTAAAGAAATTTTTCATGCTTTTTTGAGTTTTATCTAAGAAATCTTTGCCTAACCCAAGACCACAAATAATTTCTCCAATTTTTTTTTCCTAGAAATTTTGTGGTTTCAGCTTTTACATCTAGGTCAGTCCATTTTGAGTTAATGTTTGTATATGATGTGAGGTGGAGGTTCATTTTTTGCATATAGCTGTTTTGTTTTTTAAGTTTTTATTGGGAATTGACTGATAGCTTACATGGGAGAACATTGGTTTTACACTCATACTATCATATTTCGTTTCATTGAAATTATTACAATCCCCTCCATGCATCATAACGCAACAGTATTTGCTTCTATTACCTCTGTTTTTTGTTTTTGTTTTTTTTTCTTGTTTGTTTGGATGTACACAAAAACACTCAGGAATATATAATCATTTAAACAACCAAAGGGCACATTTTACAAGTCGGCTTCCTGGAAGGCTGCCAGCACACAGCCTTTCTCTTTCTATGAGGCTAGAGTCCTCAGCTACTCTATCTTTCCACATCATCATCTCTGCCTCTATCTCTGGTGTCGCTGCTTCTCTGGATATGGTTGTGCTCATGCTCTTCTCCCTTGATGGTCCTAGGGTCCTCTGTCCTAGAATGTAAGATTAACTACTCTTCCCTTTATGTTGTAAAACATCTACCTTTACGGTTGTGACAATCGCAGTTAATCATGATAACAATTACTACTGAATCATATGAATATTATCCCCATCTCCTTTCACTAGATCAATTTAGACAACAGGAGAACGATTCAGGGGGAATCTACCATCCCCTGCACACTCTGAAACCAAACTCCCTCTTGAAAACTTGTAAGATAGTCACTTCATGCCTTTTTAGCTCCCCTATTTTAGGTAGCCAATGTCTAAGTTATCTGTCCCTATCAACCCTGCATACAGAAGAGGTAGTATAAAGACTCCTTTCCTCTCAGTTGGTATTTTGAGCTGCTTCATCCATAAGTATAGGTCAAGTTCATCAAATTATAGCAATTTACACTTGTTTCCATTATCAAAATTTTAAAATCTTCTAGTTGAGTTGTGATTATCAAGCCATTGAAGCTAGATCAAATGGGTACTATTTGCAAGTTTGAGTTTTCTTGTGCATCTACCGTCACTTCATATCAGCTGGATGCTTCACTCTCAGCTGTATTACTCCGTGGCTATGTTATTGTCCATAGGCTCAGGAGTCCCCAGGTCTCACCATACTTGGGATCAACCAGCCCTTCCTCTCTCTCTCATCTCCAGGTCAACGGGGGTCTATGGAATATGGTTAGGCTCAGCCCATATCTTCATTGCTGCCTTCCCCCACTTCGACTCATGAGGAGACCAGCATGGTTGCCAGAAAGCTTATGTGCCTGCTCCTGTGATCCCTTTGAGTTTCAGTCTTGGAGAGGGGTTTGTCCTAAAGGAACTTGGTTGCTTCCCTTGATGGCTCTCTGGTGAACAACTTGGTTGTCCTTGTAGTAGCTAATCAGACTGCTATTTTATTTAGTTTGACTTTGATTTTTCTTGCTGGTCTTTCTTTTAAGAAGTATCTTCTATTCCTCTATATTCTTCTATAGCTCCAGACTGGCCTGCTTGTCCTTTCAAGTGGGAAAGTTCAACCTCAGAAGGTTTTGGATGGGGCTAGGAATTACACATAAGGTCTTATCTATATACTACAAAGGCTCTCCAAGAAGCTTCTTTCACTGGGCAAGTTCTAGAACCCTTTCAGGTATTCCAGTGAGTTATAGGCTGAAGACGGGCTTATAAGCTTTCTGTAATTATGTTTCCTGATATTCTTTTTTTCCCATTCAAGTATCTGTTTTACAGTAGTAGGCAAAGGAAACCAATATGCATAAGACAATCAAGCATCTTAACATTATTTCCCCTCTTTTACCAAGTCAGACTATGCCTCGATCCCTGAATCACAGAATCTTACTGTTCCAAGGTTGAGCATACATCATTATTTACCTCTGTCCCATTTAGCCCATGCAAATCTGCCTAAGTGTTCCCTTATCTACCTTGTTCTTGCATTCCCTTCTCCTTCTTGTGTATTGCCCTCCCCAGCACACTAGCTATGACGTAACTATTCCCTATCTTGTGCTCTACCATCCCCTCCCTCCC
Source organism: Chrysochloris asiatica (assembly GCF_000296735.1). Classification (NCBI taxonomy): domain Eukaryota; kingdom Metazoa; phylum Chordata; class Mammalia; order Afrosoricida; family Chrysochloridae; genus Chrysochloris; species Chrysochloris asiatica. The sequence goes on along the minus strand of NW_006408549.1, from coordinate 15,055,637 downwards.
ACCCCTGGTAACCAACAAAATTTTTTTTTTTCTCCTTTTAGTAAGGATATCTTTTCTTAAGCTTTTACAATAATGGTCTTATGCAATATTTGTCCTTTGGTGACTTATGAATTTCACTCATCATAATATCCTCAAGGTTCATCCATGTTATGCGGTGGCTTGTAGCTGCCTTGTTATTCTTCAATAGCTTTCTGTTCTTTCCCCAATGAATTATCTTGGTACTTTTGTCAAAAATTGATCAAAGTAAAATACATTGTACTGTTTTTGCAGCTCAGTTAAAATAAATGATTAGAAAACAAAAGGTTTTTAGCCATCCTGCTGTTCTTCCAGATTATATAATTAATATGTCAATTGTAAATACAAAAATGATTTTCAAAGCATTCTTATTTTTGGATTCATAGACACTGATTCTGACTGTTTACGCTTCCCTCATTCTCCATAACTTGACTGGCTCAGCCTGTTCAGACTCACATAATTCTAGAATAGGTTCTTGTTTGGCTGTTACTTTACTTATCCTCTAGGAGCTCTGGTGGGTTCAGCATTGGGCTGCTAGCTGCAAGGTTGGAGGTTCAAACTCTTTGGTCACTCTGGGAGAAAGATGAAACTCCTCCTGTAATAATTTAGTCTAAGAACCTTAAGGAGCTATTCTACTCTGTCCTATATTGGGTTGCTATGAGTCAGAATCTCTTTGATAGCCCCTCTAACTAGACTCATTTTTCTGTCCCTACTTAAACTGTACAGAATATTCATGCCTAGTTCTAGTCCCACTCTTATGCGAAGGAGAGGCAGTAATGAGCAGTTTAGCATTTAAAAAGATATTCCATGTTGTTTCCGTTTTATGCATATAATTCTTTTCCTACCCATCAGGACTGCAAGTGCTCTTACTTCTCAGGACACACTAATTCTTTTGGCTCTTTCCTCCTACCACATAGCATAAAAAGAAGAATAAAACTTTTCCTATTTGTCAGTAGAATGACTGCAAGTTCTGTTCTACTCTTCCTGCTTTGAAAGAAGGTACATTTGCTACCATTCCAGGTGATCATGTCAAATCAGTTGGTCATGTTCTTTTTCCATTATTAATAATGCTGAAGGCATAATTAGAAGAAGTGTTAATTATGTCCTCAACTCATCTTTCTGTGGATCTCAAAATTATACTTCCTTCTGAAAACAAAGCACCATTTTTATCTTAAGTAGAATGAGGAAAAGATGACTTAAAAGTATTTAATTGTTACAATCAAATGTCCATGTTGTTACCATTTTATATTTATAAGTCTTCCTTTCCTATCCACCAAGACTGGGAATGCTCTGTCTTACAGGACCAGTCTTTATGAGTCAAAATTGACTCAAGGGCAATGGATTTGTCTATATATAAATTTTTTTCTTGTTGTTAAGTGCTGTTGAATTGGTTCCAACCCATAGTGACCCTGTATAGGGTTTTTAAAGAGCTTCTGGTGAGCTTGAACCAGTGACTTTGCAGTTCAAACGATTTCACAGTCTGGTACATTAACCCACAATGCCATGACAGGACTCCTTTCTGTATAAATAGTGAAATGTATTTCACTGTTTCATCTTTTGTTGTCATTAGACTAAAACTGCTTATTATTTTAATTTTCATAATTTATATAGAAAAGAGAGCTATGGTTGGTGCAGTGGTTAAAGCACTCAACTGTTGACCAAAAGTCAGTGGTTCGAACCCACTAGCCATACTTCAGGTGAAAGATGTGGCAATCTGCTTCCATAAAGATTATGTTGTTGTTGTTGTTGTCAGTTGCCATCGAGTCGGAACCGACTCATAGTGATCCCATGCACAGCAGAACGAAACAATGTCCGATCCTGGGCTAACCTCACTACTGCTGCCACACTTGATGCCATTAATGATGCCACCTGGCTGATCCATCTCGCTGGGGGTCTTCCTCTTTTTCTCTGACCCTCCACCTTACCCAGCATGACATCCTTCTCCAGCGACTGTTTCCTCCGGACAATGTGTCCAAAGTAGGAGAGACGAAGCTTAGCCTCCTTGGCCTCCAAGGAGCACTCTGGTTGTACTTCTTCCAAAAGATCTATTGGTTCTTTTGGCAGTCCACGGCACTTTCAGTATTCTCCTCCAGCACCACAACTCAAAGGCATCAATTCTTCTACGATCTTTCTTATTCACTGTCCAGCTTTCGCATCCATATGAGGTTATTGAAAATACCATGGCTTGGGTCAGGCGCACCTTAGTCCTCAAGCTGACATCTCTGCTCTTCAATACTTTAAAAAGTTCCTGTGCAGCAGATTTGCCCAATGCAATACGTCGTCTGATCTCTTGACCGCTGCTTCTGCGAGTGTTGACGGTTTATCCAAGAAGAATGAAGTCCTTGACAACTTCAATCTCTTCTCCATTGATAAGAGTGCTGTTTATTGGTCCAGTGGTGAGGATTTTTGTTTTCTTAACATTGAGATGTAAAGATTATATAGCCTTGGAAATCCTCTGAGGCAGCTCTATTCTGTTAAAATTGTTAGAATTGACTTAATTTATATTGGCTAATCGATTTGATTTTATGTCAACTTGATTTATATTGAAAAGAAAATTTAAAGCTTTCTAGTTTTCTTTGAAACTGGAATGTAATCTTGCACAGTTTATCTTTTTAAATCAACAGTGTTTCTTTGTTACTTTTTTTTTTTTTTTTTTCTATTTTGGAAGAATGAAGGATGGCTAGCCTAATACTGATCTCAATTATAGTCCCTCTTAGCCATGGTCTAGACCTGACTAGAGGATATAGATTCATTTCTGTTGTCTGCACTTGGCCATTAGAAACCTCTTTCATGGGCAACTATTCTAAAAGAAATAATTGACAGTCTTACATAAAGAGAAATATATCTGAGACTAACACTGGGTTTTGGAAATTCTTTACTTTGAGTTTTTAGCACTAGTGGACTTTCATGTTTTGAAGTCCAACTGCTGATTATTTTGCTGTGCACCATTCAACCCACGGAAAGTTCAAATTCAAAACTTTTACCTCCCTTTTACACTCAAAGAAATGCTGGTGCTGCAATGGTGTAAGTAAGCATGAGCCAGCTAACCACAAGGTTGTCAGTTCAAAACCACCTGCTTTTCCACTTCAGAAAGATGAGGCTGTCTCCTCTCATAAAGATCTATAATTTTGGAAACCCTATAGAACAATTCTGCTCTGTTCTGTAGGGCCATTTTGAGTCAGAATTGACTTGAAATTGGGCTTCAGTTTTGGTTTTTACACTCAGAGAGAATTAAAACCAGCAGTGTCCTACTCTAAGCAATGGCCTACCCAAATCTCCTAGGCTGAGAAAATAAAACTTAAAGGGAGAAAGAGAAAAGGAAAATAACTTCCACTTTCAGTATCTGTGTTATATGAGTATGTTGTTTTCGTTGTCAAGTGCTGTTGAGTTGGTTTCTGCTCATAGCATCCCTGTATAGGGTTTTTAGGAGTGGCTGGTGAGTTAGAACCGCCAACCTTGAAATTCAACCTGACCTCGCGGTCCAGTCAGTACTTATCCTACAGCGCCACATGGTTTAACTTCTCTCCTATGCCACCAGAAAGGAGCTCTGGTAGCCTAGTGGTTACGAATCGGACTTCGAACCGCAAGGTCAGCATTTCGAAGCTGCCAGCTGCTCCGCGGAAGAAAGATGAGGCTTTGTGCTCCTGTAAAGATTTACAGCCTTGGAAACCCTGTGCAGGGTTGCTATGGGTTGGAACCGATTCGACGGCATTTAACAACAACAATGCCACCAGAAGTGTTGCTGTTAAATCTTTATAAGAAGATAGTACACTTTCTATTGGGACATTTGCTTAGTATATAGGTAATTATCATTTTCCAAAGTATTTCTTATAGTTTTGCTGGAAGGATAATGCTGTTAGCATCTGCTGTCAGTATGTTATAATGAATACACTAATGTCCTATATTCCTCTTCTTTCTCAAAATAAGGTTTTGGAAGCTAAATAATTTTCAGAGCTTTGAAAGGCTGAAAAGAGTTACCAGAATGATTAACATAACCATTCCTATTTTTCATACGCTCAAAATGGTATCCCTGCCTCTACTCCCGCCCCCATGTACAGTAAGATGTGCTGAGTTTTGTTTCCAATTTGGAAAATGCAGAGGGAAAGCAAAATATGTGAAGTAAAAAACTTATTTGGATATCCTCTAAATTATTTTCCTTTTAGTTCTTCAAATTTAAGTTTGTTGAAATATTCTGTATTTTATAAATTATATGAATACATTTTGATTCTCTTTTATAAATATTGAACTTAGAGTATTGTCTTACCCAGTGTGGATAAATAAAAAGTAGAAAATGACTGGTTTCTCTGGAGACAAAAGTTATCCTTTTATGCTTTAGATATTCAGCAAATCTGTTAAGAACCTACTGTGCTCCATGCATATTCGGTCACTGTATGTATATTGTCACTTTTTAGTTTAGCTTTACAAAGTCAATTATCTTTCAGAGAAATACAGAAAATAAGAAAACATGTTTTGTATTTAGCATTTACTGTTTCTGACATTCTACTTTCCTTCTCAAGGCCTGAGCTCTTATTTAGTATCATTTTTCTTTAGCCTGGAGAACTTCCTTTAACATTTCTTTTTTTAAAAAGTAATTGTTATAAAAATATATGTATAACAAAAATTTGCCAGTGATTATGTTCATTGTGTCCTTTAACATTTCTTACAGTGCAGGTCTACTGGCAACAAATTCTCTCAACTTTTGTTTGTCTGGACAAGATCATTTTCATGTTTGAAGGCTGTGTCCACTGAATACAAAATTCAGTGTGGACAAGTTTTCTTCTTTAGCACTTTAATAATGCCATTCCATTATTGTCTTTTAGCTTATATTGTTTCTGATTAGAGGTTATTGAAATTTTAAACAGAATTGTTCCCTTAAGTTTTTATTTTTTCCTCTGGCTACTATTTAGATTTTCTCTTTATAGCTGATTTTGACCAACTTCTTTATGATATTCCTTGGTGTGGTTTATTTGTGTTTATCCTGCTTGGAATTTGTTTTGCTCCTTGGATCTATAGGTTATGGTTTTGACCAAACTCAGAAATCTTCTTCAGCTTTTATTTCTCCAAGTAATTTTTTTGTCCTCCTCTTTCTGTGATGCCAGTTATACATGGGTCAGAACACTTGATATTATTACAGATTACTGAGGCTATGATTCCATTTTTGTCTTTACCCCTTTTTCTCTTTCATTTGGGGAAGTTTTATTTTTATTATTTTTATTTCTTTAGCTTCACATTCATTGCAATAATAAGAAGCACCAACCATTCCTCCCATAATTCCTCAGTTTGGTTTGGTAATCCATTGCAATAGCCACACAGGACTCAGACACCATACTCAGCGTTATGGGGTTCAATAGAGAAGATAACAGGTTACAATACAGGATTAGAAAATGTTCCAATCAGCTGCTGATAAATACCCATAGGACACACCATTCCACTGTACACCTCAGCCAGAAGGCACTTGGCTCTAACTCACCCACTTAAGATCCTGGAGGGCACACCACTCTATAAGCAAGCTTCCTGCCCAAAGTTACTCAACTTTACTTGCTCCGTGGGTTGGGAAGTCCACTGCTCTGTCTCATGCTCTGGTTCTTGGTTCTGCTGATGCCCCTCCTCTGCCTTCCTCCAGTGTCACGGCTTTCTGTGCCTGGATTGCAGAGGTTCAATACATAGCGAACTCAGGGTCCAAAGGATGGACTCATCTCCTGGCTCTTCTTTGAAGATAGTGAGATCCTTCCTCCTGCTTCTGAGATGGTTCATGTTATACCCATACTAGAGTTTCAAGTTTTTACAATTACAGTGAATTCTGTTAACATTTACAGCTGAATCATGTCATCCTAACAGTATCTTCTCCAACAGTCTCTTTACCCAGGCCCACCAGGGTAGAAACGTTGTTTGGTGGAGTTATAGACTGTGCCTAGAAGACACATAAATAATTCACTACACTACATTCAAGAATTTTTTTTTTTCTCCTGAAAATAAGCTCATCAATATAATATCTTATTTCAGATACTGTTTTATCTTTGGAAGTTTAATTAAGTTCTATTTTTATGTTGTAAAGGTTTCTGTCTGTTAATTCTGTCTTCTCTGTCATTTTGGAAACACTATTAACTAATTTTTCTTCTGATTATGTTTCTGTTTCTTTTGATACATAGTAATTTTTTTTTTTACTGTAAACTGAATGTTTAATGTCTTAAAATTTTATTTTTCTTTGATGTGTGTTGAGTTTTATTTTTTTCACGTAAAGTTACTTGTATGACAGCTTGATCATATTAAGACTCATTTTAAAGCTTTATTTGGGTAAATCTAGAATAGCCTTTTGGGAGTGCAGTGGCTCTGTATGATAAGAACTGGACTGTGAATCACAAAGTCAACAGTTCAAGCCTACCAGCCACTATGTTGGAGAAAGACATGATTCTCTATTCTTGCAAAGATTTAAAGCCTTAGAAACACTATACAGGGTTGCTATGAGTTGGAAGCTACTCCATAGCACTTAACAATAACTACAGAGAATAGCCTTTTACTCTAATGACTGGCTTTTCTGAAAGCTCTGGATGTTCAGCGTAGCTTCCTAAAACTCATATTTCTTTCAGCTCTGAGTTATGGGAGTTGTTAGCTTACAGCTACCCAGCAATTTTCTTTGTCTGAACTCATGGAATTTCACCCTAACTTTCACACGTTGGTATTAGGTCCAAGACTCAAGTTCAAGCAGACTCAAAACAGAAGTGGTATTGTGAGTTAAGCATTGGGCTTCTAACTGTAAGGTTGGTGGTTCAAACTTACCATTTGCTCCAGAGGAGACACATAAGGCTGTCTGCACCTGTAAAACTTTACAGTCTCAGAAACCTTACATAAGGTTGCTATGAGTCAGAATCAACTCCAGTTTGGTAATGGTATGCACATATACTCTTCTCCTTGGAGGTGCTACAAAGTGCACTTTCCTTAGTCTCCCCAAACTCTGAACTCTGTCTTCTCAACTCAATGAGATAGCGAAGTTTTCCTTTGGCATCCCTTTCTTGTGACAAAATCTGTATATATAAAACTTTAGACAAAAAAAACTGAGGTGATATTAGGGCTTATTTCATTGGTTTTTCTTCCCTTAGGGATTGCCGTCCTTTACTATCTGTTGTACAGTGTCTGAAAATGATTATTTCATATATTTTATACAGTTTTCTAGCACTTTATAGTAGAGGCAGAAGTATATCCTCTCTGGAGATAGAAGTCCCAATTTATTTAGTTTTGATTCTAATTTATTCTTATTTAAGTAAATGGTTAATTAAATGGCAATCTTGCCTAGCTGATTTATTCAGGATGTCATAACAACATAGGAGTCCTGGTGGTGCAGTGGTTAAGTACTTGGTTGCTAACTGAAAGGTCAGCAGTTCAGACCTGTCATCTACTCTGTATGAGAAAGATGTGACAGTCTGCTTTCATAGATTACAGTCTTGTAAATGCTATGGGGCAGTTCTCCCTGTCTTCTAGGGTCGCTATGAGGCAAAATTGGCTGCGTATAAACAGTTAGAATGTCATAGCCTGGAGAGTTGGACGATGCTATTTATTCACCTGGAGGCCTGGTGTGGCACTGTAGGATAAACCCTGGACCACAAGGTCAATTTGAACTTCAAGGTCTGCGATTCAAATTCCGCAGCTGCTTCTCCGGAACCCTTATACAGGGTCCCTGTGAGTTGAAACTGACTCAGTGGCACTTAACAATAGCAATGTATTCACCTGGTATAGAATTCTAAGTGAGCACTGATTGGATTGTCTTGAACCACAGCACAATTAATTAGTAACAAGATCTAACAATTTTATTAATTTCCCATCAATTTAGGACTAGTCAAGTTTGCAAAAAATGAGTAGTTTTTGTTATTCCTTTGTGAGCCGTGTTTTCATGATGAATATTGTTCCAGCTGTTTTGTTAATCTGTTCTATTCTTTTACAATTTTAGGAGCAGCATTTCTTGCTATTACCACCATCTATGCGGAGTCTGGGTCAGGTTTTGTAGTACCAAGCTCTTCTGCCAAAGCTGGAGTAGAAGCTTTGAACAAGTGAGTGCTAATCTCTCAATCCTGCCACTGAACATGCAGCTTTTCCCTAGGAAAAAGTGACATTACAGACTGATTCAGATTCACCAGGAAACAGTCTGTCTCCTGAATGAGTTCTATTTGTCTATAGCTACACTGTCTAACAGAACTGTCTGCAGTGATAGGGATATTCTATAAATCTGTATTCTCCAGTAGCCACTTGTGGCCACTGTGACTGAGAGGCTGAATTTTATTTAAAATTTTATTTAATTGTAGATCTGGGTTGTTGTTGTTAAGCGCCGTTGAGATGGTTCCAACTCATAGGGCCCTGTATAGAGTTTCTCAGGAGTGGCTAGTGAGTTTGAACCACTGACCTTGTGGTTCAAACCAACCTTATGGCTGAGTGCTTACTGTACAGCACCACACCAGGACTCCTACATTCAGGTAGGCATATATAGGTTTTTTGAAAAACTATATAGCTTTCTTTTTCACTCTCTTCTGTATCATTATTTGTGTCCTCCCTGACCTCTGGTAAACATATCATTATGCTTTTTTATGGTACCTACTGTACAAGATTAATAGGACTAATATAGGTCCGTGATCACGTGCTAGGTCTAGTGGCCTTTTCTTAGCAGTATATAACTGCCCTTTGAATCTGTCATACGCTGAATTTTCTTCTGCCTTTGCCATGATACAGATTCTCATCATTACTTGCCTGGCTTACTGTAATAATACTATATGTTTCTCCCCTATGAATCTCTCCTTTAGTTTTTCTAAAATCTGTATTCCTACCAGAATTGTTCTTCTAAAAATATGTATCTGACTATGCTACCACCTACCCAAAAGCCTTAGATTCTTTTCTATTATACTCTATTATCAAAGCCAAAGTTCAGTATGATGTTCTAAATAGACTTGTTCTTCACCTCTTTAGTCATTTGCTTATTTATTAATTCACTCAATAGATAAATATTTGTTGAGTATGCTCTGTGTGCTTTGCACTGTACTAGGTACCAGGGATATGATAGTGAAGTAAATAGAACAGTCCTCAACCTCACCAGAACTCATAGTCTTAGACCTTTCTGTCTATTATTCCTGTGCTTTAATTTCCATTGAATTACTCCATATATCCTTAAGATGCCACATAATTTCTTCCCTATATTTCTGGATTATGCTGTTGTTAGAGTTTGTGATATTTTGCCTACCTTCAAGGCTTTCATCATATCACCTCCTCTTGGATGTTTTCTTATTATAGGAGATATAATTAATCATTCCTTACTTTGTGCATTCTTAAAGCTTTATAAAAATCCAATCCAATGAAAATACAGCACACTAATAATTGAATGTCATGTAGTACTAAAGATTCTGAATGGAAGGCAGTGTACAATAGAGTAGGGGCACAGGAAAGGGCATGATATAATTCTGTGTAGTATATCATTAAATCTAGTTTGTGTAACTGACTTCTCCAGTAGAATGTCTTATGCATTTTGTGTCCTCATTATCAAGTGGGATCTGCCACAGGTTTGTGTTGAGTATTTATTGAGCTTCAATATTATTGAATAAAATATTTTGTCTGGTATTTTTCTTTCTATTGTTGTTGTTAAGTGCCATTGAGTCAGTTCTGACTTATAGCAACCCTGTATAGGGTTTCTGAGGAGTGACTGGTAAGTTTGAACCAAGCTTCCAGTTCAAATCAATGTTGTGGTCTAATGCTTGTCTTAAATCTCCAGGGTCTGCATTATCCAGTAGCACCACACCAAGACTTCTTTCTTTCAGTGTTGTTGTTAAATGCCATTGAGTCAGTTCCAGCCCATAGCAACCCTGTATAGTGTTTCCAAGGGTGAACTTGAACTGCCAACCTTGAAGTTCAAATGACTTTGCAGTCCAGCATATTAACCTACAGTACCACATCAGGACTCCATTGCTTTCAGTAGATTCCTAGTATTTCTTAACATTGCAATGAATCAAACATTTGCTTGAGATAGAAAGAAGTGTTACTCTATTCAGAAATAGAATCTAAGTTTAAATAGAGATAATTACCTTTTTTGAAGGTCAGATGATAATTAGAAAATGAAGGATTAGAATGTGATGATTTGGCCCTGTCTGTACACTATTAATCTTTGTTTTGTTGGGATGATTGCCTCCTGTGAGCCTGCGTAGCTCAACTTTGCATCCCTGCAGGGTGTACTGCAGATAGGAGGTGCTCACTAACTGTACACCTGACTCTTCAGCCCGCACTCCTATCAGCGATCTTCACATACTTTATTGTACACAGTCATACTGAATAAGTCATCCTGAATAAGTTTGTGTCTTTATCCTTTAGTCTTTACTCATACTGGCCTGTGTGCCTGAGCTGTTCTCCTAGCTTTATTTCCACTCTTTACAAAGAAGCTTCAAAAGTTTGTGGGACAATTCCATTATCTTTTAATTCCTGTTTTCTAAGAACTTTTTGAAGTCCCCTTGTGTTGTCTTTGGCCTCCTTTAATCTTCCCTGCTCTGCTCTCTGACCCCTAGCAACTCCTAATCCTTTTTCAAAATGTCAGCTTAAATATCACCTCCTGAGGGAGCCTTTTTTCTTGCTCCCAGTAGACATAGGTGCTACTTCCTTCAATCAGTCATGGTATGCATTGAACAAGTCTCAGTAAAGTAACTAGTTATTACACAATGAACTGACCTTCTTTAAGAATAGGGACTGACTATTGGCAGATGAGCAACACTTATAAAGGGTTAGAATATTGTAAACACATTAATGGGAAGAGCAACAGTAATGACTAATACATATTGAATATGTTGTGTGCAGCATTTAACATGCTGAGCAAACTGTATGAGGTGCATTCCTTACTGTATGAAGGAAATTAAAAGAGTTTGTGGAAAAATTCCATTATCTTTTAATTCTATGAATTTTTTTGAAGCCCCCTCATGTTATCATTCTTCATATTGTAAGCTAGTTTAACAAAAGCTAACAATGAGCAAGTTTATTTGTGTACCTCTGAGAAGAGCTAGGTTAGTTTTCCTTTTAGACAAACAATCAGAGAAGAACTGGCACCAGTACTACTCAAAGCATTTCAGATTATAGAAAAGAAAGAACACATGAGCAACCATCTAAGGTGCAAACATTAGTCTCTCCTTGTGCAGAAGAAAGATGAGTGATAAAAATTTGAAGATGCTTGGAATGAACTAGTCCAATGGACCAGTGGACAATGTGGACATTAGTCACCATGACTCTGAGGACAGAAGAACTAGATGGTGCCTGGCTTACCACTACCTACTGCTCTGAAAGGGATCTTATTAGAAGGTCTTGGATAGAGTGGGAGAAATGTGGAGCAAAACTCAAAATTATAAGAAAAAGACTGGGCTTGCTGGTCAGAAAGAGACCAAGGAACCTGAGATTATAGCTCTTGACCACATTTCAGGTCTGGATTTTCACCCAAGCAATAGATAGCTATATGGTGGGGACAACAGCACTAGCAAGATATGCTCACCATGGAATGGTCAATCATTCAATATCAAAAGGGCAACATTTACCTAAGGACAAAGTTGATAAAGGATGGGAAGAGGGATGAAATGGAAAACAGGATGGCAGTGGGATAACTCTTACTGTATGGTGGGATTGCAGTCATTGAGATGAAACAAAGTGTATGATTTGTTGAATGTACAACTGATGATCTTGACTATAATCCTTCATTCAATTCACAATAAAAAGTTTAAAGAAAAAAGAAAAGAAAGGAACACTCCTGAGTTCATCCTATGAAACCAACGTAACCCTGATATCAAAGCCAGGCAAAGGCAACAGACACACGCACACTCAAACACACAAATAATAAAATAAAATTGCAGATCAATATCTCTCGTAAATATAGACACAAAAATTCTGAACAAAATTCTAGGTAATATAATTCAACATTATCTAATAAAAATAATAAATCGTTGCAAGCGGGATTCATACCAGTTTTGCAAGGATGGTTCAGCGTTAGAAAAGTCAATCAATGTAATCATCTTATAAATAAGACAAACAAAAAGAATCACATTATCATCTTAATTTTGTTGTTTATTGTTAAGTGCCATCAAGTCAATTCTGATCATAGTGACCTTGTATAGGGTTTCCAAGGAGCAGCTGGTGAGCTTGAACCACTGACCTCAGAGTTCAAACAACTTTACAGTCTGAGTTATTAGCCCACAGCACCACACCAGGACCCCTTAATAGGTACAGTTAAAATGCATTTTTTAAGGATATTATTGTAGGATAAACACTAGACTGCAAGGTCGGTTTGAACTGCAAGGTCATCTGTTCAAATTCACCAGCCACTCCTCATAAACCCTATACTGGTTTGCTATGAGTCAGAACCAATTCAATGGCACTAAACAACAACACCCATTCTTGATTTAAAAAAATAAAAAGAATTATACAAAACCAATAACCAACACTATTCTAAATGATTGCTCTTGAGTCGGTTCTGACTCATAGTGACCCAGTTTAGGGTTTCTGAGGAGCGGTTGGTGGGTTTAGAGACTGAAAACATTCCTCTTGACAACAGAAATCAGACAAAAGGATACAGCTCATAACCACTCTTATTCAACATTGTATTGGAAGTCCTAATCTCATAGATTGTAAGGGAGTTTCCCAACAGTGTGGCCTACAACATCTTTTATCTTACAAAAATGAAAGGAGACATAAGTGAGCAGAAAGGGATGGACCTATAACCACCAAGAAAGAAGAGCCAGGAGTGCAGTGCATCCTTCAGAGCACCAGGGTCCCTGCAATGCGAAGTTTCTAGATCCAGGGGAAGATTGATTCCAAGATGGATGAAGATCGCCAAGAAATGTTGGGCCTACAGACAAGAACCATTCCCAGAGCCAACAAAGAAAGAGAAAACCTTGCCCTTGAGATGGAACTATGAGTATGGACTCTAGCCTCCTAAATTGTGAGAAAATAAGTTTATATTTGTTAATGTCACCCACTTGTATTTATAAGTCTTAGGAGTTGTAGTGTGGTCCTGCAGGATAATGCACTGAACCACAAGGCCAGTGGTTCAAACCCACCAGCCTCTCCTTGGAAGCCCTGGACAGTGTTGCTGTGCATCAGAACAGACTCAATGGTATTTAACAACAACATCAACAGATAACTATAACACCTAGGTAGAGGAATATGGCAAGAAAAGGAAATAAAAGGCATTCAGATTGGTAAGGACGAGCAAAAACTATTCCTAGTTGCAAATGATATGATCCTATACATAGAAAATTCCAAAGACTCTACAAGAAAGCTACTGGAACTAATCGAAAGATTCAGCAAAGTAGCAAGATACAAGATCAACATAAATCAGTTGGATTCTTCTACACCAGGGGTGGAGAAATGTTTTTCTGCCAAGGGCCATTTTGAGATTTATAATAATCATTTAATATAAATGCATGTTGCCATGAAAAAAATCTCCTAGATTTACTGAATTTCGAGTCCTGCCTATGGTAGCCTTGGCAAGCTCAGACCAAATGACATTCCCCAGCCCTGCTCTACACTAACAAAGAGAACTTCGAAAAGGAAACCGGAAAAACAACAAAATATGTACAGTTGTTGGTGTTAGATGCCTTTGAGTCTGTTCTGACTCATAGCAACCATATGCAAACAGAACAAAACACTGACCAGCCCTTTGCCAGACTTGCAATTGTTATGGTTCAGCCCATTGTTACTGCCACTGTGTCATACCATCTCTTTGGGGGGTCTTTCTCTTTTTACCTGAGCCTCTACTTTACCATCTGAAGAACATTCTGGCTATACTTCTTCCAAGACAAATATGTTTGTTCTTCTGGAAGTCTAAGATACTTTCAACATTCTTTGCCAACACCATAATTCAAATGCATCGATTATTCTACATAGTCCTTATTCATTATCAAACTTTTGCATTCATATGAGGTCATTGAAAATACTGAGGCTTAGGTCAGGCACTCCTTAGTCCTCAAACTGACATTTTGCTCTTTAATACTTTAAGGGGTCTTTTGCAGTAGATTTGGTTAGTGATATATGTCGTTAGATTTCTTAACTGCTGCTTCCATGAGTATTGATTGTGGACCCAAGTAAAATGAAGTCTTTGACAACTTCAATCTTTTCTCCATTTATGATGATGTTATTTATTGGCCCAGTTGTGGAGATTTTTGTTATCTTTGTATTTAGATGCAGTCCATCCTGAAGACTGTATTCTTTGATCTTCATTAATAAGTACTTCAAGTCTTCCTTTTTTCTAGCAAGTAAAGTGGAGTTATTTGCATATTGCTGGTTGTTATTGAGTCTTCCTTCAGTCCTGATGCCATGTTCTTCATATCAGTTTCTCATAAGGAGCTCTGGTAGCGTAGTGGTTACGAATCGGGCTGTGAACCTTAAGGTCAGCGGTTCGAAACTACCAGCCTCTCCGCGGGAGAAAGATGAGGCTTTCTACTCCCGTAAAGGTTTACACCCTCGGAAACCCTGTACAGGGTCGCTATGGGTCGGACCCGACTCGATGGCACTTAACAACAACAACAACATACAGACTGAACAAGTATGGTAAAGGGATACAATCCTGCTTTTAAGTCATTCGGTATCCTGTTTTTATGTTCAAACAACTGCCTCTATGTATGGTTCCACATGAGTACAATGACGTATTCTGAAGTACTCATTCTTCACAATATTATCCATATTGTTGTTGTTAAGTGTAAATGTTAAAGTGCTATTGAGTTGGTTCTGACTCATAGAGACCCTGTATAGGGTTTCCCAGGAGTAACTGGTGAGTTTGAACTGCCAGCCTTGCAATTCAAATCAACCATGTGGTCGAGTACTTATCCTGCAACACCACACCAAGAATCCATAGTTTGTTATTATCCGAACAGTGAAGTGTCTTTGCATAGTCAATAAAGCACGAGTAAACATCTTTCTGGTATTCTCTACTTTTAACCAAGATTCATCTGATGTTAGCAGTGATATCTCTAGTTCCACATTCCTGACATCGACAATGATATCTATAGTTCCATATCCCCTTTTGAAACCAGACTGAATTTCTTGCAGCTCCCTATAGATATACGGCTGTAACCATTTTTGGAGTATCTTTAGCAAAATTTTACTTGCATGTGGTATTAATGATATTATCTGATGATTTTAACATTCTGTTTGGTTACCTGTCTTTGGAATGGGCATAGATATGGATTTTTTCCAGTCAGTTGGCCAGATTAGCTGTCTTCCAAATTTCTCGGCATAGACACATGAGAAGCTCCAGAGCTGCATCAGTTTTATTGAATATTTCAATTTGTATTCTGTCAATCCCTGGAGCTTTGATTTTGCCAGTACCTCCAATGCAGCCTAGACTTCTTCCTTCAGTACTTGGAACGTATACTATCTCCTGAAATGGTTGAGCATCAACCTTTTTTGGGGGGTGGGGTATAGTGACTGTGTATTCCTTCCATTTTCTTTGGCTGTTTCCTGCCTCATTCAGTATTTTGCCCATAGAATCTTTTAGTACCTTGACTTTTTTCTTCAGTTCTTTCAGCTTGTGAAATGCTGATTGTGTTCTTCTCTTTTGATTTTCTATGTCCAGGTCTTCAATTATTTCATTATAATATTTTACTTTGTCTCCTCAAGCCACCCTTTGAAATTTTCTGTTCAACTCTCTGCTTCCTCATTTCTTCCAGTTTCTGTAGCTTCTCTGTGCTCAAGAGCAAGTTTTAGTATCTTCTGACATTCATTTTGGTCTTTTGCTTTCTTCCTGTATGGTATTTGTGTTGTCATCCCACAGCTCTTCTGGTTTTTAATCATTAGCTTCTAATGCATCAAATCTGTTCTTGAGATGGTCTCTAAATTCAGATGGAAGACATTCAAGGTTATGTTTAGCTTTCATGAACTTATTTTAATTTTCTTAACTGCAGCCTCAACTTGCATCTGAGCAATTGATGGTCTACTCCACAGTTTGCCCCCGGTCTTGTTTTGACTGGTGATATTGACCTTGTCTATCATCTCTTCGCACGGATGTAGCCAATTTGATTACTGTGTTTTCCATCTGTTGAAGTTCATGTGTACAGTCATCTTTTATGTTATTGAAAAAGGTAATTGCAATGAATAATTCATTGGTCTTGCAAAATTCTGTTATATGATCTCCATTGTTGCTTCTGTCACCAAGGCTGTATTCTTCAAGTACTGATCCTTCCTCTTTGTTTCCAGTTTCTGCAATCAAATCACCAGTAATTATCAATGCATCTTGATTGCATGCTTGTTCTATTTCAGATAGAAGTTGGCAGAATTCTCCAATTTCAGCTTTATTGACATCGTTTAAAGAGATAGTGTTTTATATCCAAGTTTGGTAAATTATAAAATGTACAAGCAGCTATAGAAGATACAACTATTGGTCTCTTCCTGTCTACAGCAAATATTGAAAGAAGCAGTTTATCTAATGGACCACAGGAATCACAGCCTACATCACTCAGACCAGAGGAACTAGATAATGCCACGCTATCACTACCTACTCCTCTGACTGGGATCACAACAGGGGCCCCAACAGAGTGAGAGAATAATATAAAATAGAAAAGCAAATTCACAAAATAGCTCAGGGTCACTGTTCTGACAGAAACTCAGTAACCCTCAAGAATATGGCCAAAGATAGCCTTGTGACATCTAACTGAAGCCACTTTTCAGCTAAACAATAGACAGGCTCATAAGGTGAACAATGACTTCTGAGAGGAATGTGTTCCTTAGAACAATAAATTTCACAAAATCAAAGAACATTTTCCCAAAAGCAAAGATGAAAAAGTAAGAATGTGTAGAAAAGCCCTCCAAAGGAAACAGAATCCGGGCTGAAGTGGAAAGAGTGCTGACACATTGTGGGGAATACAACCAATATCATGGAACTCTTCATAAACAGACTCTAAAATGGGAAGTTAATATGCTTCAGAAACTTTCACCTGAAGCACAATAAAAAAATTAAAAACAAAAACAGCAGGTTACTACTTCCCTGGTATTTTATAAAGTAGGTTCAGTATTTAAGTACACACCGTGGGTAAATAAGGTGGTGAACGCTGTCAAAAGCATGGTTTGCAGAATTTTTTAATGAAGATTTTACCTGAAAGAACCCTGGTTGTACAGTAGGTTAAGCATTGGGCTGCTAATTGCAAGGTTGATAGCTCAAGCCCACCAAACTAATGGGAGAACATTGAGGCTGTCTGTTCTCTTAAAGGTTTATAGTCTCAGACATCCAAAGAAGCAGTTCTACTCTGTCCTCAGAGGGTTGCCTTGAGATGGAATTGACTCAGTGGCAATGGGTTTGGTTGTGGTAGCTCCCTGAAACAGATCGAGCCTACACATTTCAAAAAGTTCAACTCAGAATTAAGTAAGATTAGCAGACAATACGTGAGGTTTTTTAAAACACCTCTTTAAAGTTCTCTAAAGCAATGATTCCTCTCTGATGACTAAGATGCATCTGACCCAAGTCTCCTTGCAGTTGTTTCATATGCATGTGTAAGCTGGACAATGGAAAAAGAAACCAGGAAAAGATTTTATGTATGTAAATTTTGGTGTTGAGGGAGAATATTGAATATGCTATATTGTAGACTGCTGGAAGAACAAACAAGTCAGTATTACAAGAAATACAATTGGAATGCTTCTTGGAAGCCTTTGTTTGCTTACTTTGGATATGTCATCAGGAAAAGACCAGTTACTAGAGAAGGACATTATGTTTGGTAAAGTAGAGGTTCAGCATAAACAAGGAAACCCCTCAATGCGATGTATTGATACAATAGCCTGAACAAGAGGCTAAGACATATTAGAGATCATGGAGATGGTATAGGAGCAGGCAGTATTTTGTTCTGCTGCTATATAAGGGCTCCAGGAATTGAGCTGACTTCACATCTTATCAACTACTTACCCCATAGAATTGCTTTTACTGAGTTGGGTAATGAAGTAATGCAGTCAGGCCATATTAATGGATAGCTTACAGTTTCATAGAATATGTTCCATTTGTCTATTGTACGGGTACAGTATCTTAACCACATTATTATATTACACAATTTCCCTCTTAAAAGTCTTTGATAAAGACATGTCTTATCAGAACAATTGTGCTTTTCCTGGGCAATTAATTTGTTTATAAGAATAGATACAAATTTGTGATTCACCTTTCGCAATTATATAGAGCTTCACAGTACATTTAGATATTAGGTTCATTCATGACTGGAATGTGTTTCTTTAGGCTTGTTTCTTTTCTGTGTCTTACTTTCAGATTATCATTCATTTGCATTATATGCTTTCTTCCAAGCTACCATATCATTTTTTGAAATTAGGTGAAAAATATGTCACATTTATACAGGCCAATAAAAGTCCTAAGATATGTTTGTTGTTGTTATTAATTACCATGGCGTCGGTTCCAACTTATAGTGACCCCTGTACAGGGTATCCGAGGTTGTAAATCTTTATGGGAGCAGACAGCCTCATCTTTCTCTCACGGAACAGCTGGTAGTTTCAAACTGCTGACCTTGAGGTTAGCAGCCCAATTTATAACCAAGGTAAGTTTAGATAATAAAAATTAGAAATACCAATCAAGGCTTCAAACATTGAAATGATCAGGAAGATGGTAAAGGACTTGACAATGTTTCATTTTGTTATACATAAGGGCACCTGAGTTGGAGCTGATGCAACGAAAAATGCTAGCTGACTCAAGGCTCCATATTTATATTTTGCAACAGTGTGTTTAGCAAGATTTTATTAGATTCCTATTTCCTTTCAAGCTCAGTTCAACAATTGCATTACAGTCTAATTTAACATGGATGTGGTTAACATTTTAAATCTTTGAAATCTATCTCCTCTTCAATTAAAGCACTTGTGATATTGCAGACATTGTAATCCAATATACAAGGCTATGAATAAAGCTATATTGAATTTTATAAACGCAGGACTGAAAACCTGGAGGGGAATGAATCTCTCACCTATTTATGGTAATTAATGAACACTATTTTTCACATATGGTATAATGTTTTGGGGTTTGTTGTTTAATTTTCAGATCTCTTGCAGCTGAGTGGGGTAAATATGGAATGCGATTCAACATAATTCAGCCAGGACCCATAAAAACCAAAGTAAGTTTTAGCTTGTTTATGACCAGATTGTGACTAACAGAGGAATGTGATATTGATAGATATGTTCTTACTGTTTTGTGAGGGAGTTTCCTGGAATATGGGAGTTTGGAGTCCTAGTGGTAGGAGAGCAGGTTTTACCATTTTACTATGTAAGAAACAAAGAGGGACAGGAATGCAACAGCCAAGCAACTTCTTATTGCTGTTGTTAGGTGCTTTCCACTCACAGTGAACTTGTTTACAACAGAAGGAAACACTGTCCAGTCCTGTGCCATCCTCACAGTTGGTGCAATGTTGTAACCCTTTGTTGCAGCCACTGTGTCATTCCATCTTGTTTAGGGTCTTCCTCTTTTTCTCTGACTCACTACCAAGACTGTTGTCCTTTGCTAGGTATGTGTCTTTCCTGATAACATGCCCACGGTACATAAGATGGAACCTCAATATCCTCCCTTGTAAGGAGTATTCTAATTGTGCTTCTTCCAGCATAGATTTGTTTGTTTTTCTGATGGTCCAGGGTGCAGAATTCAGTATTCTTCACTAACACCATAATTCAAACGCATCCATTTTCTATTGGTCAAACGCATCCATTTTCTATTGGTCTTCCTTATTTGTTGTCCAGCTTTCACACAAATTAGGTACACTTCAGTCCTCATGGTGACATCTTTGCTTTTTAACATTTTGTAATATTTAATGGCTCCTTGGTGGTGCTGTGGGTTAGGTGTTAGACTGCTAACTGCACAGTTAGCAGTTCAAATTCACCAGCCACTGTGCAAGAGAAAGATGAAGCTGTTGGCTCCTGTAAAGATTCACAGTCTCAGAAACCCTAAATAGAGACACTGTGAGTCAGAATCAGCTCAAGGGCAGTGGGTTTCAGTTTTGGTGATAACTTCATTCTCTGCATCAACTTGGCTACAATTCGCAGTAGTTTGGCAGACATTGCACCGATTGCTCTTCCATAAGGTGTTATAACCACCACTCATCTGTCAGTTTGTTGTACTGTGGTGGCTTGTATGTTGCTGAAATTCTGGAAGCTATGCCACAGGTATTTTGAATGCTAGAAGGGTCACCCATGGTGGACAGTTTTCAGATGAGCTTACAGACGAAGACAGATTAGAAAGAAAGAGAGATGGACGACTTCCAAATATTTAGTAACTGAAAATCTTATGAATAATAAGTGGAACACTGTCAGCATCAGATAACTGAATACTGAAATAATGAACAGCACCAGAATCTTATCAGCTACAGTGCCAGAAGACAAGACCCTCAGGTTGGAAGGCACTCAAAATCCGACTGGCAAAGAGCTGCCTCCTCAAAATAGAGATGACTGTGATGATAAAAATGGAGTAAAACCCTCAGGGCCTTCATTTGCTGATGTGGTACAACTCAAAATGAAGAGGTACAGCTGTAAACATGCATTAAATATCAGAACATGGAATGTATGAAGTATGAATCTAAAAAAAATTGGAAATTGTCCAAAAATAAAATGGAATGCATCAACATCGATATCCTAGGCATTAGTTAACTGAAACGGACTGATATTGGCCATTTTGAATCTGATAATCACATGGTTTATTATGCCTAGAATGACGACTTGAAGAGGAATGGTGTCACATTCGTCATCAGAAAGAACACATACAGCTCTGTCATGAAGTACAACACTATCGGTAATAGGATAATATCCATGCTCCTACAGGGAAGACCGATTAATACCACTACTATGCATATTTACACAGCAATCACTAAAGTCAGTGATGATGAAAGTGAAGAATTCTACCAACTTCTTCAATCTGAAATTGATCAAGCATGCAATCAAGATGTATTGGTAATTACTGGTGATTGGAATGCAAAGGTTGGAAACAAAAAGGAAGGATCAGTGGTTAGAAAATATAATCTTGTGGCAGAAATGATGCTGGAGATAGCATGATAGAATTTTATAAAACCAATGACTTGTTCATTACAAATACCTTTTTAAACAACATAAAAGATTACTTACACATGGACCTCACCACATGGCATACACAGAAATCAAATTGACTCCAAAGAGATGGTGGAAAAACTCCATATCATCAGCCAAAACAAGGCCAGGGGCAGACTGTGTAATAGACCATTAATTGCTCATGTACAAACTCAGGCTGAAGCTTAAGAAAAAATTTAAAAGTTCACAGGAGCCAAATTATGACCTTGAATATATCCCACCTGAATTTAGAGATCATCTGAAGAACAGATTTGATGCATTAGACACTAAAGACCAAAGACCAGAATAGTTGTGGGATGACATCAAGAACATCATACAGGAAGAAAGCAAAAGATCATTAAGAAGACAAGAAAGAAAGAAAAAACCAAAATGGATCTCAGAAGAGACTCTGAAATTTGCTCTCCAGTGTTAAGATGCAAAAGCAGATGGAAGAAGTAAGACGGTTTAAGGGCTGAACAGATCAAAGGTCAGCTTCAGAAGACAAAGTCAAATGTTATAACAAAGTGTGCAAAGACCTAGAGTTAGAAAACCAAAAGGGAAGAACATGTTTAGCATTTCTCAAGCTGACAAACCATTTCAACCATTTCAAAAGGCAGCATATGATCAAGAGCCAATGATCCTGAAGGAGGAACTTCAAGGTGCTTTGGCAAAGAATGAGGCACTGGGAATTGATGGAATACAAATACAAATCTTTCAACAAACTGATGTGGCACTGGAGGTACTCACTCATCTGTGCCAAGAGATTTGGAAGACAACTACCTGGCTAACTAACTGGAAGAGATCTGTATTTGTGCCCATTCCAAAGAGAGGTGACCCAAAAGAATGCGGAAATCATTGGACAACATCATTGATATCCCATGCAAGTTAAGTTTTACTAAAGGTAATCCCAAAATTGCAATCAGACATTGACAGAGAACTTTCAGAGGTTCAAGCTGAATTCAGAAGGGGATGTGGAATGAGGGATATCATTGCTGGCATCTAATGGATCTTTGCTGAAAGCAGAGAATACCAGAAAGATGTTTGCCTGTGATTTGTTCACTATGCAAAGGCTTTCAATTGTGTGGATCATAACAAGCTATGGACAACATTGCGAAGTATAAGTATTCTGGAACACTTAATTGTGCTCATGAAGAACCTGTACTTAGACCAAAAGACAGTTGCTTGAACAGAACAAGGTAACACCAAATGTAAAGTTTAAAATTAGGTAAGGTGTGTGCCAGGGTAATGTACTTTTTCATACTTATTCAGTCTGTATGCTGAGCAAATCATCCAAGAGACTGGACTATCTGAAGAAAAACATGGCATCAGAATTGGAGGAAGACTCATTAACAACCTGCGATATGCAGATGATACAACCTTGCTTGCTGAAGGTGAAGAGGACTTAAAATACTGATAAAGATAAAAGACCATAGCCTTCAGTATGGGTTGCATCTCAATGTAAAGAAAACAAAAATCCTCACCACTGGACCAGTAAACAAAGATTGAAGTTGTCAAAGACTCCATTTTGCTTGGATCAACCATCAACACTCATGGAAGCAGCAATCAAAAAATTAAATGATGTATATTACATTAGGCAAATCTGGTACATAAGATGTCTTGAAAATGTTGAAGAGCAAAGATGTCAGTTTGAGGACTAAGGCTTGCCTGACCCAAGCCATGGTATGTTCAATAACCTCATATTCATGCGAAAGTTGGATAGTGAATAAGTAAGATGGTAAAAGAATTGTTGAATTTGAGTTATAGTGTTGGAGGTGAATATTAAAATTACATGGACTGCCAAAATAACAAACAGATTTGTGTTGGAAGATGTGTAGCCATACTTTGCCTCTCATACTTTGGACATATTATCAGGAGGGACCGGTCACTGGAGAAGGATATCATGTTTGGTAAAGTGGAGGGTCAAAGAAAAAGAGGAAGACCCCCAATGAGATGCATTGGCATAGTGGTGGCAGTGATTCTCAGGCATAGCAATGATTGTGAGGTTGACCCAGGACCAAGCAGTATTTCATTCTGTTGTGTATTGGGTCGCTATGAGTCGGTAGTGACTTGCTGGTATCTATTACTACTACTAATGTGATACAATGTAATTACCTCCATGATGAGATCTGATATACTGTAATCATCCAGGATAAGACCTGATATAGTGTAATTACTTTGGTATTGAAATCTGAGATGAGCAGTCAGTCAGTTGAAAGGTGAGTTTCCTTGGTGTTGTGGCCTGCCTCCAGTATATAAATGGATGTTTCATCAAGATTCTCTCTTGCTGTGGATCCTGCATCTGACTGATCATCTGACCTTTGGTTCTTGAGATTTGAGCCAGCTGCTACCACCTACCAAGAAAATGTTGGGACTTGTCAACTCCCACAGCCATGTGAGACTTTAGCCAGCCATCTGGCATGCTGACTTTTTGCTGGTCAGCCCTTGCAACTCCATAAGGCAGATGAAGCATCCAGCCTAATGCCTGGTTCACAGCTTTGGGACTTGCCAAAGAGACAGTCATTCAAACAGAAAAAGGGGATACTGCATGGTGTGTATCAGGGTTGTATCAGAAGTGTGTATCAGGGTTGTATTCTTTCACTATACTTATTCAATCTGTATGTGGAACAAATAATCTGGGAAACTGGACTATATAAAGAAAACAAAGCTTCAAGATTGGAGGAAGACTCATTAACAACCTGCAATATGCAAATGATGCAACCTTGCTTGCTGAAAGCAAAGTGAACTTGAAACACTGATGCAGATCAAAGATGCAGATGTCTTCAACATGGATTACAACTCAACAAAATAGAGAGCCTCATAACTGGACCAGTTAGTAGCAGCATGATAAATGGAGGAAAGATTGAAGTTGTTAAGGATTTTATTTCACATGGGCCCACAATCAAGGCCCATGGAAGCAGCAACAGCCACGAAATCAAATGACATATCTGCTGCATAAGATCTTAATCTGATAAAAAGCAAAGATGTTACTTTGAAGCCATGGTATTTTCAATCACCTTATATGCATGAGAAAGCGGGACAATATTTAAGTAACACCAGAAAAGAAAGGAAACCTTTGAATTATGATGTTGGTGAAGAATATTTAATATATAATGGATTGCCTGAGAACAAACAAATGTGTCTTGGAAGAAGTACAGCCAGAATGTTCCTTAGATGCTAGGATAGCAAAACTTTGCCTCACATACTTTGCTCATGTCAACCGGAGGGACCAGTCCCTGGAGGTAAACATCAGGCTTGGTAAAGTAGAGGGTCAACAAAAAAAGAAGACCCTCAGTGAAATGGGTTGATATGATGACTGCAGTAATAGGCTCAAATAGAGGAACAGTGGTGATGATGGTGCAGCATCAGGCAGTGTTTTGTTCTACTGAACGTCAGGTCACTGACTCAATGGTGCCTAACAACAGCTTATAAATGTTTCACTGCTTTCGTTCCTTTAAAGACTGTAAACCATGGTATTTGCAGTTGCCTCATATGCATGTGAAAGTTGGACAATGAATAAGGAAGACCAGTCTCTGGAGACTGACATTGCACAAACTATGTTGGAGCAATGTCTGACCTTCCATGGCTTCACAAGGAGGAAAGAGAATCATATTCAAAGTCAGCCCAAGGCTGATTCCTATGAAGCAGAGGTCAGACATGCTTCCACCCTACAGCTTTCTTTACCCTATTCTGATACCAACCATTCATCCTACAGCACTCTCTATTTTACATCTAGGTTTGATAATCCATTGCACACAGAACTCATTGACAATACTCGTTATCATGGGGGTTTATTAGGGAAGGGAATAGGGAACAATTCAGGATCAAAACGAACTCAGGACACACCAGTGCTCCAGTTAGGAATGCTTCTTGTCTGTCATACTGCAGGTACGTCTCACTCTTGTCTCTAGCCTCTCAGCCATGTGGTTCCTTGGCATCTGCCCTGCTTGGGCAAGAGTTACAAAGTTCTTTTAGCCAGTCTGTGAATGCCCAAAGGCACATTCTTCAAGTCATATCCTGCCTATAGGTTCTCAGCTTTATTCAGTGCATGGGTCTAGAGCCTGAAACTGCTCTGTCTCTCTGTGCCACCGCCTCCGCCATCACTTCCGGCTTAACAGTCCCCTCTGTTGTCACTGTTTCTCATGCTTCACTCATGTTTTTCCTTCTTGATGGTCTTGGGATCTTCCATCTATGCTTCAGAAATGGCACCTTTTAAACCTAGCTGGAGGGCAAAGCTAACTAATCCCAGCCTTAGAGTCCTATATACCTTGTTTGCGTTGTATATATTCCAATCACTTGATGGAATTAAAAAGATACATAAAGTAAATTCAAGGCACCACAGACTTCATACTTGGTAAAGTGGAGGAAACAGTGAAAAGAGGAAGAACCCCAATTAGATAGATTGACACAGTGGCAGCAGCATTGGGCTCAAATGTAACAATTGTGGGATGGCTTGGGATGGTACCCAAGCTAGGCAGTGTTTTGTTCTGCTGTGCATAATGTTGCTATGAGTTGGAACTGATTTGACAGCACCTAGTAACAACAAGTAGCGTAGTGGTTACGAATCGGGCTGCTAACCTTAAGGTCAGCAGTTTGAAACTACCAGCCGCTCTGCGGGAGAAAGATGAGGCTTTCTACTCCCGTAAGGATTTACACCCTCGGAAACCCTGTACAGGGTCGCTGTGGGTCGGAACCGACTCGACGGCACTTAACAACAACAGTAACAACAAGAGAACCTAGCCTATGACAAGTTGTTTTACAGTATATTTTCTCAATGTAATCTAATCTATTTTGGCTCACTAATGGCTCACCACTTGTCTGTCAGTTTGCTGTAATGGGGTGGCTTGCATGTTGCTGTGAGTCTGGAACTTATACCACTAGTATTTTAATTACTAGCAGGGTCACCCATGGTGGACAGGTTTGTTGAGCTTCCAGACTAAGACAGACTAGGAAGGAGAGACAGACTACTTCTGAACATTTAATTACTGAAAATCTTATGAATAGCAAAAATCGTCACCACTAGACCAATAAATAACATCAAAATAAATGGAGAAAAGGTTGAAGTTGGCAAAAACTTCATTTTGCTTGGATCAACCACCAACACTCATGGAAGCAACAGTCAAGAAATGAAGCGACATATTACATTAGACAAATCTGCTGCAAAAGACCTCTTTGAAGTATTTAAGAACAAAGATGTTAGTTTGAGGACTAAGGCATGTCTGACCCAAGCCAAGGTATTTTCAGTAGCGTCTAAAAGGACAAAGAATGACGAAGACTGTAGGAGAATTGATATAATTGAGTTATGGTATTTGAGGACAATATTAAAAGAACCATGAACTGTCAAATGAACAAACAAATCTGTGTTGGGAAGTACAGCCAGAATGCTCTTTAGAAGCCAGGATGGCCAGATTCATCTTTCATATTTTGGACATGTTATCAGGAGGGACCAGTCCCTGGAGAAAGATAATTATACTTGGTAAAGTAGAGGGTCAGTGAAAAAGAGGAAGTCCCCCAATAGTGGCAACAATGGGACTAAGCATAGCAATGGTCGTAAAGTTAGTGTTGTTGTTGTTAAGTGCTGTCAAGTCAATTCCGACCCATAGCGACCCTGTATAGGGTTTCCCAGGAGCAGCTGATGAGCTTGAATTGCCGATCTTGCAGTTCAAACAGCTTTCTAGTCTGGTGCATTAACCCACAGCGCCACACCAAAGTTAGTGTAGGACTGGGCATTGTTTCATTCTGTTTTGCATAGGGTCGCTATGAGTTGGTACCAACTCAGTGTCACCTAACAACAGCAACAATGGCTAGGATATTGACCTTTATGTACCCTATTTCATTTTTTTATGATTTTTAATTTCCCTTAATTCATACTTTGTACATTCCAATTACTAATGGATATTTGCAGTGGTTACTTCAATTTTAACTCATACCAAATCAGCAATGAAGGTCTGTAAATGTTTTACTCCTATTACGTTACTAATCTTGATTATGTTTTGATGAGGCAGCTCTTCTCCAGTTGTATTTTGAGTACCTACCAACCTGAGGTGCTCATCTTCAACAATGTTTTGCTGCTAGCCATAACATTTCCACTAGCCAATATTTTTCTGAAGTAGACTTCTAAGACTTTCTTTCCAATATATATTAAGCTGAAATTTCCACTGACCTTTGCCCATCATCAGTGATCCTGCTGGTGTTAGAAATCCCTGTGGTGTAGCTTCCAGCATCATAGCAACATGCAATCCAACACACTATGACAAGCATAGAAATGAGTGGTGGTACAACCTCATAATAAAGTCAATTTCTGTGTCTTAATTTTGTGAGATATTTGAAAGACATCAATTTCTGCATTTTATCCAATTTACATCAGTGATCTATTATTGTCTTAATTTTCATCATTCTTGAAAGACTCTTACTTTGGCATTCTTTTTTAAATCATGGAAATGTAATTGTATTTTTAGCTTAAGAGATATTATGGAATATCTTTACATAAGTTTGGTCTTGTTATAGGTAGATTTTCTTTGGTTCTTGTCTGTGCCTTTTCACTTTGAAACACACAATTATACATGTCATCTAACTCCCACTTCTTTCTGATTAAAAGCCCTCTGATGGCATACATTTCTCCTTTAATCAATAATCCTTACAGATACTCATTACAACCCATAATTATAACTAACACTCTTGAAAATGTTGCTCGGAATGTCCACAGGTACTCTTGCTCTCTCCCATTATCTCAGACATCTTTACTCTCGTATTTTCTTTTGTTTTCATGTAATGATTTATAATCCAGACTGGGATCCAGCTTTGAAGACACAGCTGATGTTAGGTAACTAAGGAACATTTGGGCTTTGTTGTTGTTGTTGTTAGGTGCCTTTGAATGGGTTTCACTCATAGCAACCCTGTATAGGGTTTCCTAGGAGCAGATGGTATGTTTGAACCTCCTACCTTGCATTGCAAACCTTCTGATCCAGTACTTATCCAACAATGCCACACCAGTGTTTTCATTATTAACAATTACATGTGTTGTTATATGTTAACATGGGAATGGCTGTACTAGATTATTTAACAGTTGAAAGGGGTGGGAAATGGAAAGAACTATTTACAGAATGAGTGAAATTTGCTTGAATATCTTATTTGTCTACTGCTTCAATAATAAAAATAGTAGAAAATAACTGAAAAACATATATTCATGATTTAAAGTTGGTTTATGCTAAGCACTATCTGAAAAGAGATTTATTATCACAGAAACATCTTTCTTGGACCTGAATATCTAGAAGGGAGTCCCTGGCTGGTACTGATGGGTAATACACTTGGGTGCTAACCAAAGGTTTGGAGATTCAAATCCATCCTGAGGTGATACAGAAGAAAGACCTGTCTGTCTGTCTACTTCTAAAAATCAGCCATGGAAAATTCAAGGGTGCACAGTTCCATTCTGACACCTGTGGTGTTGCTGTGAGTTGGAATGGATTCGATGGCTTTAGGTTTTCTGATACTATCTAGGAAGGATCACTTAATTACTGTACACAAAGGTAAGGAAAAAGATACAAAATATCCGAGACAAATCCAGTAGCTTATATCTACTAGTAGACATATGATGTACACAAATAACTAGCGTGTGGTTTTAGAGAGATTTAAAGATAATGAAAACAACACCGGACGAATCCAGAGACTTATCTAGCGAGTACTGACACGACTAGGATTGGGCCAGTTGTTTTCCCTTTGCTCCCTTGCTTTATACTTGTCCAGAGAGAATGAGCTGTCTCCTTAAGGGGTCCATGAATGCTTGCCCTGTCTCAGTCCATGGTATTGAAAACAGCTGTCACCTGGACGTCAAGGCACTAGTATTGGAAAGGCCAATTGCTTTTATTAATCAATACACATCCATTCTTCATCTTGGTTTCTTTCTTCACATCATGAAGGAAGGTGAAAAATTGTTTGGTAAATTTTAGTTGTTGGTTTTTTTTTTTTTTTGTATATAGGATTTACTTGAATTTGACATTTTTACATACTTATTTTCTTCCTTTCCCATTAGCTTTAAAGAAGGGAGAAGGAAAGGTGTTCCCTCTTATGTTTTCCTTTTCAGCCATTTTTCTTTGTTTATTAAATGAAATAACAACACCACAACATCCACCACTTGTATTTATTTCAATACTTTCACATACCTTTTCACATTTGATGACTACATTAATTTTCTGAGAAAAGATGTATGTGCTCTTTTTATAGATGAAGGAACAAATATAAAAAGTTACTGATGCTTTTTTCAGTGTTTTTTTTTTTTTTTTAAAGTCAAAGTTAGGTAAAATGACTTGTTTTATCGCAAGTGGAAGAATGTGGCAAAATTCTATTACTTCACAAGGCCAACAAGGTCCAAGGTATGTACAGAGTCCAAGTGTCGCACTGTGGATTCATGCACTGGACAGCAGTGGGTTTGAGGTGCAAGGTCAAGCTCACCAGCCACTCCTTAGTAACGCTACACAGAGTCACTATGGGTCAGAACTGACTTGACAGCAGTTAATAACAACAACAAAGTATGCACAGACTGTCATGGGAATTAGTATTCCTTTTACTGCAGATTCATTTCTTAAGTAAGAGAGGGATTGAAGTAAAAAATATAAACTCACTCTTGTTTCTTTATTTCTAAGGGTGCCTTTAGCCGTCTTGACCCAACTGGAGAATTTGAAAAATCAATGATTGACAGGATTCCTTGTGGTCGGCTAGGAACTGTGGAGGAACTTGCAAATCTTGCTGCTTTCCTTTGCAGTGATTATGCTTCCTGGATCAGTGGCGCAGTAAGCATTGTTTTTTTCTCTTGACTTTTGGGGAAGCAGACTGAGGGTTGGGAGCATATTATTGAACCAATCCTAACAATGCTGAATGTGGAAGTATGATTTTAAATATTTCCTTACTTACCTGTAAATATAAAAATATATGTATTGTTTAGCCTATGAAATTAATTTATTGACAAATTAATGTTACTGGGTACAAGTTGCCATGGTTTTAAGTTGATTTAAAGACTGGGTAGAATTTGAGTATATGGAAAGAGTATTCTAAATGGAAAGAAACTGTTTGAGTTTTTGTCTTTGAAATGTGTTTGGACTTTGGTTGGAAGTACTAAGGAGATTTCCCATCCATATAGGATGGGGAAATGGCTAATGGTTTATTTCAGAGTTCTTAATTTATTGTTTTTTTTCCTCAGGTTATTAGATTTGATGGTGGAGAGGAAGTTTTTATTTCTGGGGAATTCAACAGTCTGATGAAGGTAATGCCATGTTGTATATATAATATTGGCAGCTGTGATACTAAGGTTTAAACATGGGAGAATCACCTTAAATTGACATTATTTTTGTGTGTGTTAGGTCACCAAGGAGCAGTGGGACACAATAGAAGGACTGATCAGGAAAACAAAAGGATCCTAGGACCACCATCATTCATCCATAGAAAAACTGTCAGTGAATTCAAATGATCCAGACAAGTCTCTAATCTTTTAAGTTGTTTAAAACCTAATAAACTGTTTATTAGCAAACATATATTGAGTGTGCATTATGTATCAGGCTGAGCAGGAGACTATATTCAGAGGTTTTATATTCCATTTAAGGAATTTGAAAAGAGAGAGCGAATGGATGAGGATTTGGATAGAGTTCAAAAGTGTTTAGAAGTATAGATAAGGGAACAGACATATGGAAAACTCAGGGGAAATTTCATTGAGGAAATAACATTTGACTTACATATCAAACCATGTAGACCAGAAAGAAAGGAATTAGTGAATCTCTACTGAATCTAATCGACACTACCTTTCTAGTTTATTTTGTTTTCATTGAGATTGCAAATGATCTTCTTTAGCTAGCTCGATATTAATTCAAACCTAAAATATTTACAGTACCTGTTTTGTAGCTAGACACTTTATTTGGCACTTAGGATTTTAAAAAGAATAATTTATCACCCTTGCTGTCTTAAAACTCATCTAGCAGATTAGACAGAGCTATAAATAATTATTTATGATACAGTGTGGTAAATATTACTTTAGAGGTGTTAAATGTGGAAGAACAAGTAATTCATTCTGTCTATCCTAGTTTAAAGAAACTGATTCCTAGGAGATAGCATTTCATCTCTGCATTAAATGAAGAATAGATCTCTCTGGGGAGAGAAGAGGAGTACAGCCTATAAAATATTTTTATGTATAATTCCATTGTATGTCTGGTTTTATTAATCTATTATCTTGAGAGCCAAATAATAAGTAAAATAAACTCTCAAGTCTACATTACTTTAATTTTGAGCCTATATTAAAAAAAAAAAGTCCAATTTGCTTTCATCAGCATCCCTCATAACTTGCTCACTTGGTTATCTCCACTGCCCAAATTTATCAAGAGATTACCTGGTCTGAATCTACCTGCGAAGGAATACAGCAGTTTTCTTATTTAAATTTATATGCGATAATCCCCAAAGGGAAACCTTTGTTTTTGTTGACAGGTAATTGTATACATAAGTCACATTTATTATATTTAATTGTATATGTAAATGAGTTAAGGTAGAGATTTGAAATACACAGCCTGTCATTTCCAATTACACTGGCTTTCACTGAATGTTTTATATTACATTTTTCTTCACATTCTCTCAAAGTAGGTACCCATTTTACCTTTAAACATCATCCTTCATTTACTCTCACTCATCCATGACTTTTTTTCAAAAATATTATAAACATCTCTTGTGATACGAAGAAAAAATGTCTGTAATTTTATGACATTGGACCAGTTTCATTGTAGCTTAGTTTGCTTATCTGTAGAATTGAGAATTACACTATCAGTCTCACTAGGTTTTTATGAGAATTAGAATCCCTAGGTGGGCTGCTAACCAAAAGGTTTGTGTTCACCCAGACGCACCTTGGAAGAAAGGTCTAGCCAACTACCTTTGAATAATCAGCCATTGACTACCTGATGGAACACAGTTCTCTGACACTATGATGTCATCCAGTTGGAGTCACCAGCGGCAATAACGAGCATGATAAAACAAGGAAAACAGTTTGAAAAACATCAAACATACAGATGGAGGATGGGACCTTCCTGGCTTTTTCTACTGATTCATTTTTAAGACATGGTTATCAAGGAGAAATAAGAGAATATGGAAGACTAGAGAAAAAAATACAATGATTCACTAACCTCCTGAAGACCACTTCTGTCAACACTTTGGTGTTACAGCCTTTTATTTTATTACTTATTTTTACTTCAGTAAGTTTGTGTATACAATTTGCACAACAAGTAGTACTGCAGTCCTAGTTCCAAAGTGTACTTCTCACAGCAACTGTTTTCAACTCTTTCTATTTCTTCTGGAATGCTACTTCCATTTTTTAAAAGCAAAATACTTATTATTCTATTTATTTATGCTATCTTTTTTTCAATTTTAAAAGCTTTGTTGACTTTCTTCTATGAATGATGAAGGTTAAGCCTTAGTGTTCTATTTCTACCCCCACCCTTTACCTCCTACCAAACAAACGTGAACACAAACTCTTTCCCTCCACTGATTCCATGTAGCCAGATTATTCTATTTTAGGTTAAATTAATATTCAGTGTTTACATTTTGATAAGTTTACAAATGATAATTTTTTTCCCCAATTATTTTTGCCTGTCCCCTGCCAATTTTTAAAACTTAATTGAGATTTTATTATAAATCAGATCATGTTTTTTCATAAACATGATACTTAGTATTCTATTATTCGTATGTATCATAATTTATTTAAATCTATTTTCTAGGCATTCAATTATTTTTCATAGTGTTATAAATAAAAGTATGATGAATAGTGTGCAGAAAACATTTTTTAGTATTTGGAAGTTTTTCCTGCTGATAGATTTCTGGAAGTATTGTTGTTTTTAAGTGCCCTCAAGTCAATTCTGACTCATAGCCTCTTTTGTATAGGGTTTCCAAGGATTAATCAAAGACTATGAGGCTTCTAAAGTCCTTGATATACATTTCCAGATTGTTATTCAAAAGCATTGTGTGGGTTTAAACTCCCATGAGCAATGTGTCATAGTGCCAATTTTAACAAGTACCTGCTAACACAGGGTATTCTTATTTAAAAACTATTTACCAATTGTAACAGATGAAGACTTGAAGAAAAATGTGTTTATTTATTAGATTGAATATTTTTCTACATTTGTTTGTTTTCTGCTTGTTTATTTGCCTATTGACGTCTTAATGAGATATTAAAAAAATGATTTGTGAGCTTAAATATTATTTTTCTTGTTAATCTTCACTTAGAGTTTATTTCATTGCTGTGTGTATTTTCAAATAATAAGAAAATGAAACTCTCAAGTCTACGTAAATTTAATTTTGAGTGTATAGTTTTTAAAAAGTCCAATTTGCTTTCATCAGAATCACGCAGTATGTTCTCACTGGACTATCTCCATTGGCAGAATTGCGTTTACCTCCTCTGAGATATACCTGTAAAGGAATACAACCATTTTCTTATTTGAATTATTTGAATGCTGTATTCAAAGCATACAGATATAACTTTGAGAGAAATTATGTGGATAACAAGTAATAGAAAACTCTTTCAGAGTCTGAAAGAGAAATAAGTGTTTTTGATGGAGTATTACTATATTTTATGACCACCTTTGGGCTATAGCCATATCACTATTTTACCTTAAGAATTATTAGGCTGCTACTCTATGAGTCTGAGTCCAGGTGTGGTGCTGTGGGTTAATGCACCAGACTGCAAAGCCATTTGAACTGCAACGTCGGTGGTTCAAGCTCACCAGCTGCTCCTCGGAAACTCTATAGAGGGTCACTATGGGTCGGATTTGACTCGATAGCACTTAACAACAACAACTCTATGTGTCGGAACCAACTCGTTGGGACTTAACAACAACTCAGTACCACCTCTAAGTCCTGCTTCTCTCTCTCTCTCTCTCTTTTTTTAGTCCTGCTTCTCTTGCTATAATGCAAGAGTTAATACTCAGCTAATGAAGTTGAGCATTATTCGGATCAGTATCAATAATATTACAATTATTATGTGAAAATGGAACACCTTCAGGAAACGTTTCTGGTCTGGAGTGGCCTCTGTTGCTCCTTTATTGTTCTGTGGAAAGCTAAAACAGTAAGAATTTATGTGGCTTTGGTAGTGGTGGTGGTAGTCTTGTTCTGTTGAGTCAGTTCTTACTCATTGTGAACCTGTATAGGGTTTCTGAGGCTATACACATTGATGGGAGCAGAATGTCTCATCTTTCTACTACAGAGCATCTGGTGGACTTGAACTGCTGGTGTTTTAGCTAGCAGCCCAACATATACCACCATGGCTTCTTTATGTAGCTTTAAGTAATAGATTTTTAGATCTGGAAAAGGCTTTAACCAGTAATACCAAACCAATTGCTGTAGGGTCATCTCTAACTTGTAGAGACCCCAGGTATGCCACTGTGCCCCAATGGGTTTTCGATGACTAATTTTTAGTAGTAAATCACCAGGCCTTTGTTCTGAGGTACCTGTAGGTAGATTTCAATCTTCAACTTTTCAGTTAGCAGCCAAGCATGTTAACCATTTACACCACCCAGGGAGTGTACAACAATCCTTAGAAGATATTAACTTCTTTATTTTACAGATGAGGAAATGGAAATCTGAGGAAAATAATGTGACTTGCCCAAGATCACACAGCTAGTCGAGCTAGAACTAGAGCTCACGTCTCCTGATTGGACCAGTGTCTTGGGATTTTAACTTGAACCAAGAGACAATAGAAAGGTGTTTATGAGCTAGTTTTATTTCAAAAGGCTGCAAGAGAAACAAACAAAAACCCATTAATTTTTACAGCTTTTTATTTGACATATGGTCTCTAAAAGCACACAAATGATAACTAGATGAACACATCCAGGTCAACAAACAAGGAATCCAGTAGCTTCCTCCATGCTCATCATCACACCATCCTCTTCCTTTCTAAAATTAACCACTCTTGACTTCTCATGCCATAGTTTTTGCTGCTTTTGAAATTTATGTGAATAGAATCACAATATCTACTCTTCTGTTTCTGGCCTTTTTTCTGGTTAGCAATTATTTAAGCATTTTCATTTCTATCTACTATTCCACTGTATGAATGTATCACAATTTACTAGTTCCACCATTGTTGGACATTTGAGTGGTTTTTAGTGACTGACTGACAAATACATTGCTGCTATGAACATTCTTGCCCTTATCATTTGGTGATGATACATACGCATTTCTGTTAGGTTGATTATACCAAGAAATGAAAATACTGGGTTGTAGAATGTGAGTATGTTTAAATTTATAAGATACTGCCAAATAGCATCCCTCCAAACAGTGTGTAAGAGTTTTCTTTGTACCACATCCTCCCCAGTACCCAGCATCCTGTTGTGTGCCATCACACAGCATCCTAAGTCTCTTTAATTTTAGCTTTTCTGATGAGTGTATGGTAATTACCTCTTTTGTTTTTTATTTACATTTTTTCTGATTACTGATAGATAAGTGTGGTTACTTTTTATACTTATTGGACTTTTAGAATTCACTTTGTGAAATGCTCATTCAACTCATATTTTTTAAAGTTGATTTTAGCAGTGATAATTATGCATTTTAGTTGTATGCCTTGTCAGTTGTAAGTATCTTCTCCCACTCAGAGGTTTGGTTTTCTGTTCTTTAATAAGTGTTTCTCATGAACAGAAGTTCTTAATTGTAAGAGTCAAATTTTTCCATCATTTTCTAATTCATAATTGATCATTTAGAAATCTTTCTATTCATGAGACTCGTGAAAATTTTCTCCTGTGGTGTTGTGTACATGCATTTCACATTTAGGTTGAAGATATCCCTGGACTAAATTGTGTGTTATGGTTTGAGGTAGGTTTTGTACCAGTCATCATACATTTGCCCCTTTCAGACTCATTTTCCCCTCTTTGTTCTGTTTTCTGTCCCAGGAGGCTGACTCATGTAAATATGTCTGCTTTAGCAGTTACTGGCCAGGTACCAGATTCCTGCCCGTTGTATCAGCTTTGGAAGAAGTCTCTTAAACAATGCTCCCATCATGCTTCTTGTTTTGTTTTTCTTCCTTTTTTCCATGTGGTCATTTTAAGAGTGCCAACCCTGGTATAGGTTATGCATGTATATTGCAGTGAATGGTGATTGGTAGTTTATAACTACTGATCTTTCAGCTAGAAGTTCTGTGATTATTAGGTGTTAATAAGAAATCTGTGTTAGAAAAAGTACAGCCAGAATGCTCTTTAGAAGCTAGTATGACCAGATTTGTCTCTCAAACTTCAGACATATTATCAAGAGGGATTAGTCACTGCAGAAGGACGTCAGACTTGGTAAGAGGAGGGCCTGCGAAAAAGAGGAAGACCACCAACGAGATGGATTGGCACAGTGACAGCAGCAGTGGGCTCAAACGTAAGAACGATTATGAGCATG
This sequence comes from Chrysochloris asiatica, assembly GCF_000296735.1. Classification (NCBI taxonomy): domain Eukaryota; kingdom Metazoa; phylum Chordata; class Mammalia; order Afrosoricida; family Chrysochloridae; genus Chrysochloris; species Chrysochloris asiatica. Next base: position 15,019,196 of record NW_006408549.1, on the reverse strand, counting down.
GTGCAGGAGTGTGCAGTGTTTCTGTTGTGCATAGAGTCACTATGAGTCAGAACAACTCGACAGATCCTAACAACAAATTACAATGTGGCCATTGTAATGAATTATTGAACTCAGCTGAGAAATAAAGAGTACTATGGGAGGAATGATTGGTCTGTTTCTTGCACACTCCTTAATCCAGTGAGACAGCCAATAACTCATTGAGTCTGGTTTGCATTCATGATTTTTAGTTAGGTTTCTTCACATAAAACCAAACTCAAATGCCATCAAATCAATTCTGGCTCATAGCAACCCTATAGGACAGAGTAGAACTGCTCCATAGGGTTTCTGAGATTGTAAATCTTCACGGGAGTGTCTAGACAGTCTCATCTTTCTCCTGTAGAGTTGCTGTTGGGGTAGAACCACCAACCTTTCAGTTAGCAGCCAAATGCTTAATCCCCTGTGCTACCAGGTTTCCTTATTTAGGTTCCACTAAATCTGAGCATTTGACCTTCCCACCTGGATTCATCACAGGATACATGTCAACTGACATTTTGTAGAAAACACAAAAATACAAGAGATGAAGGTTATTCTCTTTATTTACTCTTACTAGTTAAATTCAGCCTAAGGTCAGTGCTTCCATTTACACAAGAGGCAAGGCCTATTTACCACTCACATTATTTGATCAATTTATTTTTTGGAAGCGCTCCTTTACTCTTCATTCTTGGGAGAAAGAGATAGCTCACTTTTTTTTTTCCCCTTTGAAATGAGAAAATCAATGTTGAATTTATAGAATGGGGGTCTTCAAGCTGATTCCAGAATCATCAGCACCTCTTTGGCAGTAACTTTTTAGACTTTTCCAGGACACATCTCCAATGACTCCCTACTTCACAATCAGAGAATCAGACAGCCACCACCACTGCATGTCCACTATGACCAGTATACAATAGTCTACCTACAAATATGTGAAATTGTGACTTTGATGTGGGTCAAAGATTATTTTAGTCTCCTTTGCTAAATGAGATAAATAATTACATTAACATTTCTCTTCAGATATAATTGTGAATTCATTTGAAACTATTTGCAGACAGAAACAGAACTATTTTGAATGCCGATCTCAATATAGGATTCACAGAATACACAAAAGTACTGATGATATAACATTCAACAATCAGGATGCTATGAATTTTACATTAAAATTCAGTTATGTAGTAAAAAATAGAATTGTTATAGCTAGAAAAAAATATTTTCAGAGGCAGCAAATACCCTGGGTGGAAATGAACATTTCTACGTAGAAAGAAAATCCAGGAAGTATGCAAACTAGACACCAGGATACTCAGTATATGAAATTTAATTAGAGATTGCACAGAATATGATGTAAAAACAGCAGTTTACTAGAATAATAATAATCTGCAACACGTGAAAACAGTTTAGAAAATAGCTTAAGATCAGACCTTCTGACAGTAGGATTACTGGAAATACACAGGTAGAGTATCAGGTTTAAGTACCAAGTCTGATGCCACCTTTCCTGATCATCAAATCAATTTGAAAAATTGGTATAAATTCAATCAGTAGATGTAGTGTTGATTAGTAAAGAAAATGTTTTCTAGTGAGGCTCTTCATAGAGCCACAATTAACTATTTATTGATAATTATATTTTTGGTGAGTATTTTAGATGTACAAGCACATTCCTCTTAATAATTAGAAACATTACTGAAAAATATGTTGTGAGACAGTCCTCCATTTGCCTGAAGTAAGAATTCTTGGCCTGTTAACATGTAATTATATTATTCAATGACCAATGTGCATTTACACATCAGAAACTAGGATTTTAGAGTTTGATCCTGGTAGACCTTTAAGGGAAATCGTGTCCAACTGTCTTTATGAAAGTAAGAATATGTTTGATAAGTCTTCTTTAATTGGGTATATTGACTGCCTAAGTGTATTCATTCTCCGTTTCGATCATATAATTACAAAAACTGTACATTACAAACAGTATAGAAACAAGCTGAAAAGAAAGTAGCACACATCCTGGATAATTATCTATATGCAGTTAAATTTACAGATATAAAAGAAAATGCAGCCTACTCCTTTATAGCGCACAGTTATTTTTTAGATACAATGTATCGCTAGTAAGTGGTCTTCATCACCCAACTAGTTGTCACCAGCACAGAGAATCAGAGCAAGATCTGTTCGGTACAGCTTCCCTCCATCCGACAAAGCCATTATGCTCTTCTTGTATGTTGGAATATTGTTAATATCTAGATCCTGGATAGACACAGATACCATTGTAATCCAGTTAAATATGGAATTCAATTAATCACTGCTAAGTGAAAACTGCTTATACCTCAATCCTTTAAGAAAACTGGATCAAAGTCTTGGACAAATGTAGACTCATCTTAAGATTGTTTTTTTGATATATGCATGACAATCACTGATTTAGGTTGTAGCAAATTGATTTAAGACCTGAAATCTACTTCTGCTCCTCGACTAATATTTCAATAGATTTCCACAATGGATGTTGCAGCTAATTCTGGAAGGATCTTCAGAATTTGCTTAAGAGGTGTCATAGTAACTAAATTACCTGTTTATTCTTCTCGCAGAGATCCTTCAGTAAAGCATCTAGTTCATTTTCATCTATGTATCCATTTCCATCCTGGGGGGAAGGAAGCAGAGAAATAATAATAATAATAACAATAATGGAAATCCTCAGAAAATTTCCCCACTGAAGGTTTAGCAGATATTCTAAACTCTGAGGTCTCCAAAGTTTTTGTTGTTATTGTTTGTTGTCTGGTTGATTCTCACTCATAGTGACCCCATGTGTGTAGAGTAGAATTGCTCCGTAGGATTTTCAACATTGTGACCCACAGCGTGAGTTCAATCTACCAAGTTTTCAGCTAGTTAAGTGCTTAATTATTCCCATCCTCCAGGGTATTCAATACTTTTCAGCTGCTATGAAATTCCAAAACAGGTATGTTACCTCTTATTCAGCACTTAAATTTGTAAAATATCTTGCTTGCACTTTTTAATGTACTTTCATATTTAATATTTTACTTTGTGCTCACAATATTGGCTCCTGTTGAGACCAGTAATCACAAATATTTTCATATGACAAGTGAGATTATTTATTGTTTACAAATGAAGAAACTGAAGTTCAGAGAGGTTTGGCATCTTGTTCAAAACCAGTCAGCAGATAAATTGTGGTTGGGGATTTGTATCAAGGTTTGTGTCATTTGGTCCAAACTATACCATGAAACATTCTGATGGAAAAGAATGTACTGTTTATGTATTTGTAATATGCCGTGTTTCTTTTAGCCTTGAGTTTGTGGGGGATTTTTCCTTATTGAACATCTAACAAATTTTTCTAAAGATTCATACGATAGATAAGAACAAGTTTTTACCTGATCGTATAACTCAAAAGCCTTATTGAACTCTTTCCCACACATTTTGATTCCCTAAAAGACAGAAGAAGTTAAAATGCTATTATTGTATTTAGTGTGTTCCTCTTAGAAAATCTTCCATAATCTGAGTTTTCAAGGAAAATGGTATTCATGGCAGAGAAAAAGTTAAATACCTGAAATTTAAGAAGAAAATTCTCCTGCACTGGTAGTAGCCTTTTTGAGAGAAAAACATTATAGTAACACATTAGTTGTGTTTCACAAGGTCAGTTTACAGTAACAACATTTGCATAATTTCTAAACTTACCTGGCCATCTCAGTTAATTCCAGCTTGCCATCATTATTTGAATCAAACAATTTCAGCTGAAAGACAGAAATCATTGTTCTAGTATTGTAGAATGATTATCAAGTACTTATATAGAAAGCTAAATTCTAGAAACTAGAATATTTTGTTTACTTCCAACTTGTAACTGTGTCAACTGCCAAAATTTATCACAATAACAACAGTCAAAAGTAATAATGGCCTTCGCTAAACTTCTAGAAGGTCGTCATGTATTGTTTTTTTTGTAACTGTGTAGACGTATCGAGAGTAGGAGGAAAGAAGTCTGACAGTATATGATATTCCCAGAACCTCTCCAAACAAGGGTCTGAAAAGAAATATTTAATGCGTTCCCTTTTGGAGCATAAGAAAGTACAAGCAGGATCAATAGGCAGGTAACATGGATAAATCCTTAGTGAACAGAACTTTTGAGCCATTTTGAATTGCTTGGTTTTCCATTGAGTACTAGTCATTGAAGTCCCCTACTTCCTGTTACACTTATATACACATACACATACTCACATATAACACACTGCTACTCATATTTGAGCAGTTCCAATTTTAGAAATTAACTACTGCTAGGAGCTCTGGTCGATGGCACATAAAGGAGCTCTGGTAGTGTAGTGGTTACGAATCGGGCTGTGAACTTTAAGGTCAGCGGTTCGAAATTACCTGCCGCTCCGCGGGAGAAAGATGAGGCTTTCTACTCCCGTCAAGATTTACACCCTCGGAAACCCTGTACAGGGTCGCTATGGGTCGGGACCGACTTGAAGGCACTTAACAACAACAACAACAATGCTATAGTGCTGTCGAGTTGGTCCTGACTCCTAGCAACCCTGTTTTCAAGGACGGATGGTGCGTTTGAACCACTGACCTTTTGCTTAGCAGTCCAGTGCTTATCCTCCAGCACCACACTAGGATTCCATGTTAGTTATAAATACTACCTATAGGATATTAAGTATGTGAAATAAGCAGCATTATTTTTGTTTTTAACCATAGGATAGCGATCAAGGTAGTACTGGCATTGGTTCATTGAGGTAGGTTTCTTTAGGAAGAAAAGGAAAAGCATTTTCTGGTCTGAGATATTGTCAGTATCTTTGGTAGGAGGCAGGATTCTATACTGGCACATTTTATAATCCATTGAACATGAATTCTAGTATTAGTACACTATTTTCTAAGATACTGTACAACTAGATCACAGAGTTTAGTGCCCATAGGGAAATATTTCCCCAAATATATATCTAATTTTTAATTAGTTCTTGATTAACTTGCTTCCTGAATTTAAACTGGTTTATGACATTTAATCAGATATGCCAGGCCAATCCAACAGGGGCAAAACTCCCATCTGAGTGGTTTTTAAAAGCCTGCTTCAAATTTTCACCTGGAAAGGAGTTTTTACTTTAAATAGACATCCCTTAAAATTGGAACAAACAGAAAATTGATAAATGTAGGTTACTGTCCATTACCTAAAGTTACTCAGAGTTTAAATCTACCCATTGCGATACATAGCATACTAGTGCTGTGAGAAAATGGTAGTGTAATGAGGAATTTAAAAAATGACATTTCCTAACAACAAAAACATTTTCCCTAGTTTTGAGACTAAAGATTAGTTCCACTTCTTAATGAATACTATTATATAGAGAAAATGCAATAATAAAGTTCTAATGTTGTTGTTTTTCTTTCTAAATAATAGTAGACTACAGTCCTGGTATGGTGCTGTAGGATAAGTACTGAACTGATCACTGAAAGGCTGATGGTTCAAATCCACCAGCTGCTCCTTGCAAACCTATGAGTCAGAACTGACTTAATGGTAGTAACAAGAGTCTGAAAGCCAACCTCACACAAAATATAAGCAAGCTCTTTTATAATTATTTTTTCTCAAGGTAACTAAAAAGTAACTCCTTCATCAATCTAATATAATCCAGCAGCATTTATAATGTATGGCTATGTTTTATTGGGTTATTTAAATTCATAGGGTAAGAATTCACTATACACTACTTCAGATATGTATAAATCTATACAGTGTTTCAGACATGAGTAAATATATGTATCCATTTGGATTACTTAAAATTTTATCTTAATTTTAGAAATTCCACAATTAGAATGATGCCAAAACATTGGCCTGTAACTCGGTAACTTTTGGCAAAAACTTTTTCCTGTATTCCTAATTTTATAATGAATCAAAATGAGCAAACTTTATCTTCTTGAAATGAATTAACTTCATAAATATTGGATTCTTTCATCTAAAAGCTCATTATTTGTTCTTTCACCAAATAAAGAGTTGTACTATTTATCATTTAAATGTGTTGTTGTTAAGTGCCCTCAAGTGAGATCTGACTCATTGCAATTCTGTATGGGGTTCCAAGGTATGGCTGGTGGGTTTGAACCATCAGCCTTGTGGTTAGCAGTCCAGTGCTTATCCTACAGCAAATACGCTGGATATATTTGGATTCCCTCACTTATGGCACTAGCTCAATGAATTAAAAGAAAACAAAATAAAAATCAAATCCACTGCTGCCATAGAGTCACTTCTGACTCATAACGACCCTGGATGTGGTTTCCAAAGCTGTACATCTTTACAGGAGCAGAAAGTTTCATTGTTCTTCTGAGAAGTGTCTTGTGGATTTGAACAGCAAACCTTGGGGTTAGCAATCACTGCTTATTCTACAATGTCACCAGGGCTCCTTAACTCGAAGAATAAAGTATCTAGAAAGTTCGTTTTACTGTGACAATATCTATGATTGCCTAAAACAAGATGAAAATGAATTCTGAATCTCTATAATAAATGATTTTTTAGAGATATGATTATGCTGGCTTTTAAAGAAAAACGAGTCATTTTTTTATAGATAAAAAAATTCCTGACTACAAGAGAAAGAAATGTACATGTGTGTTGAACTTGAGAGCTGATGCCTACAGCTGTCTGTCACATTTGGCTGGGATAACCATCCTTAAGTAATTCACTTTTCCCATGAACTGATACCACACCAGCAGTTATTTATTACATCTTGTGTAGCCACAGGAATCAACAAGAACATAGTAATAGTTGATAAACTTTTAGCTACAATCTTTCCAAGATATATCTTACCATTAGGTCTGTATATTCAGCTAATTTTGTATCATCAACCGTCTTGTTTGCCTTTTCTAGCAAATCCTTTAGAAAGTTCTGTTAAGACAAAGAACACTCAGATAAATTTCATTCATAATATACATTCCATTTCAGCATGACTTGAAATAGAATGTCCCAGGAATGCAAAGAAAATCTCTTTCTGAAGTAGAAGGGGGTGAGTAGAGAATCTTAGAAGTGGGGCTAAACCATGTGGTCCTCTTGGCATTTCAGCCATCAAACCACCTTATGATAGTACCTTTTACTGAACACTGATCTTTCCAAGTCTGTGCTAAATTGTTTTATGATTTCAGTTAAAGGATTGTCTGGCTAGAGCATTGTTTAGGAGTCTGATTAAAACCTTTTTGTTTCTGTCAGCCCAATGAATGAATTTATACCTAAAAAAAAAAATTCACTCGTGATTCTTCTATATGAAACATGAAGGCCCTCCCTAGCTACACATTTATAACATGTGTGAAAAATTATCAGTAAGCCAGAAGAGTGTTGTTGTAAAGTGTTGTCGAGTCGGTTTCGACCCATAGCAACCCTGTATAGGGTTTTCGAGGAGCCGATGGTGAGCTTGAACCGCCGACCTTGCAGTTCAAATGGCTTTGCAGTTTGGCACATTAACCCACAGCATCACACCAGGACTCCAGATTAATAGCTACCTCTAATTTCAAATGCATCTTCTGCCTTCACAAACTGTACGAGGGAGCTACAAAAGGCTCGTGGAAAAATTTCATTGCTTTACATTCAAGTTTTCCATAAACCTTTGAAGCCTCCTAATTTTTCCCACATCAGTTTATGGCTAGTATAAAGCTCATTAAGCAAGAGGGCTAGGAGGTTAGCTTTTAGGGTCAACCTAGCTTGAGGCACCTTAGTGAAACTACTTCAGCATATTTTAAATGAAAATGGCTGGCTACAGATGGTGTCATCGAATCCTTGAAGGATATGTGAATCATATTATAATAGAGATTAATGTGGGAAGGATGAAAAAAGATGATTATTAGTTTGACAGTTGGAGTGAAGGAATGAATTTGATTTTTTTAACAGAAATAAATCAAATAAAAGCTTTACAAAAGCTTGCATATAAATGACAGTATAAGTACTTATGCTTATAATAAGTCTTTAGTTTTCTCTAGTGATGTTCATCGAAAAAACTCCTTTATTGTTCAGAAAATGAATTATTGCAATTGTGGGAAACTGAGCAGATACAGTGCCTAGATATAGAAGAATTGGGTTTCTTTGGTTTTGAGTGCTATAACTTCCCTCCCTCCTGTTTCCAATGTACCAGCTCTGTTGTGTTGACTTGAATTCATTCTTCTTAATAAAGGAGACATATTTTCTCACTTTGATAAATGTATTTTCACTTCAAACATTCCACTTCAAATCCAAAGTGAAGCATGGAAAATTCAAAGGAATCTGGTGGAAATGAATTTTATTTTTGAGCTTTATGAGGCTCTTGTCAGAGATTAATTGGGTTAAAAAGCCTCATCAGAGACTAAAATGATGGTCACAAAAATAGCCTTGAAGAAACCTCAGGACTCTGTGATTTAAAGTTGTATCTGAGAGGAAGAGATGTTTAACTCTATTATACATCTTAAAATTAGCTTTCTTGATAGATCCATTAAAAAAGAATGCCAACTTATCTTTCAAATTCTCTAGGGTGGAGGACTTCTATTTAGAATCTCTTTCTGAGAGTAAAATTTAGAACAAAGAAGGAGACCTTTTGAGTATTTTGAGGTCAGTATTGGAAATGAGCTTAGGTTTTTATTATGAACTGAAAAGATTTCTTAAATACTGTTGGTCCAATAGGATAAAAATACAATAGCTTAACTGTCACCTTGTGGAATCTAGATTGCTGAGCTGCAAGTCTGTGAAAGGCATGGTTTTCAGTGATTTCATATTTAAAATGCTTACATTTTAAAGGTTACAGCTGAATGTATCTTAGAAATTTTGTAATGGTTGGTGCACGTGTTCCAGTTCCATATCTCAAATTGTGTATTAATCAAACCATGTTGAACTGTGGCTAGGAATCTATAGCGTAGTGGTTACGAATCGGGCTGCGAACCTTAAGGTCAGCGGTTCGAAACTACCAGCCGCTCCACGGGAGAAAGATGAGGCTTTCTATTCCCGTAAGGATTTACACCCTCGGAAACCCTGTACAGGGTCGCTATGGGTCGGAACCGACTCGACGGCACTTAACAACAACAACAACAACATAAAACAGCAAAAGAGGTGTTTTGGTGAAAGAAGCTTAAAAGCATGTGATGTTGTGAAGGGAAAAACCAATAACATCATTAGCTTATCAGGCGTTCTAGGTTCAAACCTAGGTTCTTTGCCTAGGCCATCTTTAAATGTAATCTTGAAACTATCTCATGAAATTTCAGGTTCCATGTACAATGGGTATGTTAATATCTGCTTCACAAATTATTTTGTGAAGATCAATGTTAAACACAGTTCAAGCACAGAACACTATGCCTGTCATCCATTCAGTGCTTAATAAATATGCACTCTGTATGCTGAAGGTAGAGAAAATAGGGTTTCAAGAGATTGGTCTGAGATGATGAAAGAATGATGACATCATATTTTTGTAAAAACTGGTAAATTATATTGATCTCACTTATATGATTTGTAGTGCTTTACATTTTACAAAATCTTTCATGTGTGATATCTAACATGAGCATCCCAGTAAATCTGAAAAGAAGGTATTCCATTTTAAAGGAAACAAATCAGGCTAGACCATAAAGAGAAATCCTCAGAGGTAAAACTTGATTTTGGATCCTGTTGCCATTTCCTTCATCTGTTCCTCCTCCCTCCCCACATCCTCTGTACATCTGTGAGATATGAGTTGGCAAGTAGCAGTTTTGCAGAAGTTTGAGTATATTAGGATTTTGTTGTTATTAATGCTGTTGTATAGAATGTCTTTAACGCAGACAAGCCTGGGTTCAAATATTGCAGTCCTACGTCTCACTTCTGTGTGACCTCCAGTATGTTATTTAACTTTTTCCAAACTTCTTCCTCACTGGGACAATGCTAATCTCATAAATTGATGTGTTGATTAAAAAGATAATGCATATAAAGTACTTGACTTATAAATAGGTGTCTGGGTGTCAATCATTTTTTCCTTGCCTTTTTTAAAAAAAACCTTCTACTGTGAATTGGTGGAAGCGTAGTGGTTACGAATTGGGCTGCGAACCTTAAGGTCAGCAGTTTGAAACTACCAGTTGTTCCATGGGAGAAAGATGAGGCTTTCTGCTCCCGTAAAGATTTACAGCCTCAGAAACCCAGTACAGGGTCGCTATGAGTTGGAACCGACTCCACGGCACATAACCACGACCAACCAACCACTGTGAAATGGGTGAGGGTTTACAGAGCAGATCAGTTTCCCATTCAACATTTTCAAACACATTTTGTTTTCTGTCATTATTGCAATCCCTGTCATGTAACATTACTTACTCCCCCTCCTACCTGTGTTTTCTGTTTCTAGTCTTCCTTCTTTCCGAACCCTTCTGAACTTTGTATTTGGGTGACTGCTGCCCTTTTGATCCTCAGTGCTTGATTATTCTAAGATGAGCATATCTCACTAGTGTTATTATTCCTCTTGTAGAACTGTCTATTGTTTGACTGAAAATTGAGCCATGGGGGTGGGCTGACTTACAGATCTGAAGTATATTAAGTGTCATTGTTTTGGGGGCTCTATCAGTCTCTAGTTGACCAATAAGCCTGCTGTTTGTTTTTGTTTTGTTCGTTTTATGATTTCAAGTTTTGTTCCACATTTTTCTCCCACTCTATCCAGGACCTCCTAATGTGATCCCTTTAGGAGTCATTGGTAGAAGTAGATGGGCCCCATCTAGTTCTTGTGGTCTCAGTGTTGTAGAGATTGATTCTCCTGTGGTCCATTAGTCCACTGAACTAATGTTTCATTGCATCTTTTATTATTATGCTTCTACATAACTGTTTAATTTACAGACTGGAATTCCAAATTTCAAAGAAAAGGGATGGCTCATTAGACAGATTATATACATATACCTATTTAATATCTATCTATCCATTTATCTATTTTAGAGAACAATTTATGTACACCATGGAAAATGTGAATTTCTTGCATTGCAGAACAGAACTTCAAGATGTGCTTGAAATCTCTTTTTTGATCTGGTACTTCATTAATGATATGTAAGAGTGGGTGAAAATATGCCATTGCTCAACATTAGTTTCTTTTGTGGGAGGTTTTTAAAAAAGATATGAAGTCCTCAGCAGTTCATAATTCTACTTGAAAGAAAAAGAAAACTTAGCAAAAGTTTTTATATGCTTACCTTCAGTTCTTCAGTTTCAATGAAGCCACTGTGGTCAGTATCATATTTTCTCCATGTCTGTAAGCAATTTTCAATAATGAAAAACAACACATAAAAAAAAAATCCAACCATTTTCATACTCTAAGCAGCTTTCTGATTGGGTCACTCAATGCCAGCTGTCTCATACCTTCATGAATTCCTCACAGGACTTCAGCTGCTGGCATCGGAAAAGCAGCAGAAAGTTTTCTTCTGTGGGTAATACATGAGCCAACTGGAAAAAACATTTAAAGAGAGAAAGGTTGTTATAAGGTACTTGCAGCAGCTATTACCTGCTGCTTAGCTTTCCTTTTGTAAACACATTTTCTAGGAGTGGTTTCAGTGCCTCATAATTTAGGAGATGCAAGACATTAGAGTTGACGTTCTCTTTCTGGTACTTTGTTCCTAGAAAGTGACATCATATTTTCAACGCTTGTGTGACCTTAAGCACTTGCTTTTCCCTTCAGTGAGATGACTGAGACTGTTGTGCTCAGACAGGACTAATGTGGCCACTTCCAGTCTGCTTACATACAAGCAGATTTATCTGGTGGCTTGAGCCCTTCATCTCTTCACTGTCACTGATCAGGTCTCCCTGCAGAACAGACTTTGGAGCCATAAAATTCCATGTGCAATGGGAAGAAAGTAGGTCAAACAAGAATGTAGGAGAAAGGAAGGGGAAAAAAAGTGTATCCCTAAGTCCAAGGGAAGATAAACCAAAGGCAATTGTAAGGCAGTAGAAAGAGAGAAAGAAGAAATTTGCAAAAAACAGTGGGAAATTTAATAATGTAATAGGAAAAAAACACAAAGAGTTGGCTTCTGCTAAAAGGACATCCACAGTTTGAATGCAGGGCTTGGGTTTATTTTTGATTTCTACTTCCCTGGCTTTATAATTCCCCTAAGATCTCATTTCAGAATGTCAATGAGTCTATTCTTTTTTTCTTTTGGAGAAAAAAAATGGCTCTAGATCCCATTTTAAGACTAATACGATCTATCTATTGCAATGTGGGGAGGTAGGAAGGCGGATTGATGGCCCCACTTCAGACATGAGACTCTATTTCTGGCTCAGCTGCTAATTAGCTGTGATCCCCAGCAACTCCCTCAGCCATTTCTGGACTTCAGTACCTCAACACTAAATTAAGGAGTTGAACTAGAAACCAATGTTTCTGATATGTAATGAGTTCAAAGCTCCTTTGAGAATCTGTTGAAATCAATGTGTCTTCACCATTAAGGAATGTATGTATGTACACACTGGATTGTGTCTGATTTCCAGATATTGGTGATTCTATGAGGATCAAGTATAGACCCTTATCCCTGAATTTTAGGCCAAGAATCTATTGTTTTGATCTATCCTCAACTCAGTAAGGTTCTAAAAGTTCTACCATATTATAAGAAAGATTATCATTCCTAATTTTTTTTTTTTTGAGAGTCGGGTAGGAATTTCATCCTTTGGTGTCTATTAAAAACACTTAAAATAATATAAAATGTATCATTCTCCCTTATCTGCAAGTTATCCCATCTTCTTTATTGCTGTTGTTAAATGCCATCGAGTTTGTTCCGACCCATAGCAACCCTATATAGGGTTTCTGGGGAGCAGCTGGAGAGCTTGAACCACTGATGTTGCAGTTCAAATGGCTTTGCAGTCTGATGCATTAACCCACAGTGCCACACCAGGACTTCCCTATCTTCTTTATGATTTTATAAAATTCTCTTTATGTTGTTTTTAGATCTTTGAAACAATGACTCAAATTAGAACCATTCAGTTTATCGGCAGTCCATGTTGGGGCAAGACTGGACAAAGGGCCTAACATCTTATTAGGTCTTTTTGTATGATCCACTCAGAAATCAATTTCTTATTTATTTTGAAATAAATGTCATTAGTGTGGGTGCTAAGGAGTCCTGGTGTGATGCTGTGGGTTAATACACTGGACTGCAGGGTTAGTTTGAACCAAAAGGTCAGTGGTTCAAGCACACCAGCTGCCCCTCAGAAACCCTATAAGGCCGCTCTGAGTTGAAACTGACTTGATGACACTTAATAACAAGAAGCGTGGGTGTTACTGCTGCTGCATGTCACTGAGTTGGTTCCAACTCATAACTACTGTATATAAGGTTTCCAAATCTGTAAATCTTTATGACAGTAAAAAGTCTCATCTTTCTCCCACCGATCGGCTGTTGGATTTGAACTGCTGATCTGTGGTTATCAGCCATATACACGAACCCAATACAATATCTGAACTCATTAATGTGGGTGGTGGTGGCGGTTGTGGTGGTGTGCAGTCCAGTCAGTTCCGACTCTCGGTGGTAGTGGTATGCCGTGGAGTTGATTCCAACTCATAGCTACCCTGCATAGGGTTTCCGAGGCTGTAAATCTTTACAGGAGCAGAAAGCCTCATCTTTCTCCCACAGAACAGCTGGTAATCCTTGAGGTTGGCAGTCCAACTCATAACCACTACACTACCAGAGCTCTTCTGATCCTGTATAGGGTTTCTGAGTTTGTAAATCTTTACTAGAGCAGAAAACCTCATTTTTCTCCCTCAGAGTGTCTGGTCAAACTGCTAATCTTGTGGTTAGTAGTCCAACATTACCTGGGCTCCTTATTAGTGTGGGTTGTTGTTAAGTGCCTTCGAGTAGGTTCTGATTCATAGTGGCCCTATATAGGGTTTCCTTGGAGCTGCTGGTGAGTTTGAACCACCGATCTTATGGTTCAAACTGACCTTCTCACCCATTACTTTATTCCACGGCACCATACTAGGACTCCATTCGTGTGGGAGGTGGTGATTATATGTCATGGGGTCAGTTCCCACTCATAGTGATCTTGTATAGGGTTTCTGAGGCTATAAATCTTTATGAGAGCAGAAAGTCTCATTTTTTTCCGGAGGATTGGCTGGTAGTTTCAAACTGCTGACCTTGAGGTTATCAGCCCGATTTGTTACCATTAAGCCATTGTTGTTGTTGTTAAGTACCTTCGAGCCTGTTCAACTCATAGCAACCTTGTATTGGGTTTCTGAGGATCATTTGGTGAACTTGAACTGCTAACCCTGTGTTTCCAACTGACCTTACAGTCCAATGCATTAACCTACAGCATCACACCAGGATTATGCTATAGATGGTAATATATCCAAAAAGAGAAAATAGGGAGTTAGCGTTTGCCAATGATATGTTTTGGGAATCTTTAAACAAATTTACATGACGACACCGTATATGTGCCTTATCCATGTTTCTTATTAAAATCAGGGTATAATTCTGTGACCTTAGAATTCTTAAATCACTGACTACTATAACTCAGAAAAAAATTTAATTCAGAGTAACCCAGAGCCCAATATTTATAGCTAAGGAGTCAGATCTAAAGAAGTTAAGTGATTTGTCTTGGCTAGTGGCTGGCCTTGGTGATTACTTTTGCTGATTCTTGGTAAATCAAGTCAGCACCATGCTTGTTGAAGAGAGTAAATTGAATGGATTATTTCTTCACCTTGGCCTGCAACATAGTGGATTTATTGGTGATTTTTACATGTCACAGCAAGATATGATAAGCTATGTTTCCCCTTATTAAAAACAAGAACGTCATCCTTGTTACAAAGTCTGTTTCCTCTTCACACTGTAAGTGGGCTGCTAGTGAACAGTAACTATAAATGACTTTTATTCTAAAAATAACTAGATATCAGAAACCCAGACCTAGAGAAGAAGTTTCTACCTGTTACTAAGGGAGAGGAAAGGAAGATGGAAGGAGGATGGTGGTGGGTGGGCTGCACCTGGAGGGGTCACTGGGAGAGGGAGAAGTAAACATGCTTTTGAAACTTCTTGTAGAGCCCCACCCAGTCTACAGCAATACTTTCCAGAATGGTTCAGGAGGATGTTTCTCTGAGAATGTCAAAGAAAACTGGAGGAAAGAAAAAATGATTCAGGAAAGGTAGGGTCTAGAAGAAAAAGAAAAAAAAAAAGGAGCAAAGATGGAAGAAAAAGCACACATATCAAAGAGGGAGAAAATACATACAATAAAAAGAGGAAAAGATTCTTCAGAGCAGATTGACCATACGTTGGATGGTTCTGTGTAATACAGAGCATCTGGCAGTATTATATCAGGGTTGTACAATAGCATAAACATTTGTTTAAGGAAAGGAAATCTCCCAAACCAACACTTTCTTTATTTATTGGTATGTAACTTGCCAGATGCTGTCTTAAGTTTTTGGAGGGGCTCTTTCCACAGACCATCCATTTCAGAAGGGTAGCGAATCCTACTTGTTTGTATCCTTTGAAGGCTTACTTAACATGTTGTCCAGCACAGCATGTGCCTGAGTTCAATGTTTGCACATTGGTTAATAATCTTTCTTCATTAAAAATACCTATTAGCACTACGCATCATTGGGAAAAGAACAAGATGAATCTGCAAAACATCTCAAAATATGGATGAAACTGGAAGACATTATGTTTAGTGAAATTGTTATTGTTAAGTGCCATCGAGTCAGTCCTAACTCATAGCAATCCTGTACAGGGTTTCTAAGAAGCAGCTGGTAGGTTCGAACCACCTACCTTGTGGTTCATAGTCATGTGCTGATCCTACAGTACCACAGTGAAATCAGTCAATTATAAAAGAACAAATATTTTATGAGACCAATGTTGTAAAAAGTTAAGAAAGTATTTTAATTAAAGAAACAACCTATGATGGCTACAGAGGAGGGAGGGAGGGAAAAATTATTCATGGGCTAGAAGGTAGACACATGTTACCATGGGTGACAAGGCAAGCAATATACAAGAGGGAAGTTAGCAGAGGAAAGATGAAGGTAGCAGGAAACACAAGGAGAAATGCAATAGTTAAACAGAATAGAAATAAATACTGTTAACTGTACTGGGAGGGAATTGCAGTCATTGTAATGAAACAAAGTATATGATTTGTTGAATGTAAAACTGTTGATCAGCTCTGTAAAGCTTCACTCAATTCTCAATTAAAAGCTAAATTGAAAAAAATACCTATTAGCATGATTTAAAATTTTTGCTTTCTTCATTGTATTGCTTAAATTTTTATAACAAATGTCTGACTTGCACAAAACAATAATTTTTCTTTAAAAAATCCTACTATTCAAAATCACTGAGTTAATGGAAACAAACAAACAAACAAACAAACAGAAAAAGTATCATAAAAGAATGAGCTAGCCCAGAGAAACAGTGACACCAGAGATGGGCGTAGAGACGATGACATGGAGAGATGGAGTGGCTGGGAACTCTAGACCCAGAGAGGGAGAGGGGCTGTATGCTGATGACGAGGGGGCAGGCTTTCAGGATATACCTTTGGTTGGCTGATGATGCATGGAGGGATTGTAACCATGGCAATGTAATGAAATAAGATAGGATGAATGTAAAGCTAATGTTCTCCCATGTAAACTATCACATAATTCAGAATAAAACGGTTAAAAAACAACAACAATGAGCTAGTAATAAATGGCCAAATGTAATAGGTGAATTTTCATTATCTTTCTTTCATAAATTCGATTTTATGTTACATGAAATTCAAAGGTTCGTGGAATGAAACATATAGAAATGACAAAATTGCTCCTCATGTGCAATGTAAATGTACACTTCATAAAGGTGCCATCTGGTTTTACTCTTACCAAAAAATTCAGGGTATATCATGTAACATATTCTGTCTGCTTTGATTTCATTGAACTGTTAAACTGAACAAAGCATTGTCCTATTTTAATGGCATTACAAATGAGTATTAAACATACAAAAGACTATTATAAAGCAAACTAAGAATTTGAAAAAAGCAATGAACATATACAGATAGTATGCAGCTTTAGTGAACATAAATAAATAATCTAGTTTAAGTTGAGTGTCAAAATGTGGTCATCCTGTGTCATCTGTAGGTCTATTTATCATTGCACAAGGGTCAATATTTAAATTTCAGAGCTGGGCATAGTAACTCTTCAGCTACAGAGTCTAATGCTATGTATATAGTTTCAAAGAACTTTCACAGAAAGTGATAATTTGACCTGCTTTATTCTCAGATTTGCTAAATTACCGCTACTCAATGTGACCTGCTCCAAGATTGTTGGTGATTTCATAATCCTTAGGTTGCCTTCCTGCTTTTTTATAAACTCCCCAAATTTTTTGATAGGTTAGAGAAGAGAGAGTAATATATCCAGGGAAGGAGTGAAAGACAGATAGATGTGGTCACAAGGAAATTCCTTCACAGTTTCATGTACGAGATACTGTATTGCTTGTCACTGGGAGTGGGAAAGCAAAACTTTCTACTTGGTTGTCTCCACTACTAATCTACTATGCAACTTGAGTATTGGGTCTTTATCTTTATATACTGTAAATAATTTACTAAACTAATGAATGGAGACAATTGACTATTTATGTAATATCAACATAAGCTGCAAAGTGGAAAGAAATGTCCTTAAGTGATACAGTAAAATGTGTAAAAGCTAGAACCTGTGTAAAGCAGAAACCTGTCAGAAAAAGAAAACACAAATATTTTCCACTGAAATGAAAATGCATCCTATCAAAGGTGGAAAACCTGAAAGACCTAGAAAAACAATGTCGTCCCATTGAGTTCTAGCTCTCCCAGGTTTCATTGAGAATCAAATAACTTATTACTGAACTGTGGATAGAAGTTGTGGTGGACTCTGCTCTGTCACCGAGAGCTCCCTTCTGGTGCTGTGAATTGTATGGGATGAAGACAGCTGTGGACCCAAATAGACTGAATCAATGACTGATGCACATGGGGATGTAAAGGCCGAAACTTGCTCAAAACTGGAGGCATCCCTGATGGGTCATCCCAGCTTCACAACTCACTGTAGACTCAGCTGAAATCTCTGTTGAGACTGTGTCATAGTCCAACTTCTCACTCTGTCCAGTCTTGTCCCTTCTCTTCCCTTCCACAGGTATTGATTCAAAGAAACCAAACCAAATCAAACTTACTGCCATTGAGCTGATTCTGACTCACAGCAATTTTACAGGACAGAGTAGATGTGGTGCTTGAAGCATAAACACAGGACCACAGATCAGTTTGAAATACAAGGTGGTGGTTCAAACCCACCAGTTGCTCCTTGGAACTCCTACACAGGGTTGTTATGAGTCGGAACCAACTCTATGGCATGTGACAATGGCAGCAACATAGGGTTCCCAAGGCTGTAATCTTTACAGAAGCAGACAGAAGTGGCTAGGAGGTTTGAACTGATATATCAGTTACCGGTGGAGCATGTTAATGACTGGGCCACCAGGCCTTATTGATCCAAAGAGCACTTCCCAACCTCCTTGTGCTTATCTTCAACTCAGAATCTGCTTCCCAGGAAATTCAATGGGTGACAGGGTCTTATCTTTCTTCTATTCTTAGTCACAACATGAATCCCTTGTGCTTTTTTGGGAATAGGTTGAAATCCTTTACTATGGCGCACCTGACTGAATTCAGAACCTACCAAATATGAGACATTGTGTTGGATACTGGGGATTCACATTCACTGCTAATAAGAATCTTACAGCTATTTTTAAGTTCCGTTGTGTTGGTTCCAACTCATAGTGACCCTGAATAGAGTTTCAGAGCAGCAGCTGGTGTGTTTGAATCTCTGAGTCTGCAGTTCAAATTGACCTTATGGTCAAGCATTTATCCTTCATTGACACACCAGGACTCCGGATAATGGAAGGTTAATTTCTAGTACAGTATGCATGAAAGGAAACTTTACTAGAGACATAGATATTGTTGTTTGTTGGTAAGTGCCATCGAGTTGGTTCTGACCCATAGAGATCTTGTATAGGGTTTCCTAGGAGTATCTGATGAGCTTGAACAGCCAACATTGTTGTTCAACCAACTTTGCAGTCCAGCACATTAACCCACAACACCACACCAGGACTCCACACCAGAGACATAAATGATGGGCATTAATACCTCAAAGTGGATATGAGGCTTAATTACTAAATATTTTAGTCAATCACAGTACACATTAACTTTCACACATTTTAGCAAAGCATTTACTTTTTAAAATTTGAAAATCAGAGAAAGTATTCCTCTGGGAGTCCTAGTACGGTGTTGTTGGATAAGCCACTGGACTGCTAAACACAAGGTCAGAAGCTCAAGCCCATCAGGGTCGCTATGAGTTGAAACCCACTCAACGACACTTAACAACATGAAAATGTGAGTTCAGGAACTTTGTTGTTGGCTGTCAAGTCAATTCTAACTCATAGTTAACCCAATTTGACAGAGTAGAACTGCCCATAGGTTTTGCTAGGCTTTAACATTTATGGACGCTGATCACCACGTTAGGCTCAAAGCATCAATCTTTCAATTATTTAGAAGGCAAATAATGTTCTCATAGAAATTTAAGGCTAATTGAGTTCAATAACTTGAATTTGACAAATTGTATAAGAAGTGGGAAAAGACTTGACATTCAGCAGAATGGTACATATTTTCTAATGTGTTATTGAAAAAATAATATCAAATGCACATGTACCTTTATTGTGCCTTTGTATATAATTGTGCCTGGGTTTACCTAGTTGCTTTGCTGTGTTATATTGTTTGATCTTGATACTCATAATAACCTTGTGAAGTTAATATATTGTCATCCATATTCACAGCTGCTAAAACAAAGGATCTGAGAGATTACATGTTCTCTTAACACACAGCTTGTAGCTTGAGCCAGATTTGAAGTCATATTTTGCTTTTTATGTTTTTGGGTCCCTCATCCCTTACCTTTATCACTCTCTACTAAAATCTTCCATCAGAAAAGTTTCCCCAGTTAATTATTTAAAATCTCTCTCCAGAGCAAAATCTTTAATCAGATATCACTGTCAGACATTTCTCCAAATTCTGAAGTAGAAAAGTAGTTCACAGGGAAAAATTACACTCACCAGGACTAAACTCAGATCGTCAAACATACTGTAGAAAAAAGAGGGAACGGTTCGAGAAGTGCTTGCTTCCCTGGGAGGATTGTTACAGTTTTAGGGTTAAAATAGCTTTTAGATCTATTTTTTCCCCCTATTGGATGCACTGACCTGCAAATCCAAACACTGAATTTGAGGATGGTAGGTTTCCACACTTTGCTTAATTTTAAGGGAAAGCTTACAGATATGACCTCCACTTAGGGAACTAGCTATACAGATGAAAGCATCAGAGAATAAAATTCTGTGAAATCCTTCCATTTTCATCTTTAATTGTTTTAACCAGCCTTCTCTGCAATAGAGTATAAGTCTGAACACTTTAGAACCTTTTTGACAGTCATGGTATTTGGTAAATATCTCAGAATTTCAGTGTTCCTATTAACAATGTCTTTATTACTGAACTGTATTTGTATGAACTTTATAATCTTTTTAAAGACAGGAAATTAAAGTTAAGAAGAAAGTATGTCTGTTCATTATTCTCCTTCTTGCATGTTTCTAAGTGGCCATTGCATGATGATGTTGGAAAATGTCAGTCAATATTATTAGGCCAAAACTATAAAAGCAATCGTTATATTTTCCAGTCTTTGAACAACATTTAAAGTAGAGTCAAATTGTTTAGGCCTGTTCTATCAGGAAAGGGAACTGCATCGTCATGGTTTGGTTTACTTTCATTGAATTAACTGAGCCCATCAGCAGTTGTATTAAATAGGACTAACATGTGAAAGATGAGATTTTTCATTCCTGTGGAGATTTATAGCCTAAAAAACCCTATACAGTGTTGCTATAAGTTGGAATCCACCTATTGGCAATGCGTTTGGTTTGGGATTTTAATATATAAGTAGATCCAACCTCTCTTTCCTTTGAACACCAAAGTTATGATGTACTTGACATGAAGAGCCAGATCTTTACACATTTTGGGAAACACAAGAGTTTTTTGTTCCTTCATTGCTGGCTGGGGTTTGTGTATTTGTGTCTGATGTTGTATACAGCCTTTCTTACTAAAAGAACATACATCAGTTTGGAAAGAGCAAGGATGAACTATTTCAACACAACTTCCTAGTGACACTCAATGGCATTTTCTCGCCTCCTTTTCTTCATTTGTTCTATAATGTTCATTTTTTTCCCCCCCCAATAATTTTTAGAACCTCTCTCTGTCACTTTACTTTTATTTTACCACCTTAGTTCTACTCTGGAGTCCTGGTGTGGTGCTGAGGGTTAATGCCCTGGACTGCAAAGTCATTTGAACCACAAGGTCGGCATTTCAAGCTCACCAGCCACTCCTTGGGAACCCTATACAGAGTTGCTATGGGTCGGAATCAACTCAGCAGCGCTTAACAACAACAGTTCTACTCTGTCCTATAGGGTCATCATGAGCTGGAATTGACTTGATGACAATAGTTTTTTTTTTTTGTTTTGGTTTAGACTGAACAGACATGCATCTGGACTATTGCAGTTCTCCAGTTCTCTCCAGCTAATTGCCATCTTTACCCCTCTGTTGGCTGATAACTGACTTTTAATGAAAAGAGCTCAGTAATCAGACTCAGGTCTAGGTTTATATACAGGTTTTGCCATTCCTTATGTGGACCTGGGACAAATCATTCAACCTTTCTGGGTTTCTAGTTCTTCATCTTTAAAATGAGGGCTCTAGCTAATTTTTTTAAAGAAAGCTTTTTATAGTGAATCAAGTGAAGGTTTACAGAGATTGTTAGTTTTACATTCAACAAATCACACACTTTGTTTCATAGTTAATTATTTTTAAGGGTCCTGGCTAGCAAAAAGTTCCATGCCTTGGAACATTAAAACTTTTTCATTGATTCTGATATGCTTCGCATCTCCCTCCAAACTTTCTATTTCAGCTGATCTGAAAAGTGTGTTTCAAGTGTTTTGACAAACTAACTTCTATACATTTTGTCCAACCAAAGTAAAATCTTTGTCACAAGTAATCAACCAACTGAAGCTTGAATCTTTATATTAATGAAGAAAATGCATACTTTATGTCTTATTTTTTTTAAAAGGGCAGAGTAGTTTAGAGAAACATGACTGGGTTCTGGTATGTTCGAACATGTATTATTTATTTATTTATTTTTTTACCTTAGACAAATCCTCTTGAAGCCTTAGTTTCCTCATCTGTAAAACAGATTCTTGTTTTATCTTTAGACTTATTTTATCTTATTATTATGAGGATCAAATGAGACAATGTAATTGGAAACACTTTATAAATTGCATAATATCATACAAAAGTCATTATTTTTCTGATAAAGTCCCTTAATTCTTCATTTCAGCTGCCTTTAACTTATTCATTCACTCTTCTTATGGGTCTTTATCTTTCTTCACATAGAAAGATATGACAGCTTTTCTTTTCAAACATCTGGGGAAGTTTCTTTCATCAAGCTTCCAAGAGAAGGTATTTGCTAAGCAACTCCTCACCTCTCATTCAAATTTGACCTCAAGTCACTTAAAAAAAATAAAGTCATGAAAGATTGGATTATATTAAATATAGTAAATCCTGTATTCACAGTAGCTTTATCCATATCTTTTGTTGTTGTTGTTGCTGAGTTCTGTCAAGTTGGTTCTGACCCATAGTGTCCCTGCATAGGGTTTCCAAGGAGCAGCTGGTGAGCTTAAACCATCAACCTTGTGGTTCAAACAGACTTTGCAGTCCAGCACATTAACCCACATCTCCACACCAGCACTCCTTTAAAGATGTAAAAATCCATGTGAATCAGAACCATGCCTTTTATATTACTAATATTACATAACCTACTATTGCTGGAGAAATTAGGTTGAATAAATTATTGAGCCCATTAGAATTCTTAAAGTTGAAATACGTCAAATATAAGGATGACAGCCATCTTCCTCTGCTAGAATTATAAAGCATGCAAAACTCTGAAATAGCTACGTCTATAATTTCCCTGATTTTAGATTTTACAACTAACTTTGAATAATTATATTTACCTCCTATTATTGTTCATCTTAAATTTATTTTATCTTTGATAATTTCATTTCCTGATTAGTTCTTTTCTGTTAATTTGTATGTCCCATTACAATTAATTTATCTATTTATATAATAATGAGTTACCATAGGCATAGGGGAAAGTGTATACCCCAGGGAAGAAATTTAATTACAAGGATAATAATAGTATGCCCTTCGTTAACTCTATTTGTCATAGCTGCTTAAAAATAAGTGTGGTTCACAGTTGCATTACAGGTGTCCTATAAGATTGATCACATGAAAACCAGGTTAATTCTCTGAACCAAAGGTAAATTGTAACTAAGTGCTATTGAAAGCTAGAATACTTCACAAAATAATACTCTTAGATCACTCTATTAAGAACATAATCATGCTTGTGATTTGACATCTTTTAAAATGTGACCTTATTAATTTTTCTGGACAAAGTTTCTATTTATTTTCTCTAGTAGGTTGTAAAGATAAAGCATTTGAAATACCAAGTCTGAAAAAAGAGAAACGACAGTTCTTTCACAAACATGAGAACACCACTGTAGGAGAATTGGTGCATAATCAAAGTTGTGCTTACTGGATTCATAGACAAACAAACAAACAAAAAAACTTGTCCTCCATATGATAAGTTAATGTCAAAAGATAAGATATAATATCCACAATTTTTACTTTTCAAGATGCAAAAGAAATCTGTGCCTACAAAAGATCATAAAATATTACTCACTTTAGTTAAGCTCTTGTGTTTTTAGTAAGGCCAACTGGCAATCTAAAATAAAAATTTTGAAACCAGAATGCAGGTTTTTGCTTTGAAAATGTAATAGGAATTATACATACATACATACACACACACAGATATATATGGAGCTCTGGTAGTGTAGTGATTACGAATTGGGCTGCTAACCTCAGGGTCATCAGTTCGAAACTACCAGCTGTTTCGCAGGAGAACGATGAGGCTTTCTTCTCCCATAAAGATTTATAGCCTTGGAAATCCTGTACAGGGTTGCTGTGAGTCAGAACTGACTTCACGGCATGTAACAACAACAACAACATATATATAATTTTATATTTTATTAGAAAACTTTATTTTTGGATGATAAGAAACACCAATTAGCTATGTACTTGTTGTTTGGGCATTTATTGAAGTAAGTTTAGGTAATGCAATGTGATTAACACTAACCTAGAAATTGGGGATTTTAGCTTCTTAGTACACCTGTACCAGCAAATGGTTGAATGACCAGAGAAAACTATTTAAGTCTTTTGGATGTCAATTGTTTAATGGACTAAATTTAGACTAAGGAATAGGCAAACTCTTAGGCCTCTTATTTTCAAACATTTTTTATTTTATATTAATGAACAGAAGATAACATGCTATTTAGAGAAAACAAGCCTCTCTAAATGGGTCTTGCCATATCATGGTTGAGCTGGATACAACTACAAAATGAAGCTTATTCACTCAAATTATAGTTCAGAAAAATGCATATCTCTCTCTTACCTCTACAATTCCTATTTTTCCATCATCCCTCTGCCCATACTGATCCACAAAAGTCTTCATTTCAGGTGATAACTCCTAAAATGACATAAAAGCAGGTAGGAAGTTTATTTTAAAAACAACAACACAAATATGCTTGTGATGGTGTTGAAAATTATTACAAAAATATCTGGAATTGGAACTATTTAGACTTATGCACACTGATGAACAATTCTTATAAAATTAGATATAACAGATACACAATATTTATGACTTCAAAATGAAAGAGTTATAATTATGACTATTATTTTTTAACCATTCACTATTATTTATCTTCTGCTATCAGTTTTGTGTGGCACTATAGGATAAAGCACTGGACCATAAAGTTGGTGGTTCAAACTCACTAGCTGCTCCTTGAAAACCCTATACAGGGTCTCTATGAGTCAGTACCAACTTGATGACACTTAACAAAACAGATGATCAGTTTTGAGAATATGTTGTCTTTTGAAAATGTAGTCAGAGTTATTTTATTCATAATCTATAGTGCATTTAAATATAACGATCCCTGTTAATGTACTTTAAACATTGATTTCTTCTGTAAAGATTCTTTCGTATTGCTATACTATCTTCCTGTAGTATGTCCCTCATTCTACCATTACATTTTCTCCATGGAAGGTGACAGTATGTATTTTCAGTTTGTATAGGTTAAAAGTGCAAATGTTGAAAAGTGACTCAGTAAGCAAAGAATTTTTTTTTTTTTTTAACATTGAAGGGTCATTAGTCGATTAAATACACTAAAAACAAAAATTCAGAAAGAAGCTATATCAGATAACGACTTTACCAATTTGTGCTTTTATCAGAGAAAAACAAAGTCAATGACCTTACATTATGCCACTGGCTAGTTATGCTTCAGAGTTTTCTACGTTAACTAACTTCCGGAGTTTTCAAGTTTGCCTTGTTTCCATTTTTTCCCAAGATGATGTTCTCCCTCCCATGTATTTTATTACACTAAGACATATTTAAGAGTGACAAATGTAATACTTTCTTCTCATATGGCTTGTTTTTATCATCTCTTCCATTGCTTATATAATCTCTTCACATATTGACACAGCAGAGAGCTATGAACTGTAAACTAGTGGTCTGAACATAGAACTGATATTCAGAATCTGAATTTTTACCCTTGGGTCTCCAACATAGTCCATTTAAAATAGCTCTGTTGCATTAACCAAAACCTATTTAAAATAGGTCAGCTCTTACTAATGTCCTACTGTGTATCCTTGGAAAAGGAAATTAAGGTCCCGATGTTCACCATTACTAAGAAGGTGATACACACAGACTTAGACTAGGAGTAGAAAAGTTAATGTAACAATATAAGGACTATGTTGAGAATGAATATCATTACTACTAGTACTACAGAGGAGGCCTGCTGTGGCGCTGTGGGTTAATGCACTGGACTGCAAAGTTGGTTTGAAACGCACGCCCATACAGGGTCACTATGAGTCGGAAATGACTTGATGGCACTTAACAACAAGTACTATAAATGCCATAATGAGATTTAAGGTAACAAATAGTAGCACAGTAATTTAATTATAATATGGTGGTGTTGGTGTTGGTGGTGGTTGTGTGCTGTGGAGTTGTTTCTGACTCATAGCAACCCTACATAGAGTATCTGAGGAGCAGAAAACCTCATCTTTCCCCAATGGAATGGTTGTAGTTTCCAACTATTGACCTTAAGATTAGCAGTCTGACTTGTAACCATTATGCTACCAAAACAAAAACAACCTTATCTACTATTAAAAAATTATAATTTGCCTTTGTTAAATTTGTATTATAGCAACAATTATAGGAAAATAAAGGTTTTTATTTTCCCAATGGCAATAGTGATACTACCAGTTCCTAGGTTTGTTTTTTTTTAAATACATACCTTAAGGTAACAAAAAAACCAAGTATTTATTCTTAAATCTGAAGAATTGCATAATAACACTAATAAAACTAAATAACTTGACTGTGAACTTTCTGAGAGATAATTATAATTAAATATGTTTTAAATAGTATAAAAGATAATAATAAAATAAACCTTTATAAAAATTAATGTACATTTAAAGATTAAGTTTATAAAAATGAGTGTAAACTTAAAGATTAAGCACATGCTTAGTGTAAAAGGGTTGCTGATGTTATTGCTAAGTGTTGTTGAGTTGGTTCCAACTCATAGCAACCTAGTATAGGGTTTCTGAAGAGCAGCTGTCTTTTGAAAATATCTGAACCACCAACAGTCCAGTGCCTTTCTTACCGCACACCAGGGTAGTTTTAAAAGAATCTATTTGGTTACTATATTTTATTGTTATTAAGACTTTAAAAAGTTGATAGGAAAATGGAATTTAAAAGTCAATGTGTTTTTTTCATGAATGTTTTGAATCTCATTCATATTTAATATTAGTGAAAATTTAGAAGTTTCACATTATTAATATGAGATGGTAAACAATTTTTCTTTAATAAGAAAATTTGTTATCATATAGCAAAAACGTTAAGAATTCTGGTTTATAGATTCAAACTTTATGTTAAAAAATAGAAATATACAAAAGTAGTTTTAATACAATGGTTGGTATATGTCTACTTCATGTACCTTTCAATCCAGATATTAATTTAGATTTTAACTATCCAAAGCATCTGTACATAATCAAAACACAAAATCAGAAATCATGGTTTTAACCAACTTGATATAATCCTTTAACTTTGCTCAAGTTTAGTATTATTAGATTGTAATCTAATAACTAGAGCTTCAACTATCTTAAAATTGGTGCCTAGATAGCAGAAAACAGTAATCTCTAAACTCTAAAATGCCCACATACAGACGTTATTTACAAAAAGGTATGGAAAAGTTAGAGAAGAAAAGGAAAAAATCTTAAAAATTCTGTTCTAAGTATTTAAATTTCCAAGATGAAAATAAATCTTAATATTAAAATCACATCTAGAAAAAAAAATAAAATGTAATTATTTAGTACCCAGAAGTAGCTTCCCAGGTTTTAATCTTAGAATCTATAGAAAATGAGACTTTTTCAATTCATTTATTTTAAAATGAGGAAAAGAATTTGTTTTATTTGATAAAGATATATAGAATTATAATGATAGTATTGCATGAATTTATGAATTTATTTGCATGGTACATGTGATGGGAGAAGGGTATGAAGAGTAAGAAATAGAATATAAACATTTTTTATTGATCCTATTGCATTATATTTTTAGATTTATATAACATTAAATCTGGGTAAAGCAGTCCTTAGAGAATGATTTGGTTTTAAACCAATTTGGTCGATGATTTTAGCAACTGACAGTTTAGTCCATTTAGAGCCCTCTGGGATTCCTTTGAATATGTTGTACAGAGATGTGTATTACACAATTTTCAATTTAGATAGAACCAAATGGTAATTCTATTAGCAAATTACGTGTATATAGCTCAGTGCTAAAGGTAGGGGTCTTTAAAAGAATCTCTGCACATACATTTTCCTATTAAGATATATACATACATAAGTACATATGAGTAGGTTTCAAAAAGTTCATGGGAAAATTCTACTATATTTTCATATCATTTTTTCAGGAACTTTTTGAAGTCCCCTCAAATGTATGCATGTGTGTGTGTGTGTGTATACACATATATACACAAATATATTCCCCAGCCCTATAATGTAAAGTTTCTTCTAACCATCGTCAGTCTGAAGATCATTCCATTAACCCAAATCCAGCATTGCCTTCTAAAAGCCAATCTTACATAAACTTCAATAGATTAGTAATGTTCTTAACCTCATACAACCTTTTCAGTACTGTTTAAAGCTGATCATTTTATTTTTATGCTTATGACACCTTTTCTTGGGAGTCCTGGTGTAGTGCTGTGGGTTAATTTGCTGGACTGCAAAGTCATTTGAACCACAAGATCAGTGGTTCAAGCTCACCAGCCACTCCTTGGAAACCCTATATGGGTTGGAACCAACTCAACAGCACTTAATAACAACAACACAACATCTCTTCTTAACAGGTAAATTTATACCCAAAGGAAGCCATTCATAATTTATAAGAATGGTCATTTGTTTAATTAAGTAATGGTTTAAATCACAAAGATAGCTCATATTGCTTCCCCTCAGAGTATCACTTTGCTTTTTAAAAATACATGGAATTTTAAAAAAATGTTGTTTTTTTATATCTCTAACTTTTGGGGGTTTTGCATTCATCAGAAATTAAGACATTTTCTTGCTAAATTCCTATTCATTATTGTGTTGCAAGTTGCCTAATTTATCCTCAGTGAGGAGGGTCAATACAGGACATTTGCTCATCTCATACACATCACATCAGTAATAATTGATAAGAGAGAGATCCTTCATCTGCAGATCTGTTTCCTGACCACCAAGGGGCAGAAATGTATTTCTACCCCCTCACTTTTCACACAGTTAAAAAAATAGAGAAGTTAAAAATTATCTAACAAACTCAGTGGTAGAGGTGATGATCTGCTAAAGGAACTCACACACCCACAGATTTCCTTTCAAAAACTATTTAAGAAAGTACAAGTATAGAATACATATTTTAAAAGCTCCGGTTTCCCTTGAGGAAATCTCTCTCTCTCCGCCTCTTTAACTCCCCACTCTTCCCTTTAACCAATTTAGAAGGACGCTCTCTCTCCCCTATCTCTGGCAATTAAGGTTTACATTCCCGGAGAACCACTTGACTCCAGAGGCTCTTTAGGAAAACCGAAAAATGCTTATTATTTTATGGCCGAAGGTCTTTTTCCTTCTCCCCAAACTTGAACCTACCAATCCAGCCTTCTTCCGCGCTTGCTGGAGCTCCTGGATCAAGTTCTGCAGTTCCTTCCCTTCCAGGTAACCACTTCCTGCAAAGACAAAGAGGTACCCAGGTGTTACACATCTCTTCCCGGTTCGCTTTCCAGGACAACTATTTTCCTGGCAACCTGGAGGCTCTTCCTAGCCTTGACATTGGTGAAAGTCCGTATTAACCCGCAACGCTTCCCTCCCAGTGTGTCAAACTTTAGATCTGCTGAAGGTACAAGAAGATGTTAGGTTCTGAACGCAGCCATGGAAACTTTGGGGGGCAGGGCCCCTTAATCCTATCTCTTGAGCTCTCTGTCCCCCATTTACCTTTGCCATTTCTTGGGAGAAAAGTTAAAGGTTTTAGGAGTACACAGAGACAGCACAAACTTTCAGGTTGATGGTTTGGTGGATAGCCAGGAGATAAGGGCCGGGGGAGGAAAAAATGAAGAAAAAGAATGAAGAGATCAGGATAGGGTAGAGGGTAGGAAACGGATCTTGAAAAATTTTAAAAGAGAAGATAATCACCGTCAGCGTCGAAATGAAGCCAGATTTCGAAAAACTGTGAGGCTGAGATCAGGGATGATTGCAGGTGTGATTCTGCCATTGTACAGCGAGTGTGTGTCTGCGAGTGTGCGTCCGTGCGAGTGTGGAGTGAGTGAGAACCTGAGTGTGTGAGCTGGGCTGACGAGGAAGACGAGGGCGCGGGCGCTGCCGGGCGCTGTCCTCGGTGCTGCTCCGCTCAGGCGTTCCTCTGGAGTTCTCTCCCTACACTCCGCACCCAGTTCTCAGCATTTATCCCGATTGCCCCAAGCCGGGCCACGCCTCCTCCTGCCTTTCATTCCTTACTCCCCGCCTCTTGCTAGCACCAGCCTTCTTCCCCTCCCTTCCAGTTTTCTCCTTTCTCCCAGGAAATCTAGCTAAAATGGGAGTTTGGGAATGCAGGAAGCAGCAGGTGGTAGGAGACCATTGGCCCCAAGACTGGGTTCTGAAAACAAAGGCACATTTCCTTTCAGCTACTCCTGGTCAAGAAAGAATCATATTCCTAAGTATTATAGTAAAATAATATACCTGAAAAGTTTTGCATGTCAGATAGAATAGGAAGGGAATGATGAAAAGAAACATAGAAGTGATGATAGTGTATGTGTGTGTGTGTGTGAGAGAGAGATGAGGAAGGGAGAGAGAGGAGGGGGAGATAGACATAGAGAATGAGAGATCTAGGACTCTTTGGCATTTTAACAAAGGTGAAATTTTGGCACGGATCCCATTAATTTGATTAATGTAAACAATGGAGTTATTGATATTAATAACCACCTATTTTGGGTTAGTGAATGTCAGCATGTGGGTGTTCCCATGTGGATGTTCCTTAAAAATGGTTTCTATTAACTAGTCTTGCCAACATGAGAATGCAAGATTATGTTGCTGCTGCTGTTTTTTTTTTCTTAAACTTGATTTAGCATTATAATTGGAAGAGGATAGAAATAAATAACAAAATTTTAAAATGTTAGAGAAGGAGGTAATCTTAGAGACACTATAATTTTCTTCTTTTGAGTTTAGAAGGAATGAGTAAACTGGAGCAAAGCAAAACCAACTATGTGGTCCAGGTTCACACTTAGGTGAATTAGTGCCCCAGACAACACCCCATTCAGTGGCCTTAACACATACACCTCATTACCTGTCTTTCTGTGCCAAGTAATTACTTTTGGGAAAATTTTCACAAACAGGAAGTTACCATTAGAGTTAAAAAAAAAAAACAACAACACAGAAAACTATCTCTTAACTAAATACATAATATGTTAAGCATTTACATATAATGTGATATATTTTAGATTATTTATTTTTGTTGTTAATTCGATAGAATTGGTTCTGACACATAGCAACCCTCTAAAGGGTTTCTGGGGCTTTAAAATCTTCATGGAGGAAAGAGTCTCATCTTTCTTCAAGGAGCAGCTAATGTACTAGAACTGCTGATTTTGTGGTTAGTAGTACAGTGCTTCTCCTACAGAGCCCCATGATCCCCATTATTATTTACATACAAACAATTAAATTATTTGATTTTGAGACTTTGAGGTCCATTAAAGATGTCTCCAAAATACCTTATTACAATGATATAAAACATGGACTTAAATTAGTGAACAATAACATTTCCATTTTTGAAAATTATAATTAATTTCATTGCTCAAAAAGCAGAATGTAAATCCCAAAAAACATTGCATGAACCATTTTAAAAGTAAAACAAAACAAAACCTACATGAAATATAATCTTCTCATTTCACTAACCTAAAGCAATGTTAACTTCATAATGTCTATGTAGAAATATTTAGGGATGCTGATCTTATCAGATGGGCTTGTAGGGAGGTTAGGAAGGAATGTGGAAATAGAAACCCCACCTTTCTTTTTCTAAGCTCTCCTTATTTGTGTGGAGTGACTTTTGAGGGAACGAATGCAGGTTAGTTCCCTGGTGTGGAGCTGTAGAATTAGCACTAGACTGAAAACTACAATGTCGCCAGTTCAAACCCACCAGCAGCTTCTCTGAAACCCTATACAGGGTCTCTATGAGTCAGAACCGACCCAACGGCACTTAACATAGATTATGGGAGCAGTGTGATGCTGTAGGATAAGTATTGGACTGCTTGCTACAGGTTGACAGTTTGAGCCCACCAACTATTCTGTGAGAAAAAGATAAGACCTTCTGCTCTCACGAGGCTTTACAGTCTCTGAAACCCTATACAGAGTCACTATGTGCAGAAACTGACTTCATAGTACTTACCAACCACAACATGTGATGCTGTAAGATAAGCACTAGATCGAAAGGTTGGTTTGAACCTAAAGGTCGGCAGTTCAAACCCACCAGCAGCTCCTTGGAAACCTTACACAGGGTCGCTGACTCCATGGCACTAAAACAACAACAATAAAGCCCCCTATAAGTCACATCTTAGTACTGCTACTCACCTTAAGGTAGTGGTGGTGGAGATTGGTGGAGTCAGTTAAGACTAATAGCAACCCTGTAGAGGGGTTCCAAGGCTGTAAGTCTTTATGGGAGCACAAAGCCTCATATTTGCATTTGAATTGCTGATTTTGTGGTTAGCAGTCCAGTGTATGGTAGTGGTGTGCCATAGAGTTGGTTATGACTCATAGCGAACCTGCATAGGGTGTCTGAGGCTATAAATCTATACGGGAGCAGAAAGACTCATCTTTCTCCTGCGAAACAGCTGGTAGTTTTGATCTGATGACTTTGAGGTTAGCAGCATGACTCATAACCACTACGTTACCAGAACTCCTTCACCTTGAGGTAATCAGTATTAAAAATTGCATGTTTGTACAAATGTAAAAATAACATGTATGGTTCTTTTTGTTGTTGATAATTGGTTTTACATAAAGGATTTACATTAAGTAATGTTAAGTACGTTATTCTGTAGCTTTTTATTATGAATTCAAGTGTATATCTCCAATTATTTTTGTACGGTTATGGGGCTTATTAGAGAAGTGAAGAGAGTACAATTCAGGATGAAAAAAGAACTCAGGACACAGCAATTCTTCATCCAGGAATGCATGTGGTCTGCCATACTGTGGGCACATCCAGGAATGCATGTGGTCTGCCATTCTGTGGGCACATCTCACTCTTGTCTTTGGAATCTCAGCTATATGGACCTCTCTCCTACTTGGGCAAGTGTGTGTTACTAAGCTCTTTTAGTCAGCCTGTAAAAATGTCCCAAGGGCACTTTCTGCAAGTCAGTCTCCTGCAATAGGCACACAGTTTTACTCAGTCTATGGGCCTAGATGCCTATGGCTGCTCCACGTAGTAGCCTTTGTTAAGTGTCTCTGTTGTCATCACTTTTCTAGGTAGGGATCTCACACTCCACTCATGTTCTTCTTTCTTGATGGTCCTGGAATCATCTCCATATCTCCAGTATTAATATAAACATCTAATCCATACTTCTTTTATAGTTGAATAACATTATATTTTGTGCATTAAACATAATTATAGATACTTGTTATTTCTAGCTTTGTACTGCTACAAGCAATGTTGTAATAAACTCATTAACAACCTGAGATATGCAGATGACACAACCTTGCTTATTGAAGGAGAATAGGACTTAAAATACTTGCTGATGAAGATCAAAGGCCACAGCCTTCAGTAAGGGTTGCACCATAATGTAAAGAAAGCAAAAATCCTTACATATGGACCAATAAATAATATCATGATAAATGGAGAAAAGACTGAAATTGTCAAAGACTTCATTTTGCTTGAATTAATTATTAACACTTATGAAAGCAGCAGTCAAGAAATCAAATGATGTATTGCATTAGGAAAATCTGCTGCACAAGACCTCTTTTAAGTGTTCAAGAGTCAAGATATCAGTTTGAGGGCCAAGATGTTTTTGATCCAAGACATGGGTATTTTCAATACTTCATATGCATGTGAAAGTTGGACAATTAATTAGGAAGATTGTTCTAAAATTGGTATATTTGAGTTATGGTGTTGGAGAAGAATATTAAAAACACCATGGACTACCAGAAAAACAAACAAATCTGTGTTGGATGAAGTACAGCCAGAATGCTCCTTAGAAGTCAGCATGGCAAGACTTTATCTCTCATTCTTCAGACATGTTATCAGGAAGGACCAGTCTCTGGAGAAGGACATCTTACTTGGTAAAGTAGGTCAGTAAAAAAGAAGAAGATCTGCAATGAAATGTACTGACATAGTGGCAGCAGCAATAGACTCATGTATAAGAACAGTGTAAGGACCAGGAAGTGTTTTGTTCTGTTGTATATAAGGTGGCTATGAGTCAGAGCCAACTTGACAGCAAGTAACAACACCAACACCAACAACATGCAGTTTAATGTATGTTGTTGTTTTTAAGTGCCATCCAGTCTGTTCTGACTCACAGTGACCCTGTGTAGGGTTTCCAAGGAGCGGCTAGGGGGTTTGAACTGCAGATCATGTGGTTCACAGTCCAGTGCTGAGTCTATAGTGCTACATCAAGAGTCCATACAGTTATCTTAGATCAGGAGTTGGAATGTCTGGCCCTTATATGGCCCTTATGGTAGTGGTGGTGGTTATGTGCTATGGAGTTGGTTCTCATAGGAATCCTGCATAGGGTTTCTGAGGCTGTAAATCTTTACAGAAGCAGAAAGCCTCATCTTTCTCCCGCAGAACAGCTGGTAATTTCAAACTGCTGACCTTGAGATCAGCAATCTGATTTGTAACCACTATGCTACCAGAGCTCCTAATGTGGTCCTTGTAGAGCCTGTAAAATCATTTGATCTGCCCCTGTTAAGGCAACCACAGTTCCAACCATCACATTGTTGTTAAGTGATGTCTAGTTGGTTCTGACTCATAGTGACCCTGTATAGATAGGGCTTCCTAGTAACTGGTGAGCTTGAACTGCCAAACTTGTGATTCAAACTGACTTTGTAGTCCAGCACATTAACCCACAGTGCCACACCATCCTATCTGGGGTGAATTAATGAAAAGTTTGACAACATATAGCAGTCTAATTTTTAAATTGATAAGTTTGTATGGCAAATGAATGATGTTATAAATCTCCAAATGATCTGGGGTAGAAAAAAGGTACCCCACCCCTGTCTTAGACACTTGTAATTTATCACAAGACTGTTTTTCCAAAGTAGTATTGTCAGCTAGAAAAAATTCAAAATTTAAATTTTATTACATATTCCCTGGCTATTTTATTAGGTTGTATCACTTTATAAGCAAATGGACTAGTTTTTAGGCTCAGCAATGGACTGTAAACCACAAAGATAGCAGTTCAAACCCTCCAGTTGCTCCTCAGAACCCTTATGCAGGGTTGCTATGAGTCGCAACTGACTAGTTGACACTTAACAACAACAGTATTCAGATGCCTATGGTGCTTTATTCTGATTATCCTTTCTAACTTCCTGTCATTCTAATGGATAAAAAATGAGTTATCATTCTTCCTTTCATTTGTATTCACTATTAATTTTTAGAACTTGCTCTTTGGAGACAGAATTTTTATTCCTTAGACTTTTTTAAACAATAAAAACATTATTTCATAAAGAAAAAAAATTTACTTTGAAATTGTTGTTGGCCCATTGTCCCAGACTGCTACCTTAAAGTAATATCTCTTCTCACCATATTTGCATTTTGGGGATTTCTAGATTAAGTTCTATTTTTTGGTTACAGTGAAGAAGTAGAAGTTCTAGACCTATTGATTTAAGATAACCTGAGAAATACTTCCTCATTCTGCCCCCAAGTCCTTTAGTGCATTAACTTAGATATAAAGGATATTATTTCATTTCTAGGATTTTGGGAGAACTATTACAAATACTTTTAATAAAGAGAAAGATTTTCCCATAAGATTGGTGTTTCTAAAAACAGCATTTTTATGATTTGCTTTATAAGTCTCATTACCCAACATTAAGGTAAATGGGTTTATGATCCAACATTGTCATAAAAGTAGAAGTAATTTACATGCAAAAAATAAACATTTATGGAGTAATTAAACTGCATTTCCCATTTCATGTTACTGAATTACCACATATCTGTTCACAT
Source organism: Chrysochloris asiatica (assembly GCF_000296735.1). Lineage (NCBI taxonomy): Eukaryota > Metazoa > Chordata > Mammalia > Afrosoricida > Chrysochloridae > Chrysochloris > Chrysochloris asiatica. The sequence goes on along the minus strand of NW_006408549.1, from coordinate 14,983,428 downwards.
TCAGGTTACCTCAATTCTAATTCACTATGCAAATTGAAAGACTCAGAACTCCCCAGATTTAATGAATACTTACTTAACTTTCATTAAGAAAACACTCAGAAATATTTTTCTAAGGATCCAGTTGCCTGCATAATATAATGAATCAGTTTCTATTTGCATCCTAGGATCTCATAGAAAAATCCTTAAAAAAAAAAAACAAACCCAAATCAAATCAGCTGTTGAGAAGATTTTGACTCATGGAGACCCCACGTGTTACCTAGTAGATCTGTTCCACAGAATTTTCTTGACTGTGATCTTTACAGAGGCACATTGCTAGATCTTACTTCTGTGGTGCTGTTGGGTGAGTTTGAACCACAAACCTTTAAGATAGGAACCAAGCAGGAACCATTTGCACCATCTAGGGACATTGAGGCATCTTTATATTGATGTATTAATCTTTCTGGAAGGAAATAATTAATTCACCTACTGGTGTTCTCAGAAGAGTCTTCATCAACAATATCTTGCCATTTGATGATATGATTTTAATGGTTGAAGGATTTTCATAGACTTAGTCACAGAAAACTTTATACTCTGGACTTGCTACACAACAACAGGACAAAATTTTATTCCATTCTGGGTACTACATTTTTAAGCATAAGAACTGACCAGGTGTACCTGATACAAGGGACAGTAGATAATTTGGAAATCTTTTCTGAATTGTAAAAGAGGAGGCAGACATTCTTGGCAAGGACTACAAGTGGCCTTCAGTACAGTTTATACAGACTTCTCTATGAATTAGAGTTCTACAAAGATGGGGATAAAAGTGGTAGGAGTCTATCTCAAGAACACTTACTTACTTATTAAAAAATGTTTACTGACCACAGTATATGGTGCAGTGGTTATGATGGTGAACAAGACAGAGTCTCTGTCACTGTGGGACTTACAGTCTAGCAGGAAAAAATGTGGAAATTGAGGCTGCATGACAGATTGCAATGAGGGTCGTATAGGGATTCATACATGGTAGCTGGTTGATGTCACGACCACTGTGATACCTCCTAACCCTTCAGTTCTATAACTCTGCTGGCTTTGTGCTTTGTGATCAGTAATATGACATTGCAAAATATGTTTCTAGCAAGGACTATCGATTGTGATTTTCTTGGTGACTTATTGGCCTATTTACAGTAATTCTGAAGTCTTGGCCTCATTAGCTTCGCTACTTATCCTCCTAGATAATTTACATTAATAATATGTCTGCTTTTTCAAAGATATGGAATTCTTTGATTTATGGAGAAAAGACTATTAAAATTAGAGACAAATTTTTTCAAGTTTAAAAAAAGTAGTTATATAAAGTCTGTAGACTCCTGCAATTCAAACAAATTTTCAACAATTCTATACTTGGTATTTTCTCACAATTTACTTCCTCTGAAATTGTGATAAAGTTTTACCAATAGTGTCCTACAATTGACAAATTATACCTTTTTATTACATAAAATAATAATGTATATTAAGTCAATGATATTTTAAATTTGATGTTTGTTGTTTCCCTTAAAAAAAAAATAATTCAGTGAGTACCCAATTGCATGAAGAATAGAATTTAAATTCCCCACCATACAATCCAAGGACCTACCCAATATATTTTCAGACTTCCAACATCATCCCTATAATGTCCAACTCTACAGACATGAAAAACAAACAAACCAAAAACTGAATATTTTAAGTATGTCTTCACACATGTTATTACCTTTCTTTGATGAATTTTCCTTCTCCCATTCATATGCTTGTCCCTGTTGGCATCTTACATATCAGCAGCCTTGCACAGGTAGTCCTCTCTTCATGTTGCACCAAGAAATACTACTTCAGTTTATAGACTTACTTTGAGTAACTCACAGTTTTCTGTTTTCTATCTTCTCTGCCTGGTTTCTCAACTCGACAAAGTTCTTATTTTCAAAGTGGTTTTAAGAGCTCCAAAAAAAGGAACTATATTCAGAAATTATATTTGACTAATTGCTGTTGTTGTTAGGTGCCATCGAGTCTGTACCGACTCATTAAAAACCCTATGCACAACAGAGCGAAACTGCCCGAAATGGGCCAACCTTACATTTGTTAATGCACTTGAGCCCATTATTGCTGCCACTTTGCCAATTCATCTAGCTGGGGGTCTTCCTCTTTTTCTCTGACCCTCCATCTTACCAAACATGATATCCTTCTCCAGTGACAGGTCCCTCCTGACAATAGGTCCAAAGTATGAGAAACGAAGTTTGGCCATTGTGACCTCCAAGGAGTGCTCTGGCTGCACTTTTTCCAACACAGATCTGTTGCTTCTTTTGGCAGCCCATGGTACTTTCAATATTCTCCTCCAACACCAGAACTCAAAAGCATCAATTCTTCTACAATTTTCTGTTTTCACTGTCCAGCTTTTG
>NW_006408549.1:14963722-14980004 GCF_000296735.1 Chrysochloris asiatica | reverse complement strand
CTTCAATAGACCTTGGACTTCCTCCTTCAGTATCATTGGCTCTTGATCATATGCTACCTCTTGAAATGGTTGAACATTAATGGTACAGTGACTCTGTGTATTCTTTTCTTTTCTTTTTTTTTAATGTTTTATTGTGAATTATGTGATAGTTTACATGGGAGAACATTACTTCCTTCCATCTTTTTTTGATGCTTTCTGCATCATTCAATAATTTACCCAAAGAATCCTTCAGTAATGAAAGTCGAGGTTTGAATTTTTTTCTTCGGTTCCCCCAGCTTGAGAAATGCTGAGCGTGTTCTTCCTTTTTGGTTTTCTGGCTCCAGATCTTTACACATTTCATTGTAATATTTGGCTTTATCTTTTTGAGCTGACCTTTAAAAGTTTCTGTTCAGCTTTTGTACCTCCTCATTTTTTCCATTTGCTTAACATCTCTACTCTGGAAAGCAAGTTTCAGTGTCTCTTCTGGCATCCATTTTGACCTTTTCCTCTTTCTTGTCTCCTTAATGAATTTTTGCTTTCTTCCTGTATGATGATCTTGATGTCATCCCACAACTCTTTTGGTCTTTGTTTTTTAGTGTTTAATGTATCAAATCTGTTGTTCAAATGATCTCTAAATTCAGATGGGATATATCCAAGGTCGTATTTTGGATCTTGTGGGCTTATTTTCATTTTCTTCAGCTTTTGTTTGAATTTGCCTATGAGCAATTGATGATCTGTTTCACAATCTGCTCCTGGCCTTGTTTTGACTGATGATATGGAGTTTTTCCATCATCTCTTTCAACAGATGTAGTCAACTTGATTACTATGTATTCCATCTGGTTAGGTCCATGTGTAGAGTCATCTCTTGTGCTGTTTAAAGAAGGTATTTGAAATGAACGAAGCATTGATTTAAAAAAAGTTTTATTGTGAACTATATGATAGTTTATGTGGGAGAACATTAGCTTTACATTCATCCAATTGTATATCATTTCATTGCCATGGTTACAATCCCCTCCATGAATCATCAACCAACCAAAAGTTATACCTTACAAACCTGCCCCCTGGTTGTCAGCACCCATCCCCTCTCCCTCTCTGGGTCTAGAGTCCCCAGCATCTCCATCTCTTCACATCATCATCTCTGCCTCCATCTCTGGTGTCACTGTTTCTCTGGGTAGGGTCCCACACTCCACTATTCTCCCTTGATGGTCCCAACAACCTCCGCTCCTGGACTGCAAAGTCAATCACTCCCCTCCTTTTGCTACAAAACATCCACCTTTACATTTCCAACTCTCACAGTGAGTCCTGATAGCAATTATTCACTATTGTGCCACATGAGTGCTATCCCCATCTTCTTTTATCAGCCCCACCCAGACAGATTGGAAAATGCTCAGTGGAGATTCTACCTTGCTCTGCGTCCTCTGGATCTAGGCTCCCTCTTGAAAGCTTGTAAGCCAGTCACTTCTTGCTTTAGTAGCTCCCCATTTTGTGTAGTCAATGTCCAAGTTGCCCATCCCTGTCTACCCTGTGTATTGAGGGGTTAGGAATGAGCCTCACTATAAATATATGTTCCCTCTTTTGAGCTAATGCATCCATAGGTTTAGGTCAAGTTCATAAAATTGTATCAGATTACTCTCTTTTTCCTCTTCTTTTTTCTAGTGGAGCTCTGATCATCCAGCCATTGAAGATAGATCAAGTAGGTATTATCTGAAAATGTGGGTGTCCTTGTGCATATGCCCTCTCTTCTTATCATCTGGACACTTCACTCTCCACTCTAATCCTTTGTGGCTGTGTCACTGACTCTGCGCCCAGGAATCCCGAGGTCTTGCCACACTGCTGGCCAACCAGGTCTCTACCCGTGTTCACAGGAGTCTACTGAACGTAGACTGAAAAACTGAAAACAAAAATGTCAGCATGACATACTACTAGAATAAGCAAACTGTTTGTCAGGAAAGCCATCAAGGCAAGCAATCAAGTTCCTTCAGGACAAACTCCCCTCTAAGACTGAAACTCAAAGGGAACATACGAACAGGCATATAAACTTGCTGGCAACCACATTGGTCTACTGATGAGTGAAAGAGGGAGAAAGGCAGCAATGAAGAAATGGGCTGAGTTCAACCACAGTCCATTGAATCGCGTTGACCTGGAGATGAGAGAGAGAAGAGGAAGGGCTGGTTGTTCCAAAGTGTAGTGAGAACTGGGGACACTTGAGCTCATGGACAAGGATATAGCCACAGAAAGCTAGAGCTGAGAGTGAAGCATCCAGCTGATGTGATGTGAGGGGAGAAGCACAAGAACTCCCAAATTTGTAGACAGTACCCATTTGACCTAGCCTTGATGATTTGATTAAAAACTTTTTTTTTGATAAAGGAAACAAGAGTAAATTACTACAATTTGATGAACCTGACCTATACTTACGGAGGTAGTAACTCTAAATACCAACACAGAGGGAAGGAGTCTCTACTTCAAGTATCAATGCTATCCTCTCTGTACACAGGGTAGATAGGAATGGGCAACTTAGACATTGGCTACCTAAAATGAGGGGGCAATAAAGGCACAAAGTGACTGACTTACAAGATTTCAAGGGTTTTAAGTTTAAGAGTATGGGGTTGGGGGAGACAGAGTTCCCACTGAGTAGTTTTCATTTTGTCTAGATGGGCCTGGTGAAAAGAAATGCGGATAAGATTCGTATGATTCAATAGTGAATAATTGTTATCATTACTAATTGTGACTATCATAATTGTAAAGGTAGAAGTTTTGTAACAAAAACAAGGGAATGGTAAATCTTACAATCCATAAACAGAGGACCCTAGGACCTTCAAGGGAGACGAGCACAAGCAAAATGCAGGACTTTATCCAGAGAATCAGTGACACCAGAGAAGGAGGCAGAGATAGGGTCATGACTAGGGGAAGCGGCTAAGGACTCTAGATTCATGGGAAGAGAGGGATGAGAGCTGGCAGCCAGGAGGCAGACTTGCAGAATGTGCCTTTTTGAGGTATATGCCTGAGTGTTTTTTTTTTTTTTTTAAAGCTAAAGTGAATAGAGAGAAATACTGTTAACTGATGGTACATGGAGGGGATTATAATCATTATAATGAAACAAGATGTATGATTTGTTGAATGTAAAACTGATGATATGTCCTGTAAACTTTCACTCAATCACCAATAAAAACCTTAAAAAAAATCCACATACAGAAAAAAATTTTCAAATAAAATGGATAGAAATATTAAAACAAAAACAAGGAGATATCATCTTACTCCAGCATTAATAGCAAAGATCAAAACAACAGGAAACCATACAGGCTGGGTTGTTCCCACACTGCTGGTGGGAATGTAAAATGGTATAACCACTGTGGAAAATGGCATGGTGCTTTCTCAAAAAGTTGGAGATAGGAATACTGTATGATGCAACAATCCTTCTACTTGGTATGTGTTCTCAAGAAATAAGAGCTGTGACATGAACAGATATGCACACCCATGTTAATTGAGAAATTATTCACAATAGCAAATAGATGGAGACAGCCTAAATGTCCATCAACAGAAGAATTGTTAAACTTTTCTACATACAAACAATGAAATACTATGCAACATTGAAAAATAATGATGAATCTGCAAAGCACCTTACAACGTGGACAAATCTGGAGAACATTTTGATGAATGAAATTAGTTAATCTCACAAGGAAAAATATTGTATAAGTTCACTGTTGCAAAAAGTTAAGGAAAGGTTTTCTTGATAGATGAAACATTCTGAGATAGCTCCTTTTAAAGATAATGGGACGAAAAAATGAACTAACTTCCATGTTAGTGTCTTATACACACTATTTCTAGGGTCCCACCCAATCATTTTATAGGAGGTACAAATGATTTGGTAAGCCAGAAACAGTAAATAAATTTACTGTACCACAGTATAGCATAAAGAATCACTGTCCCATTCTGCACCATCCTCACAATAATGAGACATAGTTAGTATATCTGAAAACACTTTGATTCTTCTAGATCTCACTTTAAATTTTGTTACATGAGTCCAGAACCATGTTTAGACTAGGGATAATTATTTCCCACAACTAAGACAAATCTATTCTGTGTACACTGTCCAATGCCCTATGAATTATAATGCTTTCTAGTCTGCCTCCTGGGGACAAGTTATTTTCCCAGCCTTTTTTGAGTACTCCCTGATTTTATCCTATATGGTTGTTTCTTCCCAACCTTAGTCTTGGTTAGTTTCTTATGCACATATAGTTAAATCTTCTAAGGGATCCTTTGTAGATCTCCAGAGTTCTTTCTCTGTATACCTCTCTTCTGTGTAGTACTCTGTCCTATAAACACGGGTCACCTTGGTCTCTTCAGACTCAGCAATTTTCTCTTTAATTACACCTGGGTTCCTTTTCTGTACGCCATGGACTAGAAACCTCATCAAGGCAATAAGCTGGGGCAATCATTCTTTCTTGTCTCTCAGGGGTCTCTGTTTTTGTTATTGTTGCCGGATATGTCTTAAAATTGTATTTTGCACAGTTTTTGTTTTTCTACTGGTATGTGTGTACATATTTGTGTGTGTCAGAAGCAAGTCTGGCTTTTGTCACTCCATCTTGGCAAGAAGTAGAACTCCTCTAATTTATTCTTTAAAATGCTGCTAGAGTGATTTTTCTAAAGGACATATACAATGATGTCATTTCTACGCCTTGGTTTCTTATTTACATATGTATCATTTGTAACTTCACTTTGTTCTTCATTCTAGATTCTCTCCATGTTCTTTTTTTACACCCCCAATTTTTTGTCTGGATTAAATTACCTGTTTTTCCCTAAATACTTTGTGTGTGCCATTTCCTTCTCTCCCCCTAGTCTTCCAACATTAAGAATTACCCTCTCTTAAGATTTTCTTGAAGAAGCTTTGGTAGCGTAGTAGTTAAGAATCAGGCTGCTAACCTCAGGGTCAGCAGTTCAAAACTACCACCTGTTCCACAGGAGAAAGATGAGGCTTTCTGCTCCTGTAAAGATTTACAGCCTTGGAAACTCTGTACAGGGTCACTATGAGTCGGAACTGATTCCACAGCACATAACAACAAGCTTTTCTTGACCTTTTATTTTTGTTGCTCAGAATTGATCATTTTTCTTCATTTGTACTTCCACTAATCTTGTACTTACTTTATTATAAAATTTAATACACTGTCATAGTTATTGGATTTTATGAGGGGGTTCAAAAAGTTAATGGAAAAATTCCAGTATCTTTTAATTCCATGAACTTTTTGAAGCCCCTTTTTTATCTCTCTTGTGAAGACAGGAATAAAGTCTTCCTTAGACTTCATCTCCTCATTGTCAAACTCCATGCTTGGCACATAATGAAGATTCAATAAGCTGTTGAATAAATTAATAGAGAGTTGGAATAGTGAAATTAATATATTATGTATGAAAGGATGTACCTTATATTACAGTATTTCTCAACGAAGGCTTTGAACCGATTCAAAACAGTTGAGTAATGGCTAATGGAAGCAAGGGACACATACACATTGCATAACAACAAAATCTCATGCATGGTAAATTTTGACCTGGGTAGGAAACAGATTTCATGGAGACCAGGATGGCCAAACTTAATCTCTCATGTTTTGTATATATTGTCCAGTTGCTGGAGAAGGATCTCATGTTTGGTAATGTGGAGGGTCAGAGAAAAAGAGGAAGACCACCAGTGAGATGGGCTCAAGATTGCCAACAATTGTGAGATTGGCCAAGGACTGGGCAGTATTTCATTCTGTTGTGCACAAGGTCACTATGAGTTGATATTGACTTGATGGTACCAAACAACAACAGGAAACAGTCAGGAACACTGTGCTCCAAGGTGGTTGTTGACTATTGATGTGTGTTGGCTGCCATCTTTGAGCCTGGTACTGCTACCTAATTTGTACTCTGGTCAGAATCTGAATGCAAGGGATTTAGGTGCTCTGTAATGTGTACACTGCTCTTGTTTTCCATTGACTATGACTAGACTGGAATTCTGATGTGGTGCTGTGGGTTAAAGTGCTGGACTGCAAAGTTGGTTTGAACTGTAAGGTCGGTGGTTCAAGCTCACCAGCTACTTCTTGGAAATCCTGTACAGGGTTACTTTGGGTCAGAACTAACTTGACAACATTTAACAACAACAACAACATGACTGGACTATTTTGAACTGGTTTGAAGCCCTGTTCTCAGGCATAGCTATACATTAGAATAATAAGACTGCTTGAAAAAATTCTGATTCTAGGTTTCATGAATATTAGATCCCAGATATAAGTATATTTTTTAAGCTACCTACATGGTTCAAATGTGTACCCCAAATTGAGAAAGTCTACCTCACCAGTCACTCTTTGGAAGCCCTATACAGGGTCACTATGAGCTGGAACCAACTCCATGGCACAACAATAACAATTTATTTAGGATTTTTAAAATATGGTTTTACTGAAGTATAATTTGCGTACCATGAAATTCATCCATTATAACTGTGTTGTTAGTTATTGTTGAGTTGATTCTAACTCATGGCAACTCCATGTGTACAGAGTAGAATTGATTCATAGGTTTTGAAGGCTGTGAATTTTTGGTACGTCGGGATTCGTTTTCAAAGGTTCACTTGTGGGTTCAAACTAATACTGCAAAATGGTAACCTTGCTGCCTGTCTCAAGAAAAGCCAATTATTCGGAGACAGGAACATGGTAAAGCAAGGAAGATTTAACGTATATCGGATATTTAGGAGACAGAGGGACATCATGTTCTCCAAAGACTGTCTCATCAAGAAGAAAGGGGAAAAGAATTTATAGGGATTTAGGACATGAGATGGAGGTCTGAGACTTTCAGGAACTTTTCTATTGTTCTGCTTATCTCAAATTGTGATAATCCCTGGAGGAAGACTAGAAACTTCTTTATTCCTATAACAGTCCTCAGGGTGAGTGTTAATTTATATTCGCAGTTCTGGTGTGGTGCTGTGGGTTAATGCGCTGGACTGCAAAGTCAGCTTAAACCCCAAGGCGGTGGTTCAAGCTCACCAGCTGCTCCTCAGAAACCCTATACAGGGTCTCTATGAGTCAGTGTTCACTTGATGACACTTAACAACAACAACAACCTTAAAGAAAGTTCAGAACAAGGTTAGCAATAATGAACTCTCTCTTAACAAGATGGAGTTGCTTTAGCCAATTGTGGTTCCAACTCCCCTCCCTTTTATTAATTTCCCATTCTTGGTGTAGTGGTGTGGTGGTTATATGCTGTGGATTTGGTTCTGATTCATAGCTACCTTGAATAGGGTTTCTGATGCTGTAAATCTTTAATGTAGCAGAAAGCCTCATCATTCTCTTGCATTCTTGGGGTCTGGCTACTTCCTGCTGACTGGGGCATAGATCAGGACTCATGAGGGAAACAGGCTACTGAGGGGTCTTGTAAGCCAATGGAAGTCAGTGATTTCTTGTTGGATTTGGTGGCTCCTCTCAGTCTGTAAAGGATGATAGGACAAGTTAGTCAATGCAAAAGCATTAGCTGTTTGGGCACTCTTAGTTTTGCCTCCTGTTATTTATCTTAAGTAGGTAGGGTTGTTGTTGTTGTTGTTAAGTGCTGTTGAATTGATTATGACTCACAGTGGCCCTGTATAGAATTTCTGAGCATGTGGTGGATTTGAACCACTGATCTTTTGGTTCAAATTGACCCTGTGTTCCAGTGATTATTCTACAGTGCCACAGGAGGACTCCAGGACTCTAGGAGAGCTATTTTCCTACTTTGGGCTCCTGGTTACTCTAATTCTCACCATTGTGATCACAGTAATCCTTATTAGCACTTGCATAGCCTGCCTACCTGGAGTTCTAGTGTGGCATTGTCGGATAAGCACTGGACTGCTAGACACAAGGTTGGAAGTTCAAACTCACCAGTTGCTCCTCAGAAATATAGGGTCACTATGAGTCGAAACCAAATCAAAGACCTTAACAAAATCAGTTCTACCTCTCTGGACTCATGCACAGTATGTCTTCTTGGTGATAGCACAGATGCAGCCTGCTTTTGTTAGGGTAATGCCTGGCAAGCTCCTCCTGTGAGGCAGTTTTTGTTCTTGTTTGGGCTGGGGGTGGGGGGTGGGGGGAAATGGCTCAAAACTTACTTTCAAATGCACTCTGCTTCTGACTCCTGCAGTTCAGCCATCAGATGTGTATGGGGTAAGAAAGAAAAACTGGCCTCTGAACACTTAAACCTAGGCACAAAATGGAATTAAGCTTTGATTGACTGGAGTCCATTGCAGGTAAAATACCTTCAGATTTCCTGTTTAAAGCATATTCATCTCTAGGTCAGAGATTGAAGACAGTCATATCAATGACTAAAACTTGCACTTTGGTGGGTTCCTGGATGGCAGCTATAGCAATTTCAATTTATGATGCCACGGCTTTCACCAGGGCTTCAAATAGGAGTGGCATTTCTATAAGGCTTATTGTAGAATTGAGCCAAATGCACATCACCTTGTTCAGAGTGATTTTTCCCCCTCTAACACATTTACCTGGAGTCCTGGTGTGGCACTGTGGGTTAATGCGCCAGACTGCAAAGCCATTTGAACTGCAGGGTCAGTGGTTCAAGCTCACCAGCTGCTCATTGGAAACCCTATACAGGGTCGCTATGGGTTGTAATTGGCTCGACCGCACTTAACAAAACAACAACACATTTACAGTGCAGGCCTACTGTAAGCAGAATGCAAATAAAAATGTTATTACTCTTCATAAAGATTATCTAATCCATGTGATGGTTTATTTCATGAGCAGCATATTTAATGATTTCAAATACCACTCATTCACTAAGGTAACCTAATTGTCGATAGAAACCTAAGACATGTAGTACAAAAGTAAAGGATATGACAGTAGATATTAATAATACATATATTTTTACCAGTCCATAAACTTAGATTGCCAAAGTGAAGCAACCTTAAAAATGATAGAGATTTGAACAAAGTCTAATGACCTCAGAAGACCAAGACCTTAGAATAGCCATTTTCTTCTGTCCACTAGCACTCTCTTGCTGCAAATCTAAAAGAAGTAATTCTGGGTGTGGTACTGTAGGATAAACACTCAAGCACAAAGTCAGTTTGAACTGCAAGGTCTGCAGTTCAAAGTCACCACTTGCTCCTTGGAAACTGCATACAAGGTTTCTATGTGTCAGAATCCACTTGACAGCATTTAGCAACAGCAACAAACAACATGTGACAGATTTTTTAAAAGGTAAACACAATAAACTTCAATTTATTCTAGCAGGATGCTGATAGATTCTTTCTGATGTCTCTTTCAGCAGATAACATTTTGGGGTAAATCAGGTAAGGTCTGGGGTCAAGTCTCTCTTACCTATGAAAAATATATGATTAACAGTATAACATAAGATGAATCCTCTTGTAGGGGTCTATCAAAAACATTCCAAATGTTCTTTTCAAGGGAAAATCCCCCTGCTATACCAATAGCCATGAATCACTTTCTCAGAAGCCTTGATTACCACAACTATAGGACAAAGCCACACTGGAGAAATCATTCAGTCTCTTGAAAAGCTGACCCAGACTGAGGCTGATCACTTCTGTGAATCTGGATTCAAAATGTGCTACAGATTTCCTTTAAAGTCCATTTCTCTGAACAGATTGAACCCTTAAAAAAAGAGCACAATGCTCAGAGCAAAACCTCAGCAGACTCTCTGAATAACAGTTTAAATTAAAATGGCCTGTAGGCATCAATTTATTTGTAAGACTTAAAGTGCAAGAGGAACTGAGCAGAAACACCAACATCACTAGGCCAATGATGTTAAACCCTCCACAGAAAAAACCCCTGAAACACCTTGTATCAAGGAGAACAAACACCATGAGGCTCTGCCTGTAGTGCTTGTAACAGCTACATTCTGTGAACCTTAGGTTGTATGTGAACATGAGCATAGAAACACTTAGTTATTAAGAACATGAAACTATTTCCATAGATATTGAGCAGAAAAAAATGCTGTCATTTTACTCTGTAAAATAATAGTTAGTACGTGAGTCCTTTCTAGTCATGGTTAAGTGGAAATTTGGAAGAGATTCATATTTGTACCCAAAGGGAGGTGAACCAATAGAATGCAGAAATCACTAATAGCACATGCAAATAACATTTTGCTGAAGATGCAACAGCACATAGGAAACTGCTAGAAATTCAAGTCAGATTTGGAAGAGGACATGGAACTAGAGATACCATTGCTGACGTCAGATGTATATTGGCTGAAAGCAGAGAATATCAGAAAGATGTTTACCTGTGTTCTATTGGCTATGCAAAAGCTTTCAATGATAACAAAATTTGGATAATATTGTGAAGAATAGACAGCTCATTGTGCCTTGAGGAACCTGTATATAGACCAAGAGGCAGTTAGAACAGAACAAGAAGAAACTGAGTGATTTAAAACCAGGAAAGTGAATTCCAGGGTTGTATCCTTTCACCATACTTATTCACTCTATATGCTGAGCAAATAATCTGAGAACCTGGATTATATGAAGACGAACGTAGCATCAGGATTGAATGAAGACTCATTAACAACCTATGTGTGCAGATTATACAACCTTGCTTGCTGGAAATGAAGAGGACTTAAAGTACATACTGATGAATATTAAAGATTACAGCTTCAGTCTGGATTGCACCTCAATGTAAAGAAAACAGAAATTCTCATAACTGGACCAATAAATAGCATCATGATAAATGGAGAAGATTGAAGTTGTCAAGGATTTCATTTTGGTTGGATCTAAAATAAACACTCATGAAAGCAGTAGTCAAGAAATTAAAAGACAAATTGTGTTAAGTAAATCAGCTGCAAAAGACCTCTTTAAAGTGGTAAAGAGCAAAGATGTCACTTTGATGACTAAGATGTACCTGACCCAAGCCGTGGTATTTTCAATTGCATCATATGCACGTGAATGGTGGACAATGGATAAGGAAGACTGTCAAAAAATCAATGCATTAAAATGATGATGCTGGAAAAGAATATTGAAAGTGCCATGGTTGTTGTTGTTGTTAAGTGCCATTGAGTCAGTGCTGACTCATAGCGACCTTATACACAGCAGAACAGAACACCGCCCAATCCTGGGCCAACCTCACTATTGTTGTCACACTTGAGCCCATTGATGCTGCAACTTTGCCAATCAATCTTGCTGGGGGTCTTCCTCTTTTTCTCTGACCCTCCACCTTAGTACCATAGTGTGCCAGAAAAACAAACAAATATGTCCAAGGAGAAGTGCAAATAGAATGTTCCTTAGAAACCAGAAGGACTAGACTTTATCTCTTGTACTTTGGACATGTTATCTATCAGGAGGGATCAGTGCCTAGAGAAGGACATCATGCTTGGTAAAATGAGGAGCCAGTGGAACAGAGGAAGACACCCAAGGAGATGGACTGTGGCAGCAACAATGTGTTCAAATGGAACAATGATTGTGAGGATGGGTCAGGACTAGGCAGTGCTGTATTCTATAGTGCATGGGGTCACTATGAGTTGAAATCTACTTAATGGCATCTAACAGCAACAGTCATGGTTATTATAACTTTGCTAAGTTTACTAATAAAAGTTTTAATCTGAAGAATTATAAATCTAAGCCTGTTAGACAAATTTCTTTTGTCTAGAAAATAAGTGCTAAAATACTCTTAATATTTCCATATAAAACCCCATATTGATGTTTTAGTTTATTCAGTGGCTTATATCTGTTCTTGATGACTTTTGATTAGTTGTAGTTTGTGAACTTCTATCACCTTCCAAAGTTACGGAAATATTGATTTAATCTCATAGGTTCCAAATTCAAATTATCAGTCCTTTCTGTACATCCAGTTTAGTCCATTTTCCTGTTGGAAATTTTTTGTTAAGCATTTCATCTCATCAGCAGGGCATGAATAGAAAATTTCAAAGGACAGCTCTAGAAGACAAAATACTATAATGAAATGTGTAAAGATCTGGAGTTAGAAAACCAAAAGGGAAAAACACGTTCAGCATTTCTTAAGTTGAAAGAATTGAGTAAAAAATTCAAGGTTTTACTTGAAATACTGAGGAATTATTTAGGTAGAATATTGAATGATACAGAAAGCATCAAAAGAAGATGGAAGGAATACACAGAGTCACTGCACCAAAACAAAACGATCAATGTTCAACTATTTCAATAAGTTGAAATAGTTGAAATACAGAAATATTTCAAGAAGTTGAAATACAGAAGAAAGAAGTCCAAGGTGCACTGAAGGTATTGGCAAAGAACAAGGAACTAGTAATTGATGGAATACAAATTGAAATCTTTCAACAAAATGATGTAACATGGGGGTCACTCATTTATCTATGCCATGAAATTTGGAAGACACCTACCTGACCAACTGACTGGAAGAGATCGATATTTGTGCCTATTCCAAAGAGAGGTGACCCAACAGAATGTGGAAATCATCAGACAATACCATTAGAATCACATGCAAGTAAAATTTTGCTGAAGATAATTCCAAATGGCTGCAACAGCTTATTGACAGGGAACTTCCAGAGGTTCAAGCCAGATTCAGATGAGGACTTGGAATGAGGGATATTATTGCTGATGTAAGATGAATCTTGGCTGAAAGCAGAGAATACCAGAAAGAGGTTTACCTGTGCTTTATTGACTATGCAAAAGCTTTCGATTTTGTGAATTATGACAAGCTATGGACAACACTGCTAAGCTTCGTCTCTCATACTTTGGACAAATTGTCAGGAGGAAACAGTCACTGGAGAAGGATGTCATGCTGGGTAAGATGGAGGGTCAGCGAAAAAGAGGAAGACCCCCAATGAGATGGATCAGCCAGGTGGCATCATTGATGGTGTCAAGTGTGGCAGCGGTAGTGAGGTTGGCCCAGGATTGGACATTATTTCGTTCTGCTGTGCATGGGGTCGCTATGAGTCGGTTCCGACTCGACGGCACCTGACAATAACAACAACATGGACAACACTGTGCAGAATGAGTATTCTAGAACACTTAATTGTGCTCATGCAGAACCTGTGCATAGACCAAGAGGCAGTCGTTTGAACAGAACAAGGGGACACTGAATGGTCTAAAATCAGGAAAGGTGTGCGCCTGTGTTACATTCTTTCACCATACTTATTCAATCTCTATGCTGAGCAAATAATGTGAGAAGTTGTATTATATGGAGAATGTTGCATCCAGATTGGAGACAGAATCGTTAACAACCTGCCATACAACCTTGATATAACCTTGCTTGCGTAAAAGTGAAGATGAGTTAAAATACTTACTGATGAAGATCATAGATCATAGCCTTCAGTATGTTTCACCTCAATATGAAGAAAACCCAAATCCTCACCTCTGAATTAATAAATAACATCATAATAAAGATTGAAGATCTTTATCTGGATGTTATTTATTGGTTCAGTGGTGAGAATTCAATCTGGAGAAAAGACTGAAGTTGTTAAAGACTTAATTTTGCTGGAATATACTATCAACAAACATGGAAATAGCAGTCAAGAATCCAAACAACATATTCCATTAATCAGATCTGCTGCACAAAACCTCTTTAAAGTGTTTAAGAGCAAAGACGTCAGATTGAAGACTCAGGTGCACCTGACCTAAGCCATGATATTTTCAGTTGCTTCATATGCATGTCAAAGTTGGACAATAAATAAGAAGACCATAGAATAATTTATGCCTTTGAATTATGGTGTTGGAGAAGAATAGTAAGGGTATCATGGACTGCCAGAAGAACAAACAAATCTGTATTGGAAGAAGTATAACCTGAATTCTTCTTAGAAGCCAAAAAGGCCAGACTTCGTCACTCATACTTTGGACATATTGTCAGGAGAGACAAGTCCCTGGAGAAGGACATCGTGCTTGGCAAAGTAAAGGGACAGTGAAAAAGAGGGAGATTCCTAACGAGATAGATTGGCATAGTCGCAGCAACAATGGTCTCAAATGTAGCAGTAATTCTGAGGATGGTGCAGTTCCGGGCAGTTTTTCACTCTGTTGTGCATAGGGTCACTATGAGTCAGAATTGATTTGATGGTACTTAACAACAGCAACGAAGTTTAGTCCATTTTTCTATTGGAAATTTTTTGTTAAGCACTTCATCTGGTCAGCAGGGCATGTCAGTAAAGAAAAACAAAATAAAACAAAACTGAGGCTTAGAAACAGTAAGCTTTCAGAACAAAATGAAACAGAAAAATTAAATTTAGTTTGAAACTCAAACTTACAAAACATCATATAACGGAGATATATGGGAACTCAGATTTTGTTTCCCTCTTTTAAAGTATACATTAATTCGTTGATACTGCTAACCCATGATACTGTGTACCAACAGCATTTGAGGGAGACTTCATTTTATTTTAATATTTTTCTATAGGATTATAATTGAAAAATTTCCAATTAGGATGTATTTGAGATGCTTGTCCAATTAGTCATTCCTTAGCCAGTACTTACAAATACACACATGAACACATACTTAATTAAACCTGGATCAAAACCAGAACAAAAACCCAAATTGTTTCTGAGTTTCAACAACTCAGAAATACATTTATGGATATCCAGTCTACTTGAATGGAGCTCTGGTAGCGTAGTGGTTATGAATCGGGCTGCTAACCTCACAGTCAGTAGTTCGAAACTACCAGCTTTTCCCCAGGAGAAAGATGAGGCTTTCTGTTCCTGTAAAGATTTACAGCCTCGGAAACCCTGTTTGAGTCGGCACTCGACAGGGTCGCTATGAGTCGGCACATAACAGCAACACCAGCAGTCTACTTGAAGAGTCCTGGTGTGGCGCTGTGGGTTAATGCGCCAGCCTGCGAAGTCATTTGAACTGCAAGGTCAGCTGTTCAAACTCACCAGCTGCTCCTCAGGAACTCTATACAGGGTCGTTATAGGTCAGAACCGACTCGATGACACTTAACAACAATTCTACTTCTCCCAGAAAACATATTACAGTTGTTTCTATCCTCGCAGGATGAACCAGAATAAAACCAGAAACAGAACCAGAAAATAAAAACAAAACAGAAGTAAACTAAAGAAAGAGAACTCCAAGTTCTGAGTTAGTTTTAAAACAAAAATCTCAACAATCTGAAAAGGCTTGCAGTAGAAAAAAATTTCCTGGGACAGTTCCTTGGTACCAACTGTACTCTTGTCTCAGGAGTGTCCCACCAGAACTGCTTGCTAACCTTGTCATGGGATTTTCACCTATTCTTGAATTTTCTTCACAGGATTTATCACCTTTTCTTTGACTCAGCTGGTCTTCCTCACAGGACTTACCACCCGTTCTTGTATTGTCCTCACAAGTTATTTACCTGTTCTTAGAAGGGAACTGATGCCCCATTAGCCATTACAGGGGACATGATGTTGCTGTTGTTAAGTACCATCGAGTCGATTATGACTTATTGTGATCCTGTATAGGGCTTCTAAAGAGTGACTGGTGAGCTTGAACCACTGACTTTGCAGCTCAAACTGACCTTGCAGATCAGCGCATTTAACCCACAGCCCCAAACCAGGGCTCACAGGGGACTTACACTCCTCCGATGATGTGTTTGGTCCTAGTCAAATGTTTCTCTCTCTGCTGTTATCTCATGTGGCAAAGATTCCTCTTCTGTTGTTGCCACTGCAAGGCTAAGGACCAGAAACCTCCTAAATCTACAGAGGGGTGCACCATCTCCGCTCTCTGTACTCCTCAGGACTGGACACAGAGTGGAGCACCACCTTAGGTACCAACTTTATTACCCCAACATGTACTGGGGGCCATGTAGTGTTACAAAGAAAATGAACTTTTCTTCTTTAAAGGATCATATAACAACAACAAAAAAGCTACCAATGTTTAAGGATGTGTCTGAGATATGCTGCCGTGGTTTCCCATTTTTCTTATAGGATTCAAATTTTTCTCCATAGCACACAATACTAACTGTGACCTTATGTCTTTTATTAATAATTTGACTCTGTACTCCAGTGGTAACAGCAGTTATGTTAAAGAATCTAGACAAAGGTGTTGAAAAGCCTAAGTGCAAAATTTTGTAAGTCCATCTGCAATACCCCTCTCTGAACATTTTTCTAATATTTTCCAAAAACTCAAAATTTGTCAGGATGCTCATCTCATTAATTAATTTTATCCTCTGAACTGTCAGCTTAAGTTCTCTACTCTACCTCTGGCTCTAAAAGACTAGTAGCTTTATTTAAAGATTTTTAAATTTCTCATATATTAATTATAAAGCTAATCAGTGTTAAAATAAAAGTCTTTAAAAATATTTCAAGATTTAAAAAAATCCTCATATTTATTTCTCTAAATCTAAATTTGGCTTTTTAAGATTCTTTAACAATGCCTAGACCTAACTGGTAGCGTAGTGGTTA
>NW_006408549.1:14959438-14963622 GCF_000296735.1 Chrysochloris asiatica | reverse complement strand
CCGACTCGATGGCACTTAACAACAACAACAACAAGACCTAACTAGCATGCTGCCAATGAGTTTAGTTTTACTTCCGGTAACTCTATAAGCAAAACAGGGATTGCTCTTTTGGTTTTCTGAGACTGAAAGTCTTTATGGGAACAAACAGCCTAATTTTTCTCTCAAGGGGTGGCTAGTGGACTGGAACTGCTGACTCTGCAGTTAGCAGTCCAATGTTCAACACATTGAGTTATCAGGTCTCTTTCGACAATGAATTGGGAAGGATTATTTTTTATCTTCTTTAACTTGATACCTGGCTCATATGAATTCAGACTGAGTATATTCTTCCACCTCTGGCTCACATCTAAAGATAAAAAAAATGATGCTTGTTAATTCATTTGAATATGTGTAGACTGGACCAGTTGATGGAAAACCAGTTGGCGGCTTAATACCTTCAGTGTAGTTTTCCCCTATATGAGGACTCAGGAAAAGAATTTAGTAGGAAACTTTTTTTGTAATATCTAATTCAAATTATTTTTTGAAGAAGTTTGTTTGAAACTTGGTACAAAAACAAAGATGTGTTGAAATGGAAGCATTTATTTTCTGTAATGTTAAAATAATAAGAACAAATAACTCATAAGCACACATGTATGGACATTAAAAAAAAAAAAAAAGAGGTAAAAAAATATTCTTAACACAATAATACCATCCAGAGGCAAAATCATACTTTTGTGGGTATGATTACTTTAGAAAGTCTTATTATGTATCAGTTAAAGTAAATAAATTTTCTACAGCACACTCTTGAAATGAACTTCATGTAAATATCATGGAAGGAAATCAGGATTTATGCTAGTATAAATAAGATTAAACAGGCTTATATTTTCTATGTTGCAATATCACATCATCTTTAAAACAGTGTGATAAAAAGCAAAACAATACACATACACATACAAAAATAATCCTGGTATGGCGCTGTATGATAAGCACTGGACTGCAAACTTGGTTTGAACTGCAAGGTCGGTGGTTCAAACTCTTCAGCCCCTTGGACACCCTCTGTGGATCACTATGAGTTGGAAATGACTTGACAGCACTTAATCACAACAATATATGCTTTTTCATTAGGATTCTTTGGTGGAGGCTGTATCCTAAGCTGTAATTTCTTTACACATTCAACAAAAGAAAAAAAAAAAACATGTTCCCTTTAAATGATCAGGGCACAATTCCAATGAAAATGTAAAACCCTCAAGACTGCCAAAAGAGGGAGTCAAACCCAAACAGAAGGAATCCAGGGGTAAAATAGAATGCCCTCACACAAACTTAGCTCCTTCATACTCCATATGCCTTAAGGCTCTAATACCTAATCAAGTCCTTCTGTAAGAATGGTGACCCTACTCACAGAACAAAAAAACTTAAGTTCCTGTTCTATCCTTAAAGGACTTATGTGAGTCTTAAGGGACTCATGGCACTTAACAACAACAACAACAACAGCAACAGCAACAACAATACCCCTGTCAGACTCATAAAGAACAATAAGAATTCCATACATTCCTGTCCAACCAGTAAAGGACATAGACCCTTCTACACCCCTATCCAATCTGCAAAGGATAATAAGCATTCCATACTAAAAGAGGGCAAACCTGTCTTTTAATTTGTCCTGGCCAGGAGTGCCACAGAAAGAAGGTATGGATTTGCCCTAATCTTTCAGTCAAAATTTTTTATTGCTTTTGAGTCTGCAGCCATCATCCCATACTGTTTAGAAAAGTTCCCACAGAATTCCCCCTTTCCACCTTATTTTTCTCTCAAATCTGTTGTAAATTGTTTTGGACATACTTCTAGTCTCAAACAATAACTGAGCTACTTCTGTACATAAAAGTCACTTACTTTTTTTCTATAAAAGTGATATCACACATTATGTCATCTTTTGTCTCGGGTTTCTAATGATTTTCAGGTCCATACATATTTTTATTATTAAATAATATTCCACTGTATTTGTTTTGTTGTTAAGTGCCTTTGAGTCAGTTCTGACTCATAGTAACCCTGTACATGGTTTCTCAAGAGAAGCTGGTAGGTTTGAACTGCCGACCTTATGGTTTGCAGTCCAGTACTGATCCTTCAGTAGCACACCAGGAGTTCATTCCACTGTATAAGTATAGCATATTTGGTTTATCCATTTACCAGTTAGTAGAGATTTGTATTATTTTTAATAATTGGTTATTATGAATAATATAGCCATTAACAATAAAGTGCAAGACTTTGTGTGGATTTATTGAAATCAGTCAGTAGATTTTCTAAGAATAAAGTACTTGGGAGACAGTTTTTATCTTCCTGCCCTTTGAATACGTTATTCCATTGCCTTCTGGCCTTTATCATTTCAGGTGAGAAGCTGGACACTTATTGTCTTGTTTTTCTCCTGTATGTGATGAGTCATTTTTCTTTTGCTATATGCCTTTGGCTGATTTCCATAGTGATAAAATTATTGCTTTTGACAGCTTTTATTTTGTCCAGATTTATACCTGCTTTCGAGTAGAGAGAAAAAATTGACATCCTTATTTCTTCAAACCAGAAGTCAGCTCCCTTTATTAAGATTTTGAAAAAGAAGGAAACTTGTATTTTTCCTTTGCTCAGTAGTTCTCAACCAATATTTTTAGATACCAGCAACACCCATTTTGTAATCTCCAAACAGTGCACGTATTATTCAAATGAAACTTTTAGGCAATTTACCAAGCGATTCTCTCCAATTTCATTGCTACTTTTAGCTCCTCCTGTATAAGAATTTGATGCTGCTGTTGAATGATGCTCTTTTTTTATGAACACGATTAATAGCACCAAAATATTATCAGATACAGTGTCCTTCAGATTGGAAGGGCACTCAAATATGACAAGGGAAGAGCTGCCTCCTCAAAGTAGAGTTAATTGTGATGATGCAAATAGAGTAAAGCTTTTGAGCCCTTCTTTACTGATGGGGCACAGCTCAAAATGAGGAAAAACAGCTGTTAATATGCACTCATAATTGGAACATGGAATGTAAGAAGTATGAATCTAGGAAAATTGGAAGTTGTCCAAAATTAAATGGAACACATAAAGATCGATAACCTACACATTAGTGAGCTGAAATGGACTGGGAGTGACCATTTTGAATCTGACAATCACATGGTTTACTATGTCAAGAATGATAAATTGAAGAAAGGAATGGCATTACATTAATCATCAAAAAGAGTATTTCAAGATCTATCTTGCTTGATGTATAGTGTTGTCTGTAACAGGATAATATCCATATGCCTAGAAGGAAGACCAGTCAATACCACTATTATTCAGATTTATGCACTAACCACTAAAGCCAGTGATGATGAAATTGAAGAATTGTACCAAATTCCTTAGTGTGAAATTGATAAAATATGGAACCAACATGTATTGAGGAGGTGGGTAAATATAGAAGACTGGGCTAAAAGGCTGTGTGGATGCTCTGTAGCAAAGATATGGAAAACTGAATGACTCTGGTACAGAAAGCAATCCTGGAACTCTGAGCTTCAGCTGAAGAGATAGAAAAGTGGATTAAGTGCTTACTGGGAGAGAGAGTTGAACAGACACAGCAAGACAGGAGGTAACTGATGGCGGCTGACAGTATCTGCTGCAGTTGTCTTGAGAGTTTGAGAATAGTTATAGAGAAGAAAAAAATATATTTATGTTGCAGAAATCTACCTGTAGCTCACAGAGACAAAGGTGCTGTTTTCTTTTTTTCCTACCAGCATTCATCCCCAAGGAATTTCCTGCTTTCCTGGCTGTTGGAGCCACTTGGAGGTTGTGAGTCCTGGGGAGGACCAATCTACAATAACACACTAGGACAGGCCCTGATCCAAATCTGCAAAGTCAACCCTGACCTAGAAGCCCTGACCCAGAGCTAGAAAATGTTTTTGAGGAAGAAGAGGCACTGAAACTTCCTGAAAAACAATCTAGGAGAATGATATTTAGGTACATGCAAGAGATTGACAGAAAAGTTGACAAAAACAAGGAAGAAATCAGAAAAGCATTGCAGGAACAATAAAACAAAATAGATAAAGCATTAGACATAATATAAACCCTGCAAACAGAAATCCAGAAGATCAAAACTAAGATATCAGAAATGGACAATAGACTAAACCGGCAAAAGAATAGATTTAAATCAATAGAGGCCAGAATTATTGAGCTTGAAGATAAATGTCTCAATA
>NW_006408549.1:14955024-14958649 GCF_000296735.1 Chrysochloris asiatica | reverse complement strand
TTTTAAATTGGGGAAGACATTAATAAATTACAGGGTAACATCAAACAAATTAAATACATCTTCACATCAAATTAAGAAAAGGAAAATCCATGAATACTTTGCAAACATTAAAACGATGAAGAAATTGAAAAGTAAAAACACACAAAAATGAATTCACCATCAGAAAGCTTGCAGAACAAAGAAACCAACAGCACCACAAAATAACATAGCAAAATGATTGCAATCAATTCATACCTATTGATAATTATGTTGAACATCAATGAATTAAATGCACCAGTGAAGACAGTGAGTAGCAGAATGGATTGAAAACAGTGTCCTTCAATATGCTGTCTACAACAGACATACCTTACAAACAAAGACAAGCATAGATTAAAATTTAAAGGATGGAAAAATTATCAAGCTAATGGCAATAAAAAATGAGAAGGAGTCTCAATATTAATTGCTGATAAAATACACTTTAAGGGAAATGCCAGCATAAGAGACAAAAAGGACAGTATTTCATGATAAAAGGGTCAATCGAACAAGAGGACATAAGCATAATAAATGTTTATACTCCTAACAAAAAAAAATCTCAAAATTCATAAAGCCAAAATTAATAGAATTGGAGAAAGAAATAGATAACTCTACAATAATAGTTGGAGTCCTGGTGTGGCACTGTGGGTTTACTGCACCAGACTGCAAAGTTATTTGAACTCCAAGGTCAGCAGTTCAAGCCAGCTGCTAATTGGAAACCATATACAGGGTCTCTATGTGTTGGAACCGACTCAATAACTCAACACAATTACATTTGTTGTTGTTAAGTGCTGTCAAGTTGGTACCAACTCATAGATTAAAGCAGATATAAATGAATTAGAAAACACAAAAACAAAGAATAGACAAGAAGTTGATTCTTTGAAAGGATTAATAAAATTGACAAATCACTGGCAAATCTAACAAAAGAAAAGAAGGAGAAGATGCAAATAACATGCATAAGAAACAATAAGGGTGACATCATAACAGAACCAATGAAAATAAAAATGATAGTAATCCTGTTGTGGCACTGTAGGATAAGAAAGGTCTTTGTAAACCTCAAGTTTGGCAGTTCAAACTCACTAGCCACTCGTTAGAAGCCCTACATAGGCTCTCTATGAGTTGGAAAACACTCGATGACACTTAACAACACCAACATGAAGATTTTTACTACAGTAAAATTGAAAATCTAGATGAAATGGATAAATTTTTAGAAAAATACAGCCTACCTAACACAGAGCAAAGTAGAAAACTTGAACAGACCTACAACAAAAGAAGAAATTGATCAGGCCATTAAAAGACTTCCAACAAAAAAAATTTTGAGTCCAGATGGCTTTACTGGTGGATTTTACTAAACATTCAGAGAAGAGTTGATACTAATTTTACTCAAACTCTTTCAAAACATAGAAAAAAGATGGAAAACTCCTTAACATATTTTATGAAACACACATAACCCTCATACAAAAACCAGGCAAGGATATCACTTAAATAAGAGAATTATAGACCAATATTCCTCATGAGCATAGTTGCAGAAATTCTCAACAAAATCCTAGCCAGTAGAATTCAACAACATATCAAGAAAAGAATATAACTTGACTAAATGGGATTTATACCAGAGATGTAAAGATAGTTCAATATTAGAAAAGCAATCAACAATTAATCTACTATATAAACAAAAAACGGAAAGAACCACATGATCATATCAATTAATGCAGAAAAGGCATTTGACAAAATCCAATACCTATTCTTGATAAAAACACTCAACAAAGTAGGAATTGAAGGGAAATTTCTCAATATAATTAAAAGCATATATAGTACTAGTATGGTGCTGTAGGATAATGCACTAGGCCGAAGGTTGGTTTGAACTGCAAGGTTGGTGTTTCAAATACAGCAATTGATCCCTGAAAGTCCTATACAGGATTGCTACCAGTCAGAACCAACTCAACAAGACTTAACAACAACAACAACAAAACAACAACAATATATCAAGAAGAATCCCTGATAGCATAATGGATTATGAGCTGTGCTGCTAACTTCAAGGTTAGTAGTTTGAATCTACCAGTCACTCCACCGTAGAAAGATGAGGCTTTTTGCTCCCATAAAAATGTACAGTTTTGGAAACCCTATACAGGGTTGCTATTAATCAGAACCAACTCCATGACACACAACCACCACCACCATACAAAACCAACAGCCAACGTTATTATAAATGGAAAGAAACTGAAAGCATTCCCTTTGCAAACAGGAACAAGACAAGATGTCCTGTTTTACCACTCCTATTCAATATTGTGTTGGAAGTCTTAGCCAGAGCTATAAGACAAGAAAAGTAAATTAAAGGCATCCAAATTGGCAAAGAAGCACTAAAAGAAAATTATTGGAACTCATTGCAATATACTGCAAAGTGACAGGGTAAAAGATCAATATTCGAAAATCAGTTGGATTCCTCTATACTAATAAAGATAGCACTGAAAAGGAAATTAAGAAAAAATACCATTTACAATAGCCACCCAAAGGATGAAATATTTAGGAATAAATCTAAGCAGAGGAAAAAAAAAAAGGCCTAGACTACAAAATACTACTACAAGAAACCAAAAGAGGCTTTCAAATGGAAGAATATACCATGCTCATGAATAGGAACTAATATTATGAAAATGTCAGTACTACCCAAAGCAATCTATAGATATAATGCAATTTCAAGATCATTCTTTAAAGAGATGGAAAAAATGATCAAGAACTTTATATGGAAAGGAGAGAGACCTCAGATAAGTAAAATGCTAATTAAGAAGAAGAACAAAGTAGGAGATATCTTATTCCTTGATCTCAAAATTTACTACACAGTCACACTGGTCAAAACAGACTGATATTTGTATAATGAAACACCCACAGATCAATGGAACACAATTGAGAACCCAGAAGTAAATCTATTCACATACAATCAAAACACATTAAATGGGAAAGAGATAGTCTTTTTAAAAAATGGTGCTGCAAAACTGGAAATCCATTTGTGGAAATATGAAACAAGACCCATATCTGACACCATATACAAAAACAAACTCAACATGGATTAAAGACCTAATGTAAAATCTAGAATTATAAAGATCATCAATGAAAAAATACGGATAAACTTAGGGGCTCTGATACATGGCATAAATGCACTATCAAACATTACAAAAAGCTCACAAACAGTAGAAGACAAAATAGATGACTGAGACCTTCAAAAAATTAGATGCTTATGTGCATTTAAAGAGTTTGCAAAATTAGTTAAGAGGGACCCCAGTACTGGGAAAAAAATTTCTTGCAAAGATGTGTCAGACAAGGTCTGACATTTATAGAAAATGTATAGAAAAGCACAATACCTCCACAAGGAAAAGAAAAACAACCCAATTAAAAACAGGCACAGAACTTTATCAAGGGAGATATTCAGGCAACCAACAAACATATGAAGAAATGCTCATGATCATTAGCAGTTAGAAAATGCAAATCAAAACAACAAGCTATCATCCCATACCAGTA
This sequence comes from Chrysochloris asiatica, assembly GCF_000296735.1. NCBI lineage: Eukaryota > Metazoa > Chordata > Mammalia > Afrosoricida > Chrysochloridae > Chrysochloris > Chrysochloris asiatica. Next base: position 14,955,127 of record NW_006408549.1, on the reverse strand, counting down.
TTAATGATGATGTTAATAAACCTCAGAATAAAACAAGTGCTGGTGAGGATGTGGAGAGACTGGAACCTTCTTACATTGCTGGTGGGATTGAAAATGGTTCAAC
>NW_006408549.1:14950125-14953359 GCF_000296735.1 Chrysochloris asiatica | reverse complement strand
GGTCACCTCTCTTTGTAATGGGCAAAAATATGGATCGCTTCCAATCAGTTCGCCAGATAGTTGTCTTCCAAATTTCTTGGCATAGTGAGTGCCTCCTGTGCTGCCTCACTTTCTTGAAAGATTTCAATTATTATTCCATCAATTCATGGTGCCTTTTCCCTTGCTAATTCCTTCAATGCACCTTGGAATTCTTCCTTTAGTATCATTGGCTCTTGATCATGTGCTACCTCTTGAAACAGTTGAACATCAACTATTTCCTTTTGTATTGTGATTCTGTGTATTCTTTCCATCTTCTCTTGATGCTTTCTGCATCATTCAATAGTTTGCTCGAGAATCCTTCAATAATAAAAGTTGAGGCTTGAATTTTTTCTTCAGTTCCCCTAGCTTGAAAAATGCTGAGCACGTTCTTCCTTTTTGGTTTTCTGATTCCAGATCTTTGCACATTTTGTTGTAATATTTGGCTTATCTTCTCGAGCTCACCTTTGAAATTTTATGTTCAGCTGACATTATGTTCAGTGAAATTTGTAAATCACAAAAAGGCAAATTTTGTATGAGACCAGTATTGCAAAAACTTAATAAAGTTTTCCTGACTATAAGAAACATTATTTGATGGTAACTAGGGGTGGAAGGGAGGAGAGAGTAGTTCTCTGGCTAGAGGGTAGACCTATGCTAGCTGAGGTGATAGAAAAGGCAATATACAAGAAGGGGGATGGTAATACACAAGAATAGAGAGTGTGGCAGTTGAATAATGGAGGTTAGGGAAGACTTACAGAAATGTCAAAGGTTAAGGGGCTAGAGGTAAGTAATGATATATATGCAAACCTGGAACAACAGTGTTCTACAGGTAAATGCATGGAATGAGGCATAGGCTCAGTAGGTACGTGAGGAAAAAAAGTTTATGTGTTTGACTACTTTGTGAATATTGTTTTCCTCTATTATTATAAAATAGACATTCATGTATGATACAAATGAATATTAGGAATTGTGATTATGAAAGTTTGTAAGTCTTCCTTCATATTATAATTGATTGGATTTGCTCAAAGGAGAGTTAGAATTTACCCAGAGAAATAAGCTTCTTGTTAAGCCTTTGTAGAGAATGAGGACTTAGGTGGAATCCTAAATCCCACCCAGAACCATCTGGGTTGGGACATTTACATTTGAAAAGACACATAGACCAATCCAGAACTGCTGGGAGAGCAGATGAGTCTTAGTAAAAGGAATATCTGTAGAAAAATATCAGACTGTTTGGCTTTTTTAATTTCAAGCAAGCTGTTTCAAGGCAAGAAAAATCAGCCCATCAGGGAAATCCCCCTTCTAGGACTGAAAAAGTTAAAGGAAATCTTTGAGTAGTGTAGTATGCTCCCTGGTGATCACCTGGGTCTAAATGTGCGGGGAAGTGGGGGAAATACAGCAATGAAAACATGGGCTGAGTTAGGAAATATTCCATTGACATCCGTTGACCTTGAGATGAAAGGGAGAAGAGGCAGGACTGGCTGGTCTGAAGTTTAGGGAGTTGTGTGAATTCCTGAGCTCATGGACACTAACCGAGCCTTTCAGGGATAGGATTGAGAGTGAAGGGTCCAGCTGGTTATAATTGCATGGAGATGTGTGTGGGATGCTAGACTTGAAGCTGGTACCCATTTGATCTAGTCTGGATGATTAGGGCTAAACTGATCAGAGCCCAACCAGATGAACATAAAGATGTTTGATGCTGTGAACAAGTGTAAAACTGCTAAAGTTTGATGGACTAGACTTTTGCTTACAGATGCAGTTGCTCAAAATTCCAACCAGAATGGAAGATTCTTCATATCAAGAACATGCTTGCTTTGTCAGTTTACTGGGTTGATAGTGGTGGTGGTAGAAGTTGTGTGCTGTGGAGTCAGTTCCAACTCATAGCAATCCTAAAGTCAGGAAATTCAGACATTGGTTATCAAAAAATAATGACTGAAGTGATTTGCTTACAAGCTTTCATGGTGTCCTTAATTCCAGAATGAGGGGAGTAAGGTAGACTCCCCAGTGAACAGTTTTCCTCTTTTCCAAATGGGTCCAGTGGAAGGGGGTGGAGGATGATGCTGACAGAATTTTATGACTCAGTGGTGAGTAATTAATCTTTCATTTCAGGAACAGACAATCCCAGAACAATATGGAAGGAAGAGCATGATTGGAGCATGAGATCTCTATCTAGAAAAGCTGCAACCGCTGAGATTGTGGCAGAGGTAGTGGCATGGAGAGACCGAGACATCAAGAACATCATACAAGAAGAAAGTAAAAAGTCATTAAGAAGACAAGAAAGAAGAAAAAGTCCAAAATGGATGTCAAAAGAGACTCTGAAACTTACTCTCCATTGTAGAGACGCTGAAACAAATGGAAGAAATGAGGAGGTAAAAGAGTTGAACACAAAAATTTAAAGGGCAGCTCATGAAGACAAAGTCAAATATAATAATGAAATGTGCAAACACTTGGAGTTCGAAAACCAAAAGGAAAAGAGTACACACTCAGCATTGCTAAATCTGAAAGAACTGAGGGAAAAACTCAAGCTTTGACTCTCAGTTCTGAAGGACTCTTTGGGCAAAATATTGAGTTATGCAGAAAGCATCAGAAGAAAATGGAAGAATCAGCAGCACCTCCAAAAACAAAACAAACAAAACAAAATACACACACACACACACACACAGCAAGAAGACAGCAGTCAATTCATACCTATTGATACTTACACTGAATGTAAGTGGATTAAATGCATCAGGCAAGAGACATTTAGTGCAGAATGGATAAGAGAACAAGATACTTCAATATGTTGTCTACAAAAGACACAACAAACAGATGTGTCCCATCACAGAAGAATGGTTAAACAAATTTTGGTACATACACACAATGGGATACTAGGCAGTGCTGAAAAATAATGATGATTCTGTGAAACACCTCACGACATGGATCAATCTGAACATTATGTTGAGTGAAATTAGTCAATCACAGCAGGTCAAACATTGCATACAACCAATGTAAAGATTTAAGAAAACATTTTCTTTTTTCTTTTTTTTTGGGCAAAGAATACATGCAGTTATTGTTTAAAATGGCAAGTATACAAAGGCTTTCAGAGTCTGAATTTCTTTGTTTCTACTTATGAATCTTAGATTTAAGTACTCCTTTTTTTTTTTTTTTAATAAATGTTTTATTTTGTATTGAGTGATATTTTACATGGGGAAACATTAGTTTTACATTCATTCTATCGTACAT
>NW_006408549.1:14947790-14948946 GCF_000296735.1 Chrysochloris asiatica | reverse complement strand
AGGTCTGGATGTGGTTAGGCTTTGATTTATATTCTTCTGTACTGCCGAGGCTCTTCAGGAATCCTCCTTCACTGGATTCCTTGTAGTCCCATTTTAGGTATTCCAATCAGTTATAGGCAGAAGACAGACTTACAAGCTTTCTATGGTGACACCTCTGGCTATTACTTTTTCTCCCCCTCCTGTGTCTGTTTTATAATATAATGTATGGGAAACCAAGGTTCAAAAGTCAGCCAAGCATCATAACATTATTCTCCCCTTTTCCCCCTTCCAACCCTATCCCAGTCTCTGTTTCCCAGGATCCTGTTGTTCCAAGGCTGGGCCTACATCATTTTTTACTTTTGTCCCATTTAGCTAAGAAAATATTTTCTTGATAAAAGAAACAATCTATGATGGTTATGGTGGAGGGGGTAGTAATGGTGGTTTGGGTCAGGAGAGGAGGGGGAGGGACAATTATTCACAGACTAGAGGGCAGACACATTTTAACATGGGTGACAGGGCAGGCAATATACAAAGGGGAGGTTAACAGAGGAAAGTTGAAGGTAGCAGGGGAGACAAGGGGAAATGCAATGTTAAAATAAATAGAGATAAATACTTGATCACTGTTGGTACATGGAAGGGATTACAGAAATTGTAATGAAGCAATGTATATGATTTGTTGAATGTAAAATTGATGATCTGCTATGTAAACCTTCACTGAATTCACAAAAAAATATTAAAAAAGAAAAAAGAAGAAGATGCAAAGAATGCACAATCTCTGTACCAAAAGAAATGGTCATCGGTTAGTCAACACAGGATAGTAAAAACAGAACATGATTTGGATTTATGAAGATCTATTTAAATTCCTTCCTTTAGTACTTATTTATTTCATGACTTTGGTTAAGAGTAGTTCCTGAATCTGTAAAATGGTGATAATCATATCTACCTATGGTGTTATTAGAATTATAAAAGGAATAATATGAAAGTGCCTGGTAGGATGATACCCAGGACATATTGTTAGTAATTAATAAATGTGCTATCATTAGCATCTATTTATCATATTAAACTGCTTAATTTAGACTCAAGATTCTTATCTTAAAATGTATCTAATCCTGAATCATTATAAATGATTGGAAAAACCCTTTTGTTGTTGTTGTTAGGTGCCATGGGGTTGGTATTG
>NW_006408549.1:14936042-14944865 GCF_000296735.1 Chrysochloris asiatica | reverse complement strand
TTTCTCTGCTGTTCATAAGGTTTCAGTGACTAAATATTTGGAAGTAGTTCGTCTCTCCTTCTTCCTAGTCTGTCTTGTCTGGAAGCTCATCTGAAACCTGTCCACCATGGGTGACCCTGCCGGTATTTAAAATACCCATGGCATAGCTTCCAGAATCACATCAACTCACAAGCCACCACACAGTATAACAAACTGACATATGAGGGAAAACCTTTTATGGTAGCAAAATTCTGTAGTTTTTTTTTTGTTACATGATTATTGGTTGGTTATTCTTAGTTTCCATTTAGATGTCATGAATCATTAACCAGAGGTGCTATTTTGAATGACCTTTTGACATTTCTAGTAATCCCAGTATAAATTGATGTGTGAAGGTGAGTGCTATTGATTATGATAAGAGTTCTTGACTTATTTGACTTGCTTTGTGATTATTAATGCTTTGTACAGTCTCAGTGACTCTTTGGACATAATCTTCTAATCACCTATGATAAAAATTAAGAAATTTTTGGGAAAAATGCTTTCATAAGAAATGAAAAAAGGATAATTTTAAGGTTCCTATGAATGTGAAGGTAAAAGATGATAATCAGTAACAATCAATCAACAATAAAAAAGAGAGTATACATTATATAAATGTAGCAGAGAATATCAGAAAGATATTTACCTGTGCTTTATTGACCATGCAAAGGCTTTTGACGGTGTGGATCATGACAAGCTATGGATAACATTGCTAAGTATGAGTATTCCGGAACACTTAATTGTGCTTATGAGGAATCTGTACATGGACCAAGAGACAGTTGTTTGAACAGAACATGGGAACACTGAATGCTTTAAAATTAAGAAAGTTGTGTGACAAGGTTGTATTCTTTTACCATACTTATTCAACCTGTATGCTGAGCCAATGATCCCAGAAGCTGCGTTATATGAAGAAAAATGTGGCATCAGGATTAAAGGAAGACTCATTAACAACCTGTGATATGCAGATGATACAACCTTACTTGATGAAAGTGAAGAGGACTTAAAACATTTACTGATGAAGATCAAAGAGCACATCCTTCAGTATGGATTACATCTCAATGTAAAGAAAACAAAAATCCTCACCACTGGACCAATAAACAACATTCTTATCAATGGAGAAAAGATTGAAGTTGTCAAGGACTTCATTTTTCTTGGATCAACTATCAATACTCATGGAAGCAGCAGTCAAGAAATCAGAGGATGCATTGAATAGGCAAATCTGCTGCACAATACCTTTTTAAAGTGTTGAAAAGCCATTATTATTATTATGATGATGTTTGCTTTCCTTCTGAGACTGCAGTGACGTGAATGCTAGATACGTTGTTATAGCCTCACCAGTCCCTTCAGCTCTATTAAAATTCGTATTTTAGGTCTTTTTTTTCTCTCTGTTGCTCAATGTGTTCATCTCTGGTTTTTTTTTTTTTTTTTAATCTTCAATTGTACTGCTTCTTTCATCTGATCTTTCCACTCTTTTGGTGAAATCATCCATGATTATTTTTTTAAATTCTGATGTTTTAAAATTCGAAAATATCTTTTGGTCTATTTCTTCACTGAGTGGTTCTACTTTTCTTTTGTTATTAAATGTGTCTGTAATTGCTCACTGAAGCATTTTTTGATGGTTGCCTTAAGATCCAAGTTAGATCATTCTAACATCAGTACCACCTCCATCTTGTTGTTGTTGTTGTTAAGTGCTGTCGAGTCAGTTCCGACCCATAGCGACCCTGTACAGGGTTTCAGAGGGTATAAATCTTTATGCGAGTAGAAAGCCTCATCTTTCTCCCACCACCTCCATCTTGTTGTTGTTGTTGTTGTTAAGTGTCATTGAATTGTTTCCAACTCATAGCTATCCTGTATAGGGTTTTGGAGGAACAATTGGTGAGCTTGAATTGCCAACCTTGATGTGATTATTCTACAACACCACACTAGGACTCCATTTCATATAGTGTTTTCTTTTCTTCTCAATCTAAGACTAGAAGAAGAAGGCTAGAGGAGGCTGTGAAGAGAACAATTTACATAGACATAAAAACCTTAAGTAGCTTATACTTAAGTAGCTTTTAAGATTTGAAGAGACTGGACTATTTTTTAAGCATGTTTATACACATAATGACTGTGAAAAATGGGCAGTGAATAAAGAAAACCACAGAAGAATTGATGCATTTGAGCTATGGTGTTCGAGGAGAATATTGAAAGCACCATGGACTTCCAAAATAACAAACCAATTTGTGTTTGTTCTTCTGTCTTAGTAGTGTTGAGAGATTTATCTTCTAGCTCACTAGATCTGGCTTCTATCTCTTCACTTCTACTCCTTTGCCCTTTCAGTGTATTTCCCATTTCTGATATTCTATTATTAATCCTTTGGACCTCTTTCTGTAGGTTTTGAATTGTTTACAATGCTGTATCTATCTTATTTGATTGTTCCTGTAGTGTTTTCCTGACTTCTTCCTTATTTTTCTCAACTCCATTTTATAGTGTTTTGATACATTTTATAATCATTTTCCTGAATTCCTTCTCCGGCATTTCCAAAGCCTGCCCATCTTCCAGTATGGAGTGTAGGTCTACTTCCAGCTCATTTGCCTCAGTCACTTTATCTCATTTCTGGACATGTGCAGATATGGTCATCTGCTTCTGTTTTTTGGGCATATTCAGGAGTTATCTGTGGCCTTAATACTTAGATGGGTATGTATTTTGGTATTTTTTATGCTTTCTGATTGCTTCCAGGTAGATGCGCTCAGGAAACGGGCTTCCCTTTTCACGTTTCTTCTTGAGAAATTTCAAGATACCACTGTTGGTCGTTTTGATGTAATTTAGGATTTAATTTTCGGCTTATTTCCTTTTTTGTCTTCTTGTCCCACTCTACAATGCCTGTTCAGGCCTTTTTCTAGTTGTAAGCAGTTCAGGGCTGGCTGTGGCAGTTTCGTTTTAATTGGAAACTGTCTCTTTAAATTTCGAGGAGATATGTGCGCATGTGTAGTAGAACCCTCCAAGAGTGGGGCTGGGTGCCCACTAGCTCAGGCACCCCTATAGTCATCAGAATGGAGGTGCACAGACAGCAAGGGACTAATGAACAGCTACCAAAAGAAAAGAATGTCCACACCTATACCTCTGTGGTTCTGCCAGGCGTGTAGGCCGTTCTGATCCTTCCCCCGCTTGGTCTCACCCAAGATGGTAGCTACTGCAGCAGCTGAGCAGTCCGAACTAGAAGGCAATGGATTTCTTGCTTCTGCCACAAATTCCCCAGCTGTAAGTCTTCCAACCTTCTAAATAATTCTTTATATGTGGTTCAACATTCTCGGACCATCCCCTGAGCCTGCTTGGTCAGGTATTCTGTGTTGTTGCTGGCAGAGCTCTTACTGCACATCCACCCGATCCGCCATCTTTTTTGTTCTCCGGAAATACATTTTTTTGCTTACATATAGTTAACATAACTGCATAAAGCACTTGTTGGTATAATTATTTCTTGAGAAAACAGTCATTGTAGTAACATTTTGGAGCTAAAAAGATCCTTAAAAAGTCGTACTAGCCCTGAAATTAATATGGAATAGTGTAATTCCAAATTATTATGTAGACAAGTCAATTGCATATGATCCAAAAGGATCTCAATAAAGTGCTCAAGAACACATCTTGGAAAGGTTAACTAGGTCATCATTTGAAATAGTAGCTTAGACTTACTCTATATTACCTTATAGGCTGATAAGGAAAGTAGTCAGTAGGGTTGGAATGTGCTAGTGCAAACTTGATACGCAGCTATGGAATTGCCTCAAAGAAATTTATTTACTATATCTTTGTCTATTCATATTTTCAACTAGCTACATTGGGGCTTCCAGCAACACTGAAGACAAATTTGGCATTTGTTTCTCAAGTGACATTTCTATTAACATTAGTGGGTGTGAAGTGTAAGCTGCAAGGAAAAATTATTTCCCTTTGCAGTTATCACAACTTACAAAATGAAGGAAATGGTAAGACAACCAAAATAGGTTTTCTAACTTTTAAAAGTTTTCCAAATAAACTCCCGGGATGGATTTTTTGTTATGTTAATGGCTAGCTGACTAAGGTTTTGAATATTCATTTGTATTTGTATTCAACCTGTGACCTTATATATAAGTTTTAGTAGTCATGTGTTACCAAATTTTAAATTAAGTGACCAGAAGTCATAACCTGGTGAGGAATCTGTTCACTAATAAGAGTGTTCTGGTATGGCACTATAGGATCAACACTGGACTGTGAACCACCAGGTCAGTGGTTCAAACCCACCTCCTCGGAAACTGTATACAGGGTCACTATGAGTCAGGACAGACTGCAGCGCACTTAACAAGAAGAACAAATAATTTAAGAGGGAACGCTATGGCTCCATAGGATAAGCACTGGACTGCTAAACACAAGCTTGGCGATTTGAGCCCACCAGCTGCTTTCTCCTTTGGAGAAAGATGAGGCTTTATGCTCTAGGCAAAGATTTAAAGCCTAGGACACCCTATACAGGGTCACTATGAGTCGGAATCAACTCAACGCACTTAACAACAACAACAATAATATAAAACTTAAGATTTAGTAGAGAAAATTGATACATGGTGAGAATTACAATGAACAGGATTTACCTACTTAATATATATACAAGGGGACTTAAAAAATTGGTAGAAAAATCGAATTAAAAGCTAGTGGAATTTTTACATGAACTTTTGAAGCCTCCTTGTATATATATTGTTTTTATTAAGTGCCTTCTCTGGTAGTGTAGTGGTTATGAATCAGGCTGCGAACCGCAAGGTAAGCAGTTCGAAACTACCAGCTGCTCGGTGGGACAAAGATGAGGCTTTCTGCTCCCGTAAAGATTTACAGCCTCTGAAACCCTGTACAGGATCGCTATGGGTCGGAACCGACTCGACGGCACTTAACAACAACAACAACAACAGTCAGTTCCAATTCGTAGAGATCCTGTATAGGGTTTCCAAGGCTTTTTAAATCTTTGAGGAAGCGGAAAGCCTCATGTTTCTCCCACTTATATGTATATTTATTTATTTATTTATTGTTGTTAAGTGCCATCGAGAGAGTCCGACAGTAACTTGTGGTTACTCTGTAGGATAAACACAGGACTGGGATCCACAAGGTCAGAAGTTCAAGCCCACCAGCTGCTCTGAGAGCGACGGATGAGGCTTTCTGCTCTCACAAAGATTTACAGCCCTGGAAAACCTATGTTGTTGTTGTTATGTGCCGTGGAGTTGGTTCCGACTCATAGCGACCCTGTACAGGGTTTCCGAGGCAGTAAATCTTTACTGGATCAGGAAGCCTCATCTTTCTCCTGCAGAACAGCTGGTGGTTTTGAACTGCTGACCTTGCTGTTCGCAGCCCGATTCGTAACCACTACGCTACCAGAGCTCCTTGGAAACCCTATACAGGGTAGCTGTGAAAGGGAGCTGACTCTACAGCACATAACAACAACAAAGAGATATTTCCTTTGTGTATGAAAAAATATCTGCTTGCTTATTTGTGGTGCTAGCAGAATTTTAAAATGTTATAATATTTTAAATTATATTTAATGGTAATTTGAACAGAATAACAAAGAAAATATATTAATTCAACATAAGAACGTTCTTTCCATTAAAGCTAATGGATATTTTTGAAAGGGACTAACTGGAATCTTTTGATCACTCTAATGAAAACATTGATTCCTTTGATTTTGTGAATGATCTCTTTAGGTAGCTAGGAAATGTAAATGAGCAACTTATTTCCTATGTCTAAACTATTTTAAAAGCCCAACATTAAAATTAGTCATTCTCTTATCTACAAAATATTAAATCACCAATTTTATTTCATTTCATTTTGGATTAACCTTGAATTATGAAAGGAAAAGTAACCTTGATTTTTTTTTCTGTTGTAAGCAGTGTCTTTGCTAAAACTGGCAAACATCTTGAAGCAATACATGCCATTTTATTAGTAGACCAAATTGTTTTTCAAATCATTAAGACAGCTTTTTTTGGATCCAATATAGAAATGTGATTTGCTTAGAAAAGTACCACTTTGTTCATTACATTACAAAGTTATCTATTTCACTGCCATACGTTGATGCACCTACAGATAGTTATTTAGGCTAGTGAGTCCATTGGAAAGACAATTAGGAATAAAATGTGAGGCAAGCAGCTTCTTCTGCTGTTAATTGCCATGGAGTCTGTTTTGACTCATGAAATTTCCGAAGCTTTAAATCTTTTTGGGAGCAGAAAGCCTCATCTTTCTCCTTCAGAGCAGCTGGTGGGCTTGAACCACCAACCTTGTGTTTATCCTATGGAGCCAAACTGCTTTTAAAGATATCAAAATTAGATATTTCTTATATATTTTTGGTTAAAATAAAAGTTATTTTTCTGGTAATACAGATCACGGTAAAACATCAAAGAGAAATTAAAACTTTTCTTATAACCTCATCTCAAAAAGATTATGTTTTGTTAATACCTTGGTGTACCTCATTCTGTCCTTTAAAAATTATGCATATGTATGATATTGTAGTCCTGGTGTGATGTTGTAGGATAAGCACTAGACTGCTAACTACCAAAGTTGGTAGTTCAAACCCACCAGCCGCTCCTTGGAAACCCTATACAGGGTCACTATGAGTCATAACTGACTTGACAGCACTTACCAGCAATAATATGATACTAGAAGTAATATATTTATGTATTTTAAAGGTATTTTGTAGACCCGTTTATATGTTATTTCTGCTTGATCATTTTGAGAATTTATTTAATGCTGTTCCTATTTAAGTTACTATTATAAATAATGTTTCAACTGATATCTTTATACGTATGACTTTGTCCTATTTTTCATCAGCTATATTCCCTGATATTAAATTGCAGAATCAAATAGTACAGAAGCTTGAATGATTTTAATAAACTGCTCTCTAAAAGATACTTTGAATGTACATTTCTATCAAACATTTATCAGTGTGTTTTTACTTACATCCTTAATAGTATTTTGTTGTTGTTGTTAAGTACCATCAACTCGGTTCTGACTAATTGCTACCCTGTATAGGGTTTCCAAGGGGCAGTTGGTTAGTTTGAACCACTGACCTTGTGATCCAAATTGACTTTTCAGTCCAGTGCTTCATCCCACAGTGCCATACTAGGACTCCTTCATTATCTTTTTTAAAAAAACAAAAAATGACCGATCTGATAAATTGAAGAGCAGTAGTAGATTTTTGTTATTTTTAGTTGAGCTGTTAAAACTAGTAACTATTTTTCTTATTCCTATTTCTTAGTCCTGGAGTCCTGATGTGGTGCTATAGGACAAGCACTGTGCTGCAAGGTTAGTTTGAACCTAAGGTTGGCGGTTCAAACCCACCAGCAACTCCTTGGAAATCCTGTACAGGGTCACTATGAGTAGGAACAGACACAACAATACTTAATAACAATATTCATTAGTCCTAGTGTGCCACTGTGGGATAAGTATTGGATGGTTAAATGCAAGGTCAGAGGTGCAAACCTTCCAGCTGCTCTTGGGAAACCCTATATAGGGTCCCTGTGAGTTGGAATTGACTTGATGGCGCTTAACATTTGTTTTTTTATAATGTATTTTTTTATTCTTATTGTCTACTTTTCTATTAAATTCATGACCATTTCTCATTGAACATATCAATTCCGATTTATAAACTCTTCAGAAAAGAGTAAAGCTACCCCATAGGGTTTTCAAGGTTGTAAACTTTAGGAAAGCTGACTTCCATCTTTTTCTCCCATGAAATGGTTGGTGGGTTCAGACCACCAATCTTGGTTACCAGTTAAGTGCTGAAGCACTGTAACACCATGGCTCTTTATTTTTCCTCTTAAGACATTATATATTATAACTACAATATTATATAAAAATCAATATTAAAGTATATAGTATTAGGGTTCTAATCTGATGATCAATTTTTGTAAAGATTATAGTACAAAAATGTACATTTCTATCAAAAAGAGAAAACCCTATGGTACCATTGCAGTTCTATTTTGTCACATGAAGTCCTATGAGTTAAAAATGATACCAAAACATCTAGCAACCTTATGAATATTAATTGTTGGTCTTTTGTGATGCTTTTACATTTCCTTATTTTTAGATTTTGTGCATAGATCTTTTGCCTTATGAAAAATTTAAATTAATATTTATAGACAATTTCTGGGTTATGAATGACATCTATCCTAACTGTGTCTTAAAGAAGTTATAGATTAATCAGAACAAGTGCATACTGTTCTTATTTAGCCTTACTTTAATGCAAGAAAAGTCTCTAAGATTTGTTAGTGGTTTAAAAACTACCCATGCAACAAGTAAAGATGACTGTGATGAAGACTTTATTGTGAGTAGGGGATGGTTATGTAATTTCAAAGTGAGGGAAAATTTATAAAACATTAAAGCAGGGTTTCAAAACAATGCTAGAAGGCTCTGGATAGCATTGAAGAAAACTGTCAAACAAAATTGAACATTATGGTCCCTCTAGGACAAACTCCCTTCCAAGACTGAAACTCAAAGGAAATACATGAGCAGGCATGTAAGCTTGCTGGTGACCATGTTGGTTTACTGGTGAGTAGAAGTGGGGAAAATGCAGCAATGAAGATGTGGGCTGTGTCTGACCATAGTTACATAGATTCCCATTGACCTGGGGTATGGTGAGACCAGGGGACTCCTGAGCCCATTATAAGGATATAACCATAGAGGGCTAGAGCTGAGAGTAAAGGGTCAGCTGATATGAAGTGAGGGGAGATGCACAAGAACACCCAAACTTGCAGATAGTACCCATTTGACCTAACTTCAATGACTGAATGATCAGAACTCTACTAGAGGAAGATTAAAAAAAAAAAAAAATTA
>NW_006408549.1:14930249-14934882 GCF_000296735.1 Chrysochloris asiatica | reverse complement strand
GAAGTATGTGTATTCCAGAACACTTAATTGTGCTTATGAGGAATCTGTACATGGACCAAGAGTTGTTCATACAGAATATGGGGACACTGAATGGTTTAAAATTAAGAAAAGTGTGCGACAGGGTTGTATTCTTTCACCATACTTATTCAATCTGCATGCTGAGCAAATAATGTGAGAAGCTAGATAATATGAAGAATAAAAACTAAAAAAAAAAACAAACACAAACTCAACATATGAAAAGACTAGGTTTACTAGTTGCATGGGGTCCTGGTGTGGTGCTGTGTATTAATGCACTGAACTGCAAAGTCAGTTTTAACTGCAAGGTCAGAGGTTCAAGGTCACCAGCCACTTCTTGGAAACTCCACACATGGTCACGATGGGTCGGAACTGACTCAACGGCACTTCTCAACAACAGCAACTGGTTGGATAGAGACTGGTGGACCCCCCAAGAATATGGCACTTAGTGACCCTTTAGATCTGAAAATAAACTCACATCCGTGGCTCAATTTTCAGCCAAACAATACACAAGTGGATAAGGGGAATAATAACACTAATGAGATATGTATGCTTTAGAGTAATCAACCATTTGAGATCAAATGGGCAGCATTTACCCAAGAACAAAGTTCTGAAGTGTTAGGAAAGTAGGAGGAATGGAAGCAGGAAACAAAGGGAGGAAGTGGGATAAATGAGGCTACATTGAGGGGTTTGCAATCATGAGATGAAACAAAATGCATATTTATCAGCTTCCTGTGAAGCTGATGGTCTGTTTCATAAACCTGCACTCAATTCTCAATAAAAAGGTAAAAACAAAACAAAAAACAGCAATGCTTTGTTCAAAGATGGAAAAGCTCCTCCCCATTCTCCACCCCCTAAAGATGGTGGCTGACTGCTACTTTTAATGTTTATGGCTTTCTACAAACCTGCCAATAATCGAATCTCACTCACCAGAGTCCTAAAAGGGTTTAGTATGTTAAGGTTTCTGATAGGTAAGGTTTAGGTCAACTTGAGCAGGCCAGGATTCTCGGTGGTTTGGCTTTTAAGACTAAGTAACTTCCATGATGAGAAGTTACTTAAGAACCATGGACTGCCAAAATAATAAACAGATTCAGGTTGGAAGAAGAACAGCCAGAGTGCTTCTTGGAAACCAGGATGGTCAGACATCATCTTTCATACTTGGAACATATTTTCAGGAGGGACCAGTCCCTGGAGAAGGATATCATGTTTGGTAAAGTGGAGGGTCAGAAAAAAAGAGTAAGGCCCCCAATGAGATGGGTTGGCATAGTGGCAGCAACAATGGGCTTTGGCATATTAATGATTGTGAGGTTGGCCCAGCACCAGGTAGTGATTCATTCTGTTCATAGGGTCGCTATGAGTCGGTACTGACTTGATGTCACCTAACAAAAACAACAACGTGATGAGATCTAATCTAATATAATTAACTCCATGATGAAATCTGCTGTAGGAGACCATCAATTGAAAGGACATTTCCTTGGGGTCCTTTTGGATATGTCTAGGTCTGGATCTGAATCTGGCCACTTATTCCACTACTGTTGCCTGCTGATTTTGGGAGTTGTTGGCAACTGACCATCTTGCCTGCTCGATTTGTCTGTCTGCCTGCCTGCCTGCCGTCTAACCTTTCCATCTTGGTTCATCTGACACATGGACTTGGGAGTTGTGGTGTAGTGCTATAGGATAAGCACTGGACTGAAAGGTCCATTTGAAGGACAAGGCTTGTGGTTCAAACTCACCAGCAGCTCCTCAGAAACCATATACAGGGTTTCTATAAGTCAGAATTGACTGGACAGTACTTAACAACTGTGTGAGCCATTTTCTTGATATAAGTTTCTCTTTATGTATACGTACATAAGCTTCCCTGACTTAGCTTCTCTAGAGAACCTGGTGGAAGATATTTGGTACAAGGAGTGATTTTAGATAAACAAATAATAAATTTTAGATAAACAAATAAATCACCAGGAGTGATTTTAGGTAAACAAATTGGTTCTCAAGTCTGACTAATTTCAAGGGCACTGATAACTCTGCCTTCACTGGTAAAGAGAGTGAAGGTGCTACTAATCGATGATATGAGGTTGTTGTTACTGTCCAGTCAGCTCCAACTCATAGTGACCATATTAACAGTAGAATGAATCTTGCACCATCCTCATAACTGTTTCTATACGAGAGCCCCTAGCTGATGTCACAGTGCCAATCCAATTCATTGGGGGTCTTCCTCTTTTTTGCTGACCCTCCACTTTACAAGGCATGATGTACTTCTCTTACATCTGGTTCCTCTTGACAATATTTCTGAAATATGAGAGACAAAGCCTCGTCATCCTGGCTTCTAAGGAGAATTCTGACTGTGCTTCTTCCAACATAGATTTGTTTGTTCTTCTAATAAGTAGTCCATGGAACTTTCAATATTGTTCTCTAACCATAACTCAAATGCATCAATTCTTCTATGGGTTTCCTTATTCATTGTCCAACTTTCACATGCATATGAGGTTACTGAAAATACCATGTCTTGGGTTAGGTGCACCTTAGTCCTCAAACTGAAATTTTTGGTTTTGAACACTTTACATAGGTTTTGTATAGATTTGCCTAATGCAATACACCATTTATTTTCTTGACTGCTACTTCCATGAGTGTTGATTATAGATCCAAGCAAAATGAAGTCCTTGACAACTTCAGTCTTCTCTCCATTTATTATGAGGTTATTTACTGATTCATTCTGATGATTTCCACATTCTGTTGGGTCACCTCTCTTTGGAATGGGTGCAGATATAGATCTCTTCCAATCAGTTGTCCAGGTAGCTGTCTTCTCTTCCAAATTTCTTGGCATAAAAGAGCGAGTGCCTCCAGTGGCACATCAGTTTGTTGAAAGATTCTTATTCAACTTTATTGACTTTTATGACAAGCTATGGATAACATTGCGAAGAATGGGTATTTCAGAACATTTTATTGAGTTGGTACAGACTTGATGGTACTAACAACAATAGGGTTTCTGAAGAGCATCTGGTTGGTTTGAACAGTCAACTTCATCATTAGCAGTCCATAAATGTCATTGGTTTTGCTTCTCTAGAGAACTCAGTCTAAAACAGTTTGGCTCTTTCAAGTCTCCCAATGCAGTGCTTACCGTGACAGATTGAAAAATTCAGGTCTGTTCCTGTTAGCCATGAGAGAGCCATTTGGAAGACCTGCATTAAAGGGACTGCCTGTGATTACATCTTTTTAAAGTTAATTATTTTTATTACCAGCTGATCCTCAGAAACCTTATACAGGTTCACTGTGAGTCAGAAATGACTCAACTGCACTTAACAACAACAACAAAGAAAGATCTATTTGCCATTTCTCTAAAATATTAAATAACATTCTCCTTTGTTTTATTATAAAAAATTACATAAAGAGTATTTAAATCATAATACATCTGGATTTTTGTAAGGCAGGGCCTAACAATTTTTTTCAAATATTTAGCCATTTCATGCACTCATTTTCCCCCCAGTGACTTGAAATACTATACTTATGATATAAATGTTTTCATATACTTTATCCATGAGGATATATATGTAAATGAAATAGAATATGATTTTTTTGGTCTTTTTCATTTCTTTATTCCTGTTGTTGTTGTTGTAAAGTACTATTGAGCTAGTGTCAACTCATAGAAATCCAACCTATATAGGGTTACTGATGTTCTAAATCCTTGAGGGAGCAGAAAGCCTCATCTTTCTTCTTTGGAGTTGCTGGTGGACTTGAACAACAATCATGTGGTTCCCAGCCCAGTGCTTATCCTACAGAGCCCAAATAACATTGTTTTACTCACTGTAGCTATTTATACATTTTGCTTGTGTTAGGGTAAATCCTCCCATTTTTTTCTGTTTCAAAATCTTTTGGTCATCTTCATGCATTTATTCTTCCTCTGAAATTAATAATCCATTTGAGAAGTTCCTTTTCTTCCTTAGTTCTCTAGGGCATTTGATGAGAAGTGCATTAAATTTATTGATTGCATTGCAGAGAATGAAAATCTTTACAATATTGAATCTTCCCATTCAGGTCTCTGGCATATCTTTCAGTTTACTTAGAAAGTGAAGTAAAGTTTTTAAACTTTTTTTTTTTTAAATTGAATGAATGTTTACAGACAAGATCATCAGCTTTACATTCAACAAATTATACACTTTCTTAATTTCAATGATTAGAATTCATTTTGTCTGCTGTTGCTCAACCACATTCATAGTTGTGTGTGCAGGAAAGGTAAATGTTGTTGTTGTTATTAGGTGCCATCGAGTCGGTACCGACTCATAGTGACCCTATGCACAGCAGAACGAAACACTGCCCGATACTGGGCCAACCTCACTACTGTTGCCACGCTTGAGTCTATTGATGCTGCCACTTGGCCAGTCCATCTTGTTGGGGGTCTTCCTCTTTTTCTCTGACCCTCCACTTGCCAAACATAGTATTCTTCTCCAGTGACTGGTCCCTCTTGACAATATGTCTGAAGCATGAGAGATGAAGTTTGGCCATCTTGGTCTTAAAGGAACACTCTGGCTGCACTTCTTACAAAATGGATCTATTGGCTCTTTTGGCAGCCCATGGCACATTCAATATTCTCCAACACCATACCTCAAAAGCATCAATTCTTCTA
>NW_006408549.1:14924816-14929244 GCF_000296735.1 Chrysochloris asiatica | reverse complement strand
GCCTTGTTCTTTGCCAATTCCTTCAATGCACCTTGGACTTCCTCCTTCATTATCATTGGCTTTTGATCATATGCTACCTGTTGAAATGGTTGAACATTAACCATTTCCTTTTGGTACAGTAACTATTCCTTCAATCGTCTCTTGATGATTTCTGCATCATTCGATAATTTGCCCAAAGAACCTTTCAATACCAAAAGTCGAGGTTTCAATTTTTTCTTTAGTTCCCCTAGCTTGAGAAATGCTGAATGTGTTCTTCCTTTTTGGCTTTATGATTACAGATTTTTGCACCTTTTGTTGTAATGTTAGACTTTATCTTCTTAGATGACTCTATGTGGATAGATTTTTCTGAGTTCTCAAGTCTGCTCCAGTTATCTATGTATCTCATGTTGTACCAGTACCAGGCTGTTTTGACCACTATGGTTGGGTAGTAATTTTTGAGATCAGGGAGTGATAGGTCTCCAACTTTGTCCTTCTTCTTAAGCAGTGTTTTGCTTATCTGAGTTCTCTTTCATTTTCATATAAAGTTTGTGATCATTTTTTTTTCATCTCTTTAAACAATTATGCTGGAATCTGCATTGGGATTGTGTTATATCTATAGATTACTTTGGGTAAAATTGACATTTCCACAATTTAAATCTTCCTATGCATGAGCATGGTATATTCTTCCATTTTTGCAAATCTTACTCGTTTCTTGAAATAGTGTTTTGTAGTTTTCTTTGTATGTATCTTTTGTTTCTCTGGTTATATTTGTTCTGAAGTATTTCATCTTTGACTGGCTATTGTAAATAGTATTGCTTTCCTGATTTCACTTTCAGAGTCGTATTTGTTAGTTCAGAGGAATCCAACTGATTTTTGCGTACTAATCTTGTACCCTGCCACTTTACTGAATCTTTCAATGAGTTCTGATAATTTTCTTGCTGAGTCTTTGGGATTTTCAGTGTTTAGGGTCTTATCATCTACAAATAGAGTTTTGATTCTTATTTTCCAACTTAGATGCTTTTGACTTCCCTTTCTTGTCTTACAGCTCTGGCTAAGACTTCCAACACAATATTGAATAGAAGTACTGAAAAGAGCATTCTTGTCTGTTTCCTGTTCACAAAGGGAATGCTTTCAGTCACTCTCACTGAGGGTAATGTTGCCTGATGGATTTGTGTATATGCTTTTGATTGTCTTGAGGGATTTCCCTTCTATTCCCACTTTGTTGAGTGTTTTTTATTTTTTTTTTCCTTTTATCATTAATGGATATTGTATTTAGTCAAATACCTCCTCTGCATCAATCAATGTAGTCATGTAGTTCTTGCCCTTTTAAAAAATTTATATAGTAGATTATATTGTTTTTCTCATATTGAATCATCCTTGCATCCCTTGTATGAATTCTACTTGGCCATGATATATTATTATTTTTTTTTAATATGTTGTTGAAAATTTTATTGAGTAGGATTTTTTGTGGGTTTTTTTTTGCCTGTCTAATTAATCATAGTGGTTACGAATTGGCCTGCGAAGCTTAAGGTCAGCAGTTCGAAACTATCAGCTGTTCTACGGGAGAAAGATGAGGCTTTCTGCTCCCGTAAAGATTTCCAGACTCAGAAAACCTGCACAGGGTCACTATGAGTCAAAAGTGACTCCACGAAATATAATCACCGCCAATCAATTAAAGACCAATGAGGGATTTTGGTTCATACTTTTCTTTTTTAGCCATATTCTTGTCTGGTTTTGGTATGAGAGTTCATAAAATGTATTCTGGAGTCTTCCGTCCTTGTCAATTTTCTGGAACAGTTTGAGTAAAATTGGTGTTAGCTATTCTCTGAATGTTTGGTAAAATTCACCATTAAAGCCATCTGGGTCTGGATTTTCTTGTAGGGAGTTTTCAAATGACTGGATCAACTTCTTCTTTTGTTATAGGTCTGTTCAAGTTTTCTATTTCACTCTGTGTTGATTTAGGTAGGTTGTGCTTTTCTGAAAATTTATCCATTTCTTATACATTTTCAAATTTATTGAAGTACAACTCTTCAGAGTATTCTGTTATTATCCTTTTTCTTTCCATTGGTTATATTTTGATATAACCCATGTCTTTTCTTATGTGTGTTATTTGCATCTTCCCCCTCTTTTATCTTGTTAAATTTGCATTGGTTTGTCAATTTATTTTTTTGAATAAACAATGTCTTACCTTGTTGATTTTTTTCTATTGTTTTTCTGTGTTCTAGTTCATTTTTGCTATTCTAATCTTTATTATTTCTTTTCTCTGGTGACTGTAGGCTTACTTTGCTGTTTTTATTTTTATCTAATTGTTGGAGATGTGTTGATTTTAGTTAATTTTTACCGTTATAAATTATCATCTCAGCACTGCTTTTGCTGTGTCCAAAAGGTTTTGGTATCAGATTCAGAGCATGGGCCTGGAACTCTGAGCTTCAGATAAAGGCATAAATAAATGGATTGAGTGCTTACAGGGAGAAAGAGTTTGAACAGAAACAATAAAGGAGGTGGGTGTGAGCAGATTGAGAGACAAAACATCATTCTTGTTGCAGAAGCCTGCCTGTGACTCATAGAGACAAAGTAGATAGCAACTCTGGCCATAAAGTCAAACCACAGTGGTTCCCTCTACAACCCCACCAACCGGGCAAGAGCCAATATCAGCTGCTGTACACCAGAACAGTGACTACAACCAATATCAGCTAAATCCAAAGGTTTTGGTATGTTGTGTTTTCATTCTCATTTAATTCAAGGAATTTAAAATTCCATTTTTATTGGTTCTATTAGCCAGTAGCTCTTAATCGGGGTTTTATTCAGTTTTCAAGTAATTGATTTTGTTTTCTTGATTTTCTAATTTATTGTTGATTTCTAATTTTCTAGCATTGTGATTTGAGAAGATAGTTGCTTTGTGGACTAATATATTTTATATTCTGAACAATGTTCCATGTGCTGTTATTGGGTTGAGTGCTCTGTATAAATCTATGAGGTAAAGTTGATTGATTGTGTTGTTTAATTCCTCTGTGTCTTTGTTGAGTTTCTTTCTAGTTCTGTCCATTATAGAAACTGGTGTATTAAAATCTGCTACTTGTTATTATAGATTTGTCTATTTTTAAAATTTTACTAGAATTTGATTTATGTATTTTGAGGCTCTTTCATTAGGAGATAATAGCTATGTCCACCTACAAAACTGATCCTTCAATTATGAAAGAATGGCCTTCTTTTAGACTCATCCAGGTTTTTGCATTAAAGTCTGTTTTGTCAAAAATTAATCTTGTCACTCCTGTTAGTTTAATGGCCATTAGACTGATAAATTTTCCTACCAATAAGCAGTATGCCTCTGTTCCATCTACCACCTTTTGCTTTCACAACCATCTGGGAAAGTTCAAGATGTGCCTGTCTGGCCTGCACAGATAACTAGTCTTTTTTTTTCTCCCTGTACCCCACCAGTCCATTCAGCTGCTTCTCCTAATGAGAGCTAGTTCAGTCTGGTCTAGACTGACTTTGCAGATTTGGAGCAGGGCCCACTGGAGCAGCCTTACTTTGGATAGCTCCTAGCTCCTTCAGTGTGACACACAACCTCAACATTCATCTTTGTGTGGCTTAGATGGCCTGGAGAGCAGGAGCTGCCCAGGGGGTATACTTTGGTGGCGGTCAGCCTTCCCTCTGGTCCCCAGGGGAATGTGGGGAACAATAAAAAAAAATTGCCCCTTATTTCTGAGAGCCAACACTAGGTTTCTGTAACATGAATTTGTTTCCTTGTCTCTGAAGCTGCTCAGCATGGTTGCGGCTGGTGGAACTGGGTTCCACAGCTCAGCAGTTGCCGTCTCTCTTGCTGTGTCAGCTCAGCTCTCAATCCAATAAAGCACTGAAGTGGAGTTTTATAATTTTCTTCACATAAGTTATATATGATTGTTCCTAGGCTTATCTCTGAGAATAATGCAATTTTTTTAAAGGTTTTTATTGTGCATTAAGTGAAAGTTTACAGGGCAGATCATCAGTTTTACATTCAACAAATCATATACCTTGTTTCATTACAATGATTATAATCCCCTTCATGTACCATCAGTTAACAGTATTTTTCTTTATTCACGTTAGCTTTTATAAAAACAAAACAAAACAACATAAAAGCAAAACACTCAGGTATATATAATAATTTATACCTCCAAAGGGCATATTCTGCAAGTCTGCCTCCTGGCCACCAGCTCTTAGTCCATCTCTTCCCATGAATCTAGAGTTCTCAGCCGCTCCCCCTCTCCAGTACCCCATCTCTGCCTCTGTCTCTGGTGTCGCTGCTTCTCTGGATAAGGTCCCACATTCTGCTTGTGCTCTTCTCCCTTGATGGTACTAGGGTCCTCTGTCTCTGGACTGTAAGATTAACCACTCCCCTGTTTTTGTTACAAAACATCTATCTTTACAATTGTGACAGTCACGGTTAGTCAGGATAACAGTTATTCACTA
>NW_006408549.1:14923043-14924283 GCF_000296735.1 Chrysochloris asiatica | reverse complement strand
TTTTTTTTGGTAATCTTCCTCTAGTCAAGTTTTGATTATCCAGCCATCTAGGCTAGGTCAAATGGGTACTGTCTGCAAGTTTGTGTGTTCTTGTGCATCTTTGCTCACTGCATACCATACCACTGCTTCACTCTCAGCTCTAGTCCTCTGTGACTGTGCCCTTGTCCATGGGCTCAAGTGTCCCCAGGTCTTACCACACTTTGGACCAACCAGCCCTTCCTCTTCTCTCTCTCATCTCCAGGTAAATGGGAGTTAATGGACTGTGGTTGAACTCAGCCCATTTCTTCATTACTGCCTTTCTCCCTCTTCCACTCACCAGTAGACCAATGTGGTCAACAGTAAGCTTACATGTCTATTTGTGTGTTCTCTTTGAGTTTCAGTCTTAGCGAGGAGTTTGTCTGGAAGGAACTTGATTGCTTGCCTTGATGGCTTCCTGACAAATAGCTTGCTTATTCTTGTAGTAGCCAGTCATGCTGACACTTTTGTTTTGGTTTTTCCTAATGATCTTTCTTTGAGGATGTATCTTCTATTGCTCTAGCTGTTCCAGGCTGGTCTTCTTGTCTTTGCTAGTTGGAATGTCCAACCTCATAAGGTTCTGGAAGGGACTCAGGATTCCACTTAAGGTCCTATATTCTACAAAGGCTTTGCAAGAGGCCTACTTCATTGTGCAAGTTCTAGAACCCTTTTAGGTATTCCGTTCAGTTATAGGCTGAAGAAAGGCTTACAAGTTTCCTGTAATGCTTCCCAACATTCCTTTCTATCCCACTCAAGTGTTTATTTTACAATAGTAAACCAATATTCATAAGATAGTCAAGCATTTTAGTATTATTTCCCATCTTCAAACTATTCCTAGACCCCTGTATCACATAGCCCTGTTGTTCCAAGGTTGAGTATACATCACTATTTATATCTGTCCCACTTAGGCCATGCAAACCTGTCTCAGTGTTCCCTTTGTTCTTCTATCTTGTTCTTCTGCCTCCTCCCCCTTCTTGTATTGTCCTCCCCAACACTTGAACTAAACCCCCCACCCCCACCCCACTGTTGTGGTTATCTTATATTCCATTAACTCTTCCCATCATCTAAGACAATCTATTTTATCCTGTTATATACCTGACCGACTCACCACCTCTTTGTTTACCTTCTTTGTTCCTCTTTGTTTACCTTCTTTCACATTGTAATTGTTTTGCTCATAGACTGACTTCTCACATCCTCTGCTCTTATAATTTTATTCTGTTCTTGA
>NW_006408549.1:14915041-14922193 GCF_000296735.1 Chrysochloris asiatica | reverse complement strand
CCATTATGGAGTGTAGGTCTACTTCCAGCTCATTTGCCTCAGTCACCTTATCTCATTTCTAGACATATGCTGATATGGTCATCTGTTTCTGGTTTTTAGACAAATTTAGGAGTTATTGGTGCCCTTAATACTTAGATGGGTGTGTATTTTGGTATTTTTTATGCTTTCTGATTGCTTCCAGGTAGATGTGATCAGGAGATGGACTTCCCTTTTCACTCTTCTTCCTGAGAAATTTGCTGCTGTTGGTTGTTGTGCTGTAACTCAGGATTTAATTTTCAGCCTATTTTCTTTTAGTCTGCCTGTCCCACTTGAAAATTCTCATATAAGCCTTTTTCCTAGTTCAGGGCTGGGTATCGCCGTTTTGCACTGTCATTTGGTTTTAAGTGGAAACTGTCACTTTAAATTTCAAATAGGTCTGTGTGCATGTGTGGTAGAACCCTCTGGGGGTGGGGGTGGGGTATCCACTCACTCAGGCACCCCATCTAGTCATCAGAATGGAGGTGTGCAGATAGCAAAAGATCAATGAACACACACACACACACAAATGTCCACACCTTTATCTCTGGTTCTGTCAGGGGTCCGTAGCTGCTCTGATCCTTCCCCTGCTTGGTCTCTCCCAAGGTGGAAGCTCTGGGAGCAGCCGAGCATCTTGAATTAGAAAACAATGTATTTCTTGATTCTGCTACAAATTCCCCTAGCTGTAAGCCTTCCAACCTTCTAAATATTCTTTTATATGTGGTTCAGAGTTCTGGCACCATTCCCTGAGCCTGCTTGGTCCAGTATTCTGTGTTGTTGCTGATGGAGCTCCTCACTGCACTTCTCCCTGATCCATTATCTTGTTTGTTCTCCCCAAAATGCAAGTTTTATGTTAATGGAAAATTTCCCTTCACATATCTAAATTATTTTGCTAATTTTTTAGGATTTACTGACTTTTTTTCATTTCTTTTTTAAAGTTTTTACTGTGAATTGAGTGAAAGTTTACAGGGCAGATCATCAGTTTTACATTCAACAAATCATAAACCTTGTTTCATTACAATGACTATAATCTCTTCTATGTACCATCAGTTAACAGTATTTCTCTCTATTCACTTTAGCTTTTTCTTTCTTTCTTTTTTTAATACACTCAGGCATACATAATAATTTACCCCACCAATCAGCACATTCTGCAAGTCAGCCTCATGGCCACCAGCTCTCAGTCCCTCTCTTTCCATAAATCTAGAATCCTAAGCTGTTCCCTCTCTCTATGTCCACATCTCTTTCTCCATCTCTGGGGTAGCTGCTTCTCTGGATAATGTCCCACTTTCCAGTTGTGCTCTTCTCCTTTGATGGTCCTAGGATAGGGTCCTCTGTTTCTGGACTGTAAGATTAACTACTTCCTCATTTTTGTTATAAAACTTCTTTTACTATTGTGAGTGTCCCAATTAGTCATGATAACAATTACTCACTATTGAATCACAAGAATCTTATCCCCATCTCTTTTTACCAGACCTCTCTAGACAAGGATTTACTGACTTTTGTATACTCTTAAAGTTTTCACTTGCTTCTGTTGCCTTTTTTGGTAATTACATAATTTGCATATCATGGTAATTTGCTTTCTTTTTTTCCCAAGGCATACCCCTCTTCTTTTTTCTCCTTGCTTCATTATATTGACTAGACCTCAGAGCAATGTCAAATAATAGAAGTGATGGCAAATCTTTTTTATCTTTGACTCTAATAGAAATGCCTCTACTTTTTTCATCATTAAGAATGATGTTTTGTTTTTGTTTATTTCTATTAGTGTGAATCATGTTAAGGAAATTCTACTGCATTCATAATATAGAACTAGATAACTTATATTTATACATTCACATAGTTAGGTTCCAGGGACCAGGTCATTATGGGAACATTGGCATTATGCAAAATTGGAGGATGGCCATATTAGATCACAAAATGGATGGTGACTGGATTCTGACACTGAATCTTGGTGTGGTGCTGTAGTTTTATCTACTGGACTCATGGTCATTTGAATTGCAAGGTCAGTGACTAAAGCTTACTAGCCACTCCTTGGCAATGCTATACAGGGGCAATGTGAGTCAGAACTGACTTTACAACAACAACATTCTTACATAAAAAAAGCACATCATTACATAGCTGCCAAACAACTGAAAATTATGAATTAATACATGTGGCTCTGTAGAATAAGTACTGAACTGCTAAGTGCAAGGTTGGTTGCTTAAATCCACTAACAGCTTCTTGGAAATCCATATACATTGTTGCCAATGGAAACAACAGCACTTAACAATAACAACAAAGCAACAAGTTAGTACATAATCTTAACCATTACAGTCAGTGCTCCTCTTGCCTTGTACCTCGGTAGTTATTATTGCCAGACTTACAGTGTTTGTGCTCAAAATATTTGGATAGTAGATATTTTGGCTATTGTATATGTTAAATGTCAAATCATGAGATAGTCTATAAGTGAAGAGTAGGTGTGGTATCTCTTTTTTTGGTTATCTATAGAAAGGATCTCTGTTAGCATAGTGGTTACGAATCGGGCTGCTAATCTCACAGTCAGAAATTTGAAACTACCAGCTCTTCTGTTGGAGAAAGATGAGGCTTTCTGCTCCCATAAAGATTTACAGCCTCAGAAACCCTGTACAGGGTCACTATGAGTCCGAACTGACTCCACGGTATACAACAACAACCAGTAGAAAGAAGTATGTGGTTTCAGTCTATTGATTTAGCAATATAATGAACTATAGAATCAGATTTCCTAAATTGATTTATCCTTGCTTTCCTGGAGTAAAGAAAATTTGTTCATGTTGTATAGTATGCTTTTGATATACTGCTGGATTTGATTTGCTAATATTCTATTTAGGATTTTTGCATTATGCTCCCAGGTGAGTTAGAGTGTGTGGCTGGGTGCATGCTTACAGGCAGGAATACAGTTTTAGAATTAAAGTCATACTAGCTTTATAAAATTAACAGCAAAAATTTCTTATTCTCAGTAACAGTTTAAATGACATAGATATTATCTTTTCTTTGAATTTGTCTGGGAAACCACTGGACTAATTAATGTTATATGAAAAGATAAGGTCTGTTTTTGATAATATTCTTATTTTTATAATTCATAGGGTTGTCAGTAGATTGCCAGATCTTTCTTCCTAGTCTGTCTTTATCTGTAACCTGTTTAGTATCAAAGTAACATGCCAGTCTCCACTGACAGACAGGTGATGGCTGCACTTGAAGTGCATTGGCTGAGAATTAAATACAGGTCATCTGCAGATAGTTCTACTGCTGAATCATCACTGCTTCATCATTATGAGGTAGGAATTGTTATTAACATTTGATAGCTGAAGAAATGGAGGCTCAGAGATCTTACATACCTTGTGCTTTGTCATAAAGCTAATTAGTAAGAGAACTTGATCCATATTTTTCCACACTCTGCTCTTTTCTAATGAATTTATTGAACATCATAATTCTTTACTCCATATTTAATGAGTACCTAGCCAAATAATTATTAATGACCTACTTAAAAGTTATTTTTTAAATAGAGTTTGGCTATCTTAGATTCATAATCAGGAATATTGATAAAATTTTTTCTTTGATTCCAGCTCATAATACAATATTTTAATTAATTATGGTCATAAGTTTTTAAAATAATTATTAGGAAAATTCTAAGGTCAGTACTTAGAAAAATTCATATACAGACAAAATTTATACACAATTTTAGAGACTTTGAGAAATATCCTAGAAGCTTGATCATGGGCCCCATGATAAAAGTCTTGGTGTGCAAGGATATATATATTTTTAATCTGAGTAGATTTTTAAAAATATAATTCTGTGCCTGTGATGAAAAATTGTTATTATTGTTTTTTTTTATAGGAGCATAATAATATACAGATCTTTATTTGATACATTTTTATTGGATGCATTTGTGAGGCTGTGTATTAGGCATAATTGAAGCACCATTCTTTATTAAACTTTCTTTAACTCAATGAATCATTTCAGTTTCTACTTATGAGTGCTCATTGATAGAATGTAGGCAAGTTATTGGATGAGTCTGTTGTTTCACTGGAGAGCTGATGCAACTCTGTAGGATAAGCACTGGGTCATAAAGTCAGTTTGAGCCACAATGTTGATGGTTCAAACTCACCAGCTGGTCCTTGGAAACCCTATACAGGGTTGCTATGAGTTGGAATCAGCTCAACAGCACTTAACATCACCAAAAACAAACTGCTTCACTACTTCTTTGATTTCCAAGTAGTAGTTTAGATAGGTAATGGGTATGCATAGATGATTTGCTTAAGAATTTATAAGTTCAGTCTTTTCCAGTCGAATTTGTGGCGAGTCAGATGTAGAACAGTTAGACAAGAGTTTGACTTCATTGGATATAAAGAGTTTATTCACCTCAGCAATTAGAAATGAGGCGTGGATTGTTTGCAGCGTTAACTTGTTTTCTTTGAACTGAACAATGTTTTAAACACATTTTGAATTAGTTATCAATATGTAAAAAATGGACAATTTTACAGAAAATACTATATTTTTAACTTCAATTGAAAATTCAAATGATCTGGCATTTCTATGTCCAAATTGTAGAGCTAAGTATCAGTCACAGAATGAATCACTGTTTTCTTTATGCCTCCCTAAGGAATTCTGGTGGTGCTGTAGAATATGCACTGGACTGCTAACCTCAATCAGTGGTGTTTCAACCCTACCTGCCACTCTGCACTCCCATAACAATTTAGTCTCAGAAACCCTAACTAGGGTCACTATGAGTCTGAATCAACTTAATGGCAGTGGCTTTGTTTATTTTTTTGAACAAAAAGACTAAACTAAATTCTCAAATACCATTGCATTTTTAAAAATTATTTTTCTTATTATAGAGAATGATTTCTTAAATTTGTGTCTTCATCAAGAGAGAAAACAAATGATAAGCTGAAAAGGTAACATATGTGAAACAACATACTTCTTTCAAAAAATGAGGATGATCCCTATGTGTTTAATATGCAAAGTGTGTTTTCATCCAAAAAATATTTAAGTATTTTTTTTATTTAAAATATTTAAATAATCATAATGATATTTTAAAAATTTTAAATAAATTAAAAATTTTAAATATCATTATGTAAGAAACTATGATAAGAAATATGACTGATAAATGCAATACTATTTGATGAGGAAATGAATGATCTGATAAAAGGATTATTATTTTTTTCAAATCAGGATTGTTTTGATTTAAGCAGTTTGAGTAATGCAGCTATAAAATTCAGTAACTAAAGTTTGCATTGATAGTTAAAAAATTGTCTTGGCACCAAAAACTTTTTCACAGATAGTGAGTTTATAAAAGGGTTTGTATTAAATACAAAAGAAATTACATGTGTAAGGCCCTAACTGATTTTGCCTAACTACTTGACCAAACTTTATTCAGGCTTCAAGAAGCATTTTAAATAGACTAGGCTTCAGTTTTTAGTTCCCTCCAGAGACAAGGTCAATCAATTAGACCTCAATGTTAAAATAATCCTTGAGAAACTCATAATGGTCAGACTGACCCAGACGAATGAGAATATCCTAAACACTAAACACTTGCAATTGCCAAAACCCATTTGCTTATAGATTTAAAAGGTTGCTTCATGCCATGACCAATTAAACTGTAACATCTCATACTTTGCCAAATGTCAACCAATCAGAAACTGTATCTATAGTGCTGTGCAATTATGCCCCCTGAAACCCTATAAAAACTTGTGTGTATAGTGAGTCGGGGTCGCCCTCAGCTCCTGTTTTCAGGAGTCTATGTGAGGGTGGACCCCAGCGCGTTGGCAAATGTCACCTTTGTCTCCTGGTTTTAGGAGTCTGTGAAGGTGAACCCCAGCGTGTTGGTAAATAAACCTCTTGCTTTTGCATCGAACTCAAGTCCTGATGATCTTTTTGGGGGTCTCCTACTAGATTAGGCCACTAGGGGGCTTAACACATGCCCTAATTAGAAACAATCATTTAAACTGGAAGATTTAATTCCAGCTAGAAATATGAGCTCTGTATGGTTGAAACAGCGGAGAACCTAAAGGATAAATTGAAGAAAGAAGTTAAAATATTTGTGAGGCATTCTACTGGATCGAATGAAAACCCAGATAAAACAAATACTATCTAGTATGTGTTCTAAATCAGAACACGAGAATGAAGAGTGTTTAAAGATAAAGTCCATGAAAGACACATCAGGAAGCAAACTGTATGTTGAGGAGAGTCTTGAAATAATGGAGACTCACCCAGAAAGAGACGATGGAAAAACACCACATCATCAGTCAAAACAAGTCCAGGGGCAGATTGTGGAAGAGACCATCAGTTGCTTATGTGCAAATTCAAACTGAAGCTGAAGAAAATGAAAACAAGTCCACAAGAACAAAAATATGACCTATAAAATATCTCACCTGAATTTACAGATCATCTGAAGAATACATTTGATACATTAAACACTAAAGACCAAAGACCAGAAGAACTGTGGGATGACATCAAGAACATCATACAGGTAGAAAGCAAAAAGTCATTAAGAAGACTGGAAAGAAGGAAAAGGTCAAAATGGATGTCAGAAGAAACCCTGAAACTTGCTCTCCAGTGTAGAGATGTTAAAGCAAATGGAAGAAATGAGGAAGTGCAAGAGCTGAACAGAAAATTTCAAAGGTCAGCTTGAGAAGATAAAGCCAAATATTACAACAAAATGTGCAAAGATTGGGAGTCAGAAAATCAAAAAGGAAGAACACACTCAGCATTTCTCAAGCTAGGGGAACTGAAGACAAAATTCAAGCCTCATTTTCACTATTGAAGAATTCTTTGGGCAAATTACTGAATGATGCATAAAGCATCAAAAGAAGATGTAAGTAATGCACAGAGTCACTGTACCAAAAGGAAATGGTTGATGTTCAACCATTTCAAGAGGTAGCATATGGTCAAGAGCCAATGAAGGAGGAAGTCCAAGGTGCATTGAAGGAATTGGATAAGAACAAGGCACCAGGAATTGATGCAATAAAAATTGAAATCTTTCAAGAAAGTGAGGTGGCACAGGAGGCACTCATTCATCTCTGCCAAGAAATTTGGAAGACAACTATCTGGCGAGTTGATTGGAAGAGATCCATATTTGTGTTTATTCCAAAGACAGGTGACCCAACAGAATGAGGAAATCAT
>NW_006408549.1:14912229-14914316 GCF_000296735.1 Chrysochloris asiatica | reverse complement strand
ATTGCATTAGGCAAATCTTCTGCACAAGACCTTTTTAAAGTGTTGAAGAGTAAAGATGTCATCTTGAAGACTAAGGTGAACCTGACCAAGCCATGGTATTTTCAATAACCTCATATGCATGTGAAAACTGGACAGTGAATAAGGAAGACCGTAGAAGAATTGATGCTTTTGAGTTATGGTGTTGGAAGAGAATATTAAAAGTGCCATGGGCTGCCAAAAGAACCAACAGATCTGTGTTGGAAGAAGTGCAGCCAGAGTGCTCCTTGAAGGCCAGGATGGTCAATCTTCGTCTCTCATACTTCTGACATATTGTCAGGAGGGTCCAGTCACTGGAGAAGGATATCATGTTTGGTAGGGTGGAGGTTCAGAGATCCCCAGAGAGATGGATTGGTGTAGTGGCAGCATGGATGGACTCAAGCATGGCAATGATAGTGAGGTTGGCCCAGGATCAGGCAGTGTGTCATTTTGCTTTACATAAGGTTGCGATGAGGCGGTACCGACTCCAAGGCACCTAGCAGCAACAACAACAGTAACAACCAGAAACATTAGGTAAAGGAAGTTTTAATCACAGTTTCTTGAAAGTCTCAGGTGGTAAAATTTAGAGGCACATGTTGCAATTTGCTAGAAATGACTGCACCGCATTGTTAAATAAAATGGAGTATGTATTAGGTGTGGTAAGTGACTCTGCAAGTTGAAAATGGTCCTGTGGCTTAACTTGTAGATAATCATTCATAGGCTCTTCTTCACCATTTCTTTGGCTAGAAGTGGTTACATATCTTCACCTAGGTGCAAAGAGTCTCAGAAATACAGGGGAACAATAAATTCTTTGCTGAGTTTCACTGTCTCTATCACAACATGCTAAGTAAATCAGCAACTAGTTTTTACTTGTAGTGGCTACATGTGGCTCCTAGGATTGGTGTCAGACCCTTTTGCATAAATTTTTAGGTATTAAAAGTATTTCTCCACTAGGAGGGCCATAGGCAGGTCACTATGACTAATGCAAGTGTCTCCTGTACAATTCACATTTGTGTCACACCATCTAATGTGATAATTTAGAATGATCATCTTTTTTGAGGGAAATTCTTTTTGTCCTTCAATAGGAATCTCAGAAATAGGTTTTTATCAAACTTACTTCTAGTTTAGGATCATTTTTTCAGGTTCTGTCACTGAACACACAGTTATTATGTTCCCCACTGATGAATAGACTGAGGCACTAGGCCATCTTTTTCCAGAGGTAGTCAAGTATCATTGCTGAAATGATGTCTCTTACATTGACTTAATAAGATATGTCCTCCCTTAATGAGAAATCTGGTGTCAGTACTAAGATAACAACATTTTCACCAGTTTACATGTTTACATGAAGGCTTATAAGCGTAATATTTGCATTCCACTGAACTAGCAAAGTTCTGAGACACTTTCCTGTTGTCTATTTCTGAGTAAAATCTATTGATTTTGTTCAATTTAATATATATTTATACTCTTCTTTTCATAATGCTATGGTGGTGATGGTGGTTATGTGCCATAGAGTTGGTTCCGACTCATAGCATTCCTGTATAG
This sequence comes from Chrysochloris asiatica, assembly GCF_000296735.1. Taxonomy (NCBI): domain Eukaryota; kingdom Metazoa; phylum Chordata; class Mammalia; order Afrosoricida; family Chrysochloridae; genus Chrysochloris; species Chrysochloris asiatica. The sequence continues at coordinate 14,912,759 of NW_006408549.1, read as the reverse complement.
GGTTTCCAAGTCTGTAAATCTTTATGGGAGCAGAAAGCCTCATCTTTCTTCCGTGGAATCTCTGGTAGCAGCTTGACTTATAACCACTACACAAATTTTTTACTGGATAAATATACACCGAGAATCACCCTTGTGCCCAATGTGACAATAGCTGATAACTGTTGGATACATGATGATGACTGAGATATAGTGATTGCTGGTCACAGAGATACTTGTAAACAGAGAATTCACACACATGTAGATTACTACTACAAAATGAGTCAGAGAGTTTTCCTTCTGTATGTTTTCCAAGAAAGGCTTCTCAGAGCAGGTAATATCCAAGCTAACTTTTAAAATTATATACTTTGTCTTTGGGGACAGAAAACATTTTGGGGTGGAGGTAAACGGAGAGATGTGTGGCTAAAATCAAGAGAGCATTGAAGTGCCTGGCATGTCTGTAAACCTAGGAGAAAACCAGTGGACTGTAATATTGGGCTCTGTAATATTGGATGGTATAAAACAGGTTTAGAAATACAGGGTTGCTATAGTAA
>NW_006408549.1:14903513-14904093 GCF_000296735.1 Chrysochloris asiatica | reverse complement strand
CTGGAGAAGGATATCATGTTTGGTAAGGTGGAGGGTCAGAGAAAAAGAGGAAGACTCCCAGTGAGATGGATTGGCTAAGCGGCAGCTTCGATGGCTCAAGCGTGGCAACAATAGTGAGTGTGGCCCCAGATTGGGCAGTGTTTTATTCTGCTGTGCATAAGGTTGCTATGAGTCGGTACTGACGCGATGGCACCTAATAACAACAACAATTTACTTATTCATTCTCTTTTTTATGTCTCTTGACTGGAACATTTAATGTGTTCACATTCAGTGTAATTATCAGTAGGTATGAATTGATTGTTGTCATTTTTCTGTGTAAGTGTTTTTGTGGTACAGTTGCATTCTTTGTTCCATATTATTTTCTATGCTGAGTTCATTTTGTTTATGGGTTTTCTTGTCATTTTCACTTCTGTTGTGTGAATGTTTATTAAATATTTCTGATTTTCTTCTTTTTTAATTTGAGGTACAGGTGAATTTTTTTCTTTCAGATTGTACTGTAATTTGTTATTTTTTCACTGATTAAAACAATGTGTTTTGTCTTGAAATCTACTTGACTTCCTTGCCATTCTGTATCTATACT
>NW_006408549.1:14900485-14903413 GCF_000296735.1 Chrysochloris asiatica | reverse complement strand
TTATCTTTTCATTCCATTTTTCTGTGAACTTTCCTCTCATACTCTCATATATAGGTTCCAGCTCTTAGCAACCCTGTATAGACTTTCCAAGGAACAGCTAGTGAGTGTGAACTGCCACTCAGTTTTAAGGTCACATGCTTATTTTATGGCACCACATATAGGGGAGTCCTGGTGTGGTGCTGTGGGTTAATGTGCTGGACTACAAAGTCGGTTTAAACTACAATGTTGGTGGTTCAAGTTCACCAGCCGCTATGGGTCGGAACTGACTCACTGGCACTTAACGCAGCAACAATTCATATATAGAGACACAGAGAGATTTACCTCAAGTAAATAGTGTATTATAGAGGGTGGTTAGTTCCAAGTCTGTGGGTCAGGTGTTAGATTGGAGCTTCTTCTGACTCATGACTGAAGGGGCTGATGAATCCGAGATCAGTAGTTTAGATGGCAGACTGCTGACTCATGGGCTGCAGTGGCTGACAAATCCCAAGAACCAGAGGTCAGATGATGACAAACAGATAGAGGATCTAGAACAAATGAGTGAGCAGATCATACCTCCAAGGGAACTTCCGTTACGACTGATTAATTGATGTCATCGGTTCAGATCACGGAGCATGGTTACATCATTACAAACTGCCACTATATACTTACATGTCTGCCAACACTGAGACTCTCTCCTTTGTTCTAGTTTGTTCTGAGTCTGGCAGCTCCACTGAAACCTGTCTACCATAGGTAAGCTGCTGATATTTAAAATACTGGTAGCATTGCTTCCATCATCACAGCTACACATAAGCCACCAAGTATGACAAACTACAAGACTAGCAATAGAATTCTTAAATTTCTTTGTCTTAGGCTTTAGTAGTTGGTGGATAAATTTAAATAATAGTTGTATTAACTGGTCTTCCTTGCTTGTTGTCCAATACTGTTGAATCAGTTTTGACACATAGTGACCCTGTATAGAGTTTTTGAGGCTGGTGGCTTAGAACTGCCGACCTTACAGTTAGTAGTCCAGTGCTTATCCTACAGAACCACCAGACTCCACAATCTTTTTTTTGGGCTTTTGATTTTTCCCTTTTGGCGGCCCCAGGCTGTTCAGGATTTTTTTTTTTCTTGCCGGTTGGACTTGTTCCCTTCCCGCCTTGTTTTTTTTTTTTTGGTATTGTAAGCTACAAAAAAAGTGAAGTCCACTGCATATTACTCTAATGTCATAGCACTTGTTTATCAACAACATTAAGTTGATATATGCTATTTTCTTATCTAGATTGTGAATTGGTTGGTGGATAAAGGATGGAAACATTTTGAAAAGTATGACATAAAAGCCCTACATTCGTTAAACAAACTTTATAGAAATATTAAAGGTGATGATGATGAAGGGTCAGAAGGAAATGAAGTCCATGTTTTTGGAAATGAGGAAAGGTGGCAAAAATATATATAATTTGCGTAAATTGTATACTACAGTTTTGTGAAAAACAGAATTTATTAAGAGTTAAACTTCAATATTTACTTGAACAGATTTCAAAGCAAAATGTTGAATGTGTCATTTGGTTTCTCCCTTTTGCTTATAGGAACAGAGGTGGAACCCTCTTGTTTAATGGTGTGAACAAGAGACCAACATTTTTGAGACTGTCATATTAGCAGTGGGGTGTAGTGAATTGCCTAATGTCTCTTCTAGCCATAGTCAGTAGCAATATTTTCTGCCTTGGGCTCAGTCTGGCTAAGAGAAGGATGACATGATTCAGCTGTGGAGGTTAGCAGAGTTAATTGTAATTATAGAAACTTGAAGCTCTGGCATGGTTTTAAGATAAGCCATCTCAGAATCATGAGGGAGTTTCTCACTATCATCAAAGAAGAAGAGTCATTGTGTCCTTTGGATTCAGAGATGCCTGCACATTGAACTTCCTTGACATAGGGACAGAAAGCTATGACACCAAAGGAATGGCAGTGGGGATGCAGCAGCAGCAGAACCAAGAACCAGAGCACAAGAAAGAGCAGTGGACTTCCCAGCCCAGTGACCAAGTAAAGCTGAAGGACTTTGGGCAGGAGTCTTGCTTACAGAGCGCGTTGTCTTCAGGTACTTAAGTGCGGAAGCTAGGTTTGCTGACCCACAGAGCTAGATCTGAGTATTTTTAGGCTGAAGCTTATGGTGGCATGGTGTGTCCTATGGGCATTTATTAGCAGCTGACTTGAGCACTGTGCCCTGAGTGTTTCTGATCCCAAAATGTAAACTGTTAACTTGCTTTAAAAATTCCATAACTGTTAGTATAGTGTCTGAGTTCTGTGTGGCCATTGCAATGGATTATTGAACCCAGCTGAGGTGGAGAGAGGGTTGTGGGAGGAATGGTTGGTGCCGTATATTTTTATAAGCAGAAACACTGCTAACTTGTACTTGAAAGAAATGGACACAGGGCTAAATGAAAGAATAAGCATATGCTGTTTTACCCTACCCAATTTTTGGTAATTTGTACAACATCCTTAGGAAGTTTACATGTTGTTGTTGTTAAGTGCCATTGAGTCAATTCCAACCCATAGCAACCATGTATAGGGTTTCCAAGGAGCAGCTGGTGAGCTTGAACCACCGACCTTGCAGTTCAAAGGACTTTGCAGTCTGGCACATAAGTCCACAGTGCCACAGTACGCTATAAATACTTCTTGGGTAAATGTCTCTATATTGTAGGTCATAGGAAATCACTAAATGTTTTGTGGAAAGAAATTTTATTTTTTCATTTCTGGAAGAGGAAGCTTTTTACTATAATAAAATTGAGCTTTTGATTTTGCATTTGTCTATGCTGATGTAATCTATTCTTTCATTAACATGAAATAACTGATCTCACAAGATTGTCCATTTCTGTCACACATGACTATCCTATTGAACTTTACACATGACCAACTATTGTAAAATGAACTTTTTTCTCCTGTTTTTGTTCTTGAATA
>NW_006408549.1:14858698-14894630 GCF_000296735.1 Chrysochloris asiatica | reverse complement strand
TCTCAGGTTGTTGTCTGCTGTTGTTAGTTCCCAGTCAAAAGAACACCCTTGAGCGTTTTATAAAAAGTTGATCTGGTCATTACAAATTCTTCAATTTCTGTTTATCAGTGAATGTCCTAATTTTGTCATTGTATTTGAGGAACAGTATTTTTGGGTATATGATTCTTGGTTAGCAATCTTTTTCTTTCAAAGTTTTCTGTAGATCATTTCATTACCTTCTTGTCTGCAAAGTTTCTGCTAAGAAATCAGAACTTAGTCTTATTGGTTCTCCTTTGTTGGTAACTTTTCATTTTTACTGAGCTGCTGTCAGGTTTTCTGTGTCTTTGATTTTGGAAAGTTTGATTATGATATGTCTTGGTGATTTTCTTTTGGGATCTATCCTTTATAGGGTTCTTTCAGCTTCTTGTAGGCTTATTGTCTTGTCTTTCATGATAGCCAAGTTTTCTTCCAAAAACTCTCTTATAGTTTCCTCTGTACTTGTCTCTTTCTGTTCTGGAATTCTGATCACATAATTCTTTGGCTTTCTTCATATTTTTTCATTCTTTTTTTCTGATTATTCTTCTAGCATACTAGTATTGAGAGATTTATCTTCAAGCTCACTAATTTGGGCTTCCATTGCTTTGCATCTACTCATTTGTCCTTTCAATGTGTTGTCCAGTTCTGAGATCTTAATATTAATCTTCTGGATTTCTATTTGCAGGCTTTGTGGTGTTTCCAAATTTATTTTTCTGTTTGTTCTTGTAGTGTTTTCTGGAATTCCTCTGAAGTTTTTATTGTGTTCTACTTGCTTTCCTTGATCTTTCTATCAAAACTTTGAAGGTACCTAATTATCATTCTTTTAAATTCTTTTTCAGTTAGTTCTACTACTTTTTCTTCCTCAGAAACATCTTCTGGCTCTGCATCTTGGTCATTTGTTTGAGCCATTCTCTCTTGTTTCTTCATGTGAGTTAAAATTGTCTGTTGTCTCTGGGTCATTGTGAGGTTGTATTTGTAAAAACAGTGCAGTTTCTGTACCCTGAGGTGAGAAATCACTGGTGTGCTCCTGAAATTCAAGGAGCTCACAAGGTGTTTGGGGAAGGAAAGTGACATTAGAGTTCCTGGCCCTAGATGTCATTCCTACTGGCCTTGGTGTTATACATGTTCAGGACACTCAATTGGGAAGTAGATCGTGGAGACCCTTGATGGAGCTGGTTTCAGTGTCTGTTAGGACCACAGGGCAGCTGGGGGCAGGGTGATTAGTTAAATGTTAGTCTGTTGGTTCTGCAGGCTTTATAGCTCTTGATCTGAGCCCAAAAGAGTCCAGGCACCAAAGAGGCAAACCAAAGTGGCACAACTGGTCCCCACTTCACACTGGCATGGCTCCCAACCATGTGGCTCTGAACATCTGGTGAACAGGTTTTGCAGTGAGGTTGTAAGCTGGCCACACCTCTGGTCACCAGGGGAAAAAAAAGAAATGGCACCTTTCATGTCACTTGTGTTAATCTGCTCTGCCAGGTCTCTGTCTGTTGACAAAGCTGCTCACAAGACGGTTGCAGCCTCTGGCCAACTGTTCACCAATCAATATCTGGGAAGATGGTGGTGGCAGTTTTGTGCTGTAGAGTCAGTACTGACTCAGCAACCCTATATAGAGTTTCTGTGGTTGTAAATCTTTACAGGAGCATAAAGCCTTATCTTTCTCCCTGAATGACTGGCAGTTTTGAACAGCTGACCTTGAGATTAGCAGCCCAACTCATAACCACTGCACAACTAGAGCTCCTTCTGGGTAGATGGTAGCACTGTTGATTGAAATAATTGAATTCAATTGATTGAAAATATCAAAAATGAAGCATGTTTAGTGAAGAGGAGGAGGGAGTAAGAGATGATTATTAGCATATTAATTGTCCAAAAGTTTTTTTTATGGACTTGACAGCTCTAACAAGACAGCTCTATTTTCACATAATATGAAAGCTGACCCTTTTAGTAGAAGCCTCCAAGTCACTGTGGCAAAAGAAAATATCTATTAAAGAGACCTGGATGGGCTAGGCGTAAGGAACTTGGATGAAAAAAGCATAGATCTGTAAATTATATTTTGAAACATCTTTACATTTCTTCTAGGCAAAATCTGATAAATGGTCAACTAAACAGTTGAGTTTTATGACACAACCTAAAATGACAGATTATTTAAGAAAAAAAGTATATAGATAGCAATAGTGTCCAGATATGATCCTATAATTGAGGTAATTTTTATCATACAGAAAAACAGTTGTCACCAATTTAGTTGAGGATCATATTGATAGGTCCTTACCACAACAGCATCATGGTGGTAGTGATGGTTTTGTGCCATGGAGTTGGTTCTGACTCACAGTAACCCTATATAGGGTCTGAGGCTGTAAATCCTTGTGGTAGCAGAAAGCCTCATCTTTCTCCTGATTAATGACTGGTAAATTTGAACTACTGACCTTTTGGTTAGCAGCCCAACTCATAACCCACTATGTTACCAGAACTCCTTAAACACTGTTCATTGAGATTTTCTTTGTGTGTCTTAAGATTGTGATATAGTTTTCACTTTTATTCTTAAATTATTTATTGTTCAACAATTTTCCAGCAGTTAATAAACTGAACTGGTGACGTTTTTCTCTAACAGACATCTTAACCTGTCAAGATGTCAGTTCTGGGTTTCTTATATCATCAAGATCATAGATGAAAAGCTTCAAATAACATATTGCTTATGACCATACTCTCCCATCATGATAGCTACTCTGGGAAGGTTGGCATTCCTTTTGTAATTTTTTTATAGCGTTAACTTTGAATAAAGTGAATTTTATAGGAAATAAATTTGCAAAGGAAAGGAGTTGAGAGAAGAAACTTTAAAACGGTAGGTAAAAGAGTATTGCTATAAAATCCTAGACTAGCTGTTAAACAAAAATATCAAATATGAAGCTATTGTTTCTCAATATATCCTCCATGTTGATCTACACAGCTTCCTTTTGTTCTGTGGATTGAGTGAAGGTTTACAGAGCAGATCATCAGTTTTACATTAAAAAAGAAAATCATACATTTTGTTTCATCTCAATTGTAATCCCCTCACTTATAACATCACTTATTCTGCTTCTTCCCTGTGTGTCTTGTTCCCATTCCTCCTTCTTTCTCAACCTTTCTGAGTTGTAAATGCTGCCCTTTTGATCTCAAATGGTTGACTGTTCTATAGTGTGCATACCTCACTAGTGTTGTCTCTTCTGTATATCTATCACTTGGCTGAAAATTGAGCCATGGGGGTGAGTTCAGTTCTAGATCTGAAGGATGACCCAAGGGTCATAGTTTTGGGGTTCCACCAGTCTCTATTTGACCAGTAAGCCTGGTCTTTTTTATGGTTTTGACTCCCCCCTCCTCCCCCCCATTTTCTCTTGGTCTACCCAGGACCTTTTAATGTGTTCCCTTTCAAAGCAGTTGGAAGTAGTAGCCAGGTACCATCTTGTTCTTCTGGTCTCAGGATTGTGGATACTGATGTTCACGTTTTCTATTAGTCCATTAGACTAATTGTTTCCAAGCATCTTCAGTTTTCATTACTCTTCTTTCCTCTGGGCAGGGAGAGGCCAATAGTTGCAACTTAGATGGTCACTGTTGAGTTTTACAGATTCCAACTGCTACTCCCTGAAGTAGAATATGGAACACTGTCTTTGTGGACTATGTTATGCCAACTGTGGGGCTAAACACTTCTGAAGGCAGGATTTTAATCTCTCTAATTCTCCCCTGAAGAATTCTGTGTTCTTAGATTTATATCATATCAAGACAGCAATTCTGGCATCTTTGAAGGATTCAAATTGTTTTCCTTTGAAATGTTCTTTGAGTCAGGAACAAAAAGAATGCTGAAGGGGCAAGCTCAGGGCTTCAGGTGGATGGGGTGAGGTTTCCCAACAAAACTCTTGTAGAACAGCCTTTACAACCCTTGAAGAATGAGCAGGTGCATTTTCATGATGGGAAATAATTTCTAATCTTTTTATCACCAATGCACTGGTGAGAAATTTTCTATTTTCTTAAAATTTCTTCATTCTAAGCCCCTATGATTGTCCTGGGAGCTTAAAAAATGCACCAAAGTGACCTCCTTAGAATCCAAAAAATAATCACCATAACCTTCTGAGCTGACCTTTCTGGCTTGAATTTAATTGGCTCAGCAGATCTACTTGGCAGCCACTGAACTTTTTTATTTGAAGGTTCCCTAATGAGACTAAAACAAGTGTATTACCGAGAGAACTTGTCAGCAACCATCCACTGGTTGCAGACCCATGTTTAAACATATTGTTTGTGATAACCTTTACATATATAAACTGGAACCCTAGTAGCAATACTTCTACCTTACCTAGTCATGGTTTCTTGTTGTTATGTGCTGTGGAGTTGGTTCCAACTCATAGCGACCCTGTACAGGGTTTCCGAGGCTGTAAATCTTTACGGGAGTAGAAAGCCTCATCTATCTCCTGCAGAACAGCTGGTAGTTTCGAACTGCTGACCTTGAGGTTCACAGCCTGATTTGGGACCATTACGCTACCAGACCTCCTTTCTTTAAAGATTACTTAATACTGAAATAAAGAAAAGGCAAAACCATGTCAATTAGGGAATGTGAAATATCAAAAAAATAACAAGAAACCAATAATTCAAAGCTTTGAGTTTTGTGACAATTACTGCCATAAAGAAACACTTGTATATTATCTAAACAATATACATAGGAAGAATGGTGGTGGTGGTGTGCCGTAGAGTTGGTTCTGACTCATAGCGACCTTGTATAGGGTTTCTGAGGTTATAAAATCATTACAGGAGCACAAAGCCTCATCTTTCTCTTGTGGAATGACTGGTAGTTTTGAATTGCTGACCTTGACGTTAGCAGCCTAACTTGTAACCACTACGCTACCAGAGCTCCTACATAGGCAGAATAGAGGGGGATAAAACTGAAAATTGAAGAGGTTAAAGATCAATTTTAGGAAGAGTGAGTTTTACAAAGAATCCCAAATAAATTGTAATATGAACAGAAAACATGGATGAAAGATAAACTCTACTGTAGTATAAAACAGTCCAAGAATAAGTAATATCTGAGTAACTGCTGTTTACGTGCTCTCTCTCTCTCTCTCTTTTTTTTTTTTTTTTTGGTGGTTTAAGTGTGAAAAGTCAAGTGCCACAACAGAGACACACAATAGGTTTAGGTTTAGGTTTAGGTTTATTTCCCTGGTGTAGTCACTACTCCAGAGAGACAACTCACAACATTTTTCTGTTCCCTGCAATGGTTAATGCTACAGAGCAGTCTGGAGTAAGTTAGCTCTCAGAGGACGTCAAATGTCACTGCATAAATAAAACACTTACACAGCACAACATATAATCCGATGTAGTTAGAAGCCTTTCCTTTATGTAGGAGAATACATCTGCCCCCATCTGCACTGCACTTGGGATACTGTACACCGCAATCTCCTTGTACCATATCAGCAAGATGGAGCAGATTCTGTAATGGGAGCCTCAGCTGATGCTTGAGGTAATTCAGGAACATATAACATCCACTTTCTGTAATTCAGGCAGCAGTATCTTAGAAGTAGAATGATAAGTTAGATGACGGTGAAATTAAGTTCTTTCAGCAAGGTATGTGCTGTGTCAGTTTGTTGGGGAACTGAGTTTAGTTGCAAGGTGACTAGCCCTACCTGTGCAATTGTCATCTTGTTACATCAAGACAGAAATCTATTCCTTACAATGGTTGCTTTTATGGAAGGGAACATGTCAGTGGCTGCAGTGGATGTGGACAATATATTTAGAGGATGAGGAGGCTTCAGGAAATTGTGGAAAAGTTGAATTAAAAAAGAATGAAAATCTTCCACAAACTTTTTGTAGCTCTCATGTGGCAAAGTGCATATTGCCCTAAAGATAGTCAATACTTTTTGATTATATTACATGTAAAATATTTTCGTATGATTTTAACCATTTCAGGTTTTTGCTGATTTCTTTTTTATTTAAATTTAGCTGGCTAAGTTTAGAAATGTAGTTTCCAACATTAGCACTGAGCTGATCATTGTAATAGCTGGATGATGGGATCATTTTTCTATTTTTTTCTATATTGTGAATGTTTAAAATTTTCTATTAGTAAAATTTGAGAAATGAATTTTGTCTCTCAAGCTTTTTTTTTTTTTTTCCCCAATAGTCAATGATCTGACACTGGTTTAACATCTGTTTGAAAATTTGAAAGTACCAGTTTTATGTACAATGAAATCTTTGGGTGAGTATACACTTTTACTGTATTTCTACTTGCCTAACTACATGTCTGGAGTCCTGGTGCGGTGCTGTGGGTTAATGCACTGGACTGCAAAGTCAGTTTGAACCGTAAGGTTGGCGGTTCAAGCTCAGCAGCCACTCCTTGGGAACTGTATATAGGGTCACTATGAGTTGAAACTTACTGGACAGCACTTAATAACAACAACTGCATGTCCAAAGACCATAGAAAAATTGATGCATTTGAGTTACAGTGTTGGAGGAGAATATTAAAAGTACCATGAGTTCTTTGCCAAACGAACAAACCAATCTGTTTTGGAAGAACTACAGTCAGAATGCTCCTTGGAAGCCAGGATGGCCAGACTTACCCTCACTCCAGTCCAGCATATCCCCTGCTGTGCTATAGGTGTGCTCCTCTGCACTGTTGTGGGCTGTGTCCTTGTGAACAGGTAAATGAGTACACCTCCGCAGCATCTCAAGGCAAATAAACTCTGCTTCTTCAGACCTGCAAAATGTACAGAGCTGCCTTGGTGATCCCTAGGCAAGCAAAAACTCTTATAACAGCTGTCCTGTCCCCAGCTGCCTTCTGGGTCTGAAAGAGTTCCTTTTTGGAAGACTCTGACTTCTGTCACTATTTGGGCCTGCATGAATTACTTCCATGTTGGGGACTCTGACCATAGGCACAAGTTAAGCCTATAGTAACTCCATGTAGGCCTGGTCATGCCAACGTCTCACACCTCTTCCTCCCACCTCATGAGCTATGTGGCTGGCAGGAATCCTCCACATTTTTCTCTTTTCTGGGTCCATCTCCTGTCTTAGTTTTCCCCCCAGTCAAATAGATGACTGGTACCTCCTAAAAATTAGACACTTTTGTACATCAAAAGAATTCACAAAAAGAGTAAAAAGAAAACATACAGACTGGGAATAAAAATTGGTGATGATGTGTGAGACAAGGCACTGATCTCTAAAATTTACAGAAAATGTCAACATCTAAACAAGAAAATTACAATCCCACTAAAAAATTAGTTGTTGTTGTTAAGTACCGTGGAGTCAGCTCCGACTCATAGTGACCCTGCACAGGGTTTCCAAGGCTATAAATCTTTATGGGAGCAGAACGCCTCATCTTTCTCCCGTGGAACCGCTGGTAGTTTCGAACTGCTGACCTTGAGGTTGGCAGCCCGACTCATAACCACTACGCCACCACAGTAGAGGACATTAATAGACATGACTTTAAGGTAGTCCACAAACAGATGAAGAAATGCTTGTGATCATTAGCTATTGTTGTTGTTGTTATGTGCTGTCAAGTGAGTTCCAACCCATATCAACCCTATAAACGGTTTCGGAGAAGTGTCTGGTGAGTTTAAACTGCCGACCTTTCGGTTGAAACTGATCTTGATGTCAAGCGCTTAGCTTAAGGCACCATACCAGGACTCCTTTGTTGTTGTTGTTAAGTGCCATCGAGTCGGGTCCGACCCATAGCGACCCTGTACAGGGTTTCCGAGGGTGTAAATCTTTACGGGAGTAGAAAGCCTCATCTTTCTCCCGCAGAGCGGCTGGTAGTTTCGAACCGCTGACCTTAAGGTTCGCAGCCTGATTCGTAACCACTACGCTACCAGAGCTCCTACCAGAGCTCCTTAGAGCAGAGCTCCTTAGAGAGATGCAAATCAAAACAACAATGAGATATCATGTTACCCCATCATTAATGTTGTTGTTATGTGCTGTGGAGTCGGTTCTGAGTATGTACAGGGTTTCTGAGGCTGTAAATCTTTACGGGAGCAGAAAGCCTCATGTTTCTTCCGGGAAACAGCTGGTAGTTTCGAACTGGTGACCCTGAGGTTCGCAGCCCAATTCATAACCACTACGCTACCAGAGCTCTTTATCCCATCATTAGTAACAAAGTTCAATAAAACAGAAAACTACAAATGCTGGGGAGGGAGTGGGACCCTCCTACACTGTTGATGAGACTGTAAAATGGTTAAACTAATCTGGATAATGGCATGGTGATTCCTCAAAAAGCTTGAAATAAAAATACCACATAACCCAGCAATCCCTCTACTTGGTATATATCCACGAGCAATAAGAGTTATGACACGAGTACATATATGCACACCCATGTTCATTACAGCACTATTCACAATAGCAAAAAGATAGAAACAGTCTAAATGCCCATCAGTGGAAGAATGGATTAAAAAACAGTGGTACATAAACACAATGAAATACTATGCAGTGTTGAAGAATAAGATGAATCTGAAAAATACCTTTTAACATGTGTGAACCTGGAGGACACTATGCTGAGTGACATTAGTTAATCACAAAAGGAGAAATATTATGAGACCACTATAGTAAAAAGTTAAGAAAATGTTTTCACACTAAAAGAAACATTCTTTGATGGTTACCAGAGGTGACAGGTGAGGGAAGTGATTCATTGGCTAGAGGGCAGATGTCTATTAACTTGGATGATGGGGAAGGCAATTTACACCAAGAAGGAAGTAGGCAGAAGCATGATGAATGTGGAAGAAGACACTGTGAAGAGTGCAAAAGTTAAAGGGAACAAAAATAAATACTGTTCTATATGTTATTGTTGTTGTTAAATGCTGTTGAGTCAGTTCTCACCCTGAATAGTATTTCCAAGGAGTGACTGGTGGGTTTGGACTACTCACCTTGAAGTTCAAACTGACCTTGTGGTTGAGTGCTTATCCTATAGCACCACTCACACACCACAGAATGGTCAACCAATGAGATCAATAGTGCAGCATTTACCTAAAGACAACATTTAGAAGGACTGGGAAAGAAGTAGGAATCAAAATGGGATAAGTGATGTTTCATTGAGGGGATTGCAATTGAGAAGAAAGGAATTATATGATTTATTGAATGTGAAACTGATGATTTGCTGTGTAAACCTTCTCTCAATTTACAATAAAAAGTTAAAAAAATAAATAAGGAGGGGGGTTCAACAACATATAAAAAAACAAAAAACATCATGACCAAGCAGGATTTATACAAGGGATGCAAGGATTCAATGTTAGAGAGGTTCAATATTAGAAAATAATCAATGTAATCCATCATATAAATAACAAAAAGGAAAATACCATATAATCATATCAATTGTTACAGAAAAGGCATTTGACAAAATCCAACACTCATTCCTGATAAAAACACTCAACAAAGTGAAATTGAAAGGAAATTCCTCAACATAATTGAAAGCCTATATACCAAACCAATAGCCAATATCACTCTCATTGAAGAGAAACTGAAAGCCTTCCCTTTGTGAGCAGGAACCAGACAAGGATTCCCTTTACCACTACTCCTATTCAATATTGTGCTAGAAGTCTCAACAGAACTATAAGGTAGGCAAGGGAAATTAAAGATATTCAAATTGGGAAAGAAGAAGTAAAATTCAAAGTCCCAAAGTCTCAGCAAAAAAATTATTGGAACTCCCTGGAAGATTCAGCAAGTGGCAGGGTATAAATTCAACATGCAAAAATCAGCTGGATTTCTCTATACTAATAAAGAAAACTCTGAAAAGGAAATTAGGAAAACAATACTATTTACAATAGCCATGCAAAGGATGAAATATTTAGGAATAAATCTAAGCAGAGAAACAAAAGACCTATACAAAACAAAACAACTACAAAACACTACTACAAGAAACTAAAAGAAATTTACAAAAATGCTCATGAATAGGAAGACTTAACATTGTAAAAATGTCAGTATTACCCTAAACAATCTATAGATACAATGCAATCCTAATCCAGATTCCAACATTCTTTAAAGTGTGGGAAAAAATGTTCACAAACTGTATATGGAAAGGAAAGAGACATCAGATAAGTAAAGCACTGCTTAAGAACAAAGTTGGAGGCCTCTCAGTTCCTGATTTCAACATTTGCTACATTGCCACAGTGGTCAAAACAGCCTGCTATTGGTACAGTGAAAGATACATAGATCAATGGAACAGAATTCAGAACCCAGAAATAAATCTATCCACATATAGTTAACTGATCTTTGACAAAGGGCCAAAATGCATTAAATGGATAAGAGATAGTATCTTCAACAAATGGTTCTGAAATTGACTTTCAAAAGAATGAAACAAGACTCATATCTCATACCATATACAAAGACTAACTCAACATGGATTAAAGACCTAAATATAAATCCCAATACTAGAAAGATCAACAATGAAAATATAGGGAGAAACTTAAGGGCTCTAATTCATGGCATATATAGACTATCAAACATTGCAAAAAACACATGAACAATCGAGGACAAAATAGATGACTGGGACATACTAAAAATTAGAAACCTATGTGCATTAAAAATAAAATGGGGGGTAGATTTTATTATCTCAACTAAATAAGATATCTGGAGTAGATCAGTAACAGAGCTCTGGTAGCGTAGTGGTTACGAATCGGGCTGCAAACCTCAGGGTCAGCAGTTGGAAACTACCAGCTGTTCCACGGGAGAAAGATGAGGCTTTCTGCTCCTGTAAAGATTTACAGCCTCGGAAACCCTGTACAGGGTCACTATGAGTTGGAACCGACTCCACGGCACGTAACAACAACAACAGATAAATTACATAATAAAGTACTCAGACTCTTTCTGTCCTTCTCATTACCCATCCTCAGTTTGTTAGTTTTTACCGTTAAACACATGCAAGTCTTATACTCTCATGTTCACAAGCTAGCTGCCTAGATCCAGACATTATAATCACATGAAATCAGATTTAAAGACACAAGCTTATATATGTATAGACTTTGAAGGAGCTTATAGTCTATATCTAAGGATATAGAGCTCTGGTAGCATAGTGGTTATGAGTTGGGCTGCT
Organism: Chrysochloris asiatica; assembly: GCF_000296735.1. NCBI lineage: Eukaryota > Metazoa > Chordata > Mammalia > Afrosoricida > Chrysochloridae > Chrysochloris > Chrysochloris asiatica. The sequence continues at coordinate 14,883,589 of NW_006408549.1, read as the reverse complement.
AACTTCAAGGTCAGCAGTTCAAACCTACCAGTTATTCCATCGGAGAAAGATGAAACTTTCTGCCCCTGTAAAGATTTACAGCGTTGGAAACCCTATGCAGGGTTGTTATGAATCAGAACGGACTCCACAGCACATAACTACCATCACCATCATAGTCTATAGGTGAAGATAGATATGTGCTACAAATCATACTTTGACGAGCACTTTGGAAATGGTTGTGCTGTAAGGGTTAATTACAGCAAGTCTGGAGTTAATTTATGGCATAGTTAGTTAAAGAAGTTCAGCCGTTGCTATGTTTGCTCTCTGAGGGCAAAAGATGAGGCTGTCTGCTTTCTTAAAGATTTATAGTGTTGGAAACGCTAAGTAACAGTTCTCTCTTATCCTATAGGTTTGCTATGAGGTGGAATAAACTGAATTGCAGTGTTTGATATTTTGCTTATCAGGAGGGACAAGTCTCTGGCAGACCTTATGCTTAGTAAAGGGTAAGGGAAAAAGAGGAAGACCCTCAATGAGATGAACTGACAGTGGTGGCAACAATGGCTCACATACAGCAACAATTGTGAGGATGGTGCAGTACTAGGCAGTGTTTTGTTCTGTTGTATATAGGGTAGCAATGAGTCGGAAATTACTTGACAGCCCCTAGCAACAACATTTTGCTTAAATCTATTCATGGGACTGAACCTTAATAAGTATTGTTTTGTAACTGTAGATCTGAAAAGTTTTAGGGTGGTTTACATCATCATTTACTGATTAGAGTGAGATTGATGATTTGCACTTGGCCTTAGTGAGATGGTCAGTTGAGGCTTATTATAGAGCAGGAATATGTTTAGGTGACCAGTAAGATTTTAAAAAATACAACAAACAACAAAAAAAAAAACCTCTAGCAGTGAGTCTAGTTTGGTTTCTCTGGTACTGAGGTGTTCAGTCTCAAGTTGGTGGCTCCTGAGTTGAAAGGAAAAGTGTTTTATGCCAAGCCCTTTACAGAGAAGGGACAATAGAATTTTGAACTTGGTCTCTCCAGATACTCTGCTCTGAGACACACTTGACTATGATGCATCTTTTTTTGTTAAGTGCTATTGAGTAAGTTCCAACTCATAGCTACTTTGTATAGGGTTTCCAAGGAGCAGCTGGTGAATTTGAACTGCCAATCTTGTGGTCTAGTGCATTATCTCACAGTACCACACCAGGACTCCGACTGTTATACATATTGTTGTTCCTTTAATGCTGTTGACATAGTGTATCTTTCTACTATAATAGATAAGACTCCTGGGTGGCACTGTAAGGTAAGCACTGGACTATTAATTACAAGGTTGGTGGTTCAAACCCACCAGATGCTCCTAAGAAACTCCTACAGGGTCACTATGAGTTGGAACTGACTTGATGGTACTTAATAACAGTGTAATAGGTTTCTTGTATGACCATCTATGCAAATATCCAATAAAGATAGGGTTAATTTAAAAGAAAATGATTTTGTGTGTGCATCTATATGTGTGGGTCTCTGCTTTGTAAGCACTCACATGAAAGATCTGGAAAAAGAAGTGTTTTTTGTTTGTCTGGTTTTTGAGGAAGATAGTGGAGATAAAAGGGCATGACAGGCCAAAGAAATAGACTAGATTAAGGCATGGCACATTCCAGGAATAAATCAGTGTAAAATGTTTAAGAACTTGAGTTTAAACTTAGAGTAGAGATGCAATGCTCGGAGTCACTATATATGGGAATGAATGATATTGTTGACTAGACTAGAATTGAAAATAAAATCTCTTGGAATCTGACCTATGTTTATCCCGTTGTTGTTGTTGTGTGCTGTAGACATGGTTCCTACACATTGCAACCCTACGTAGGGTTTCCAAGAAGCAGCTGGATGTGAACCGCTGACCGTGAAGTTAGTAGTCCAGTGCTTATCATACAGTGCCATGCCAGAGGAAATAAACTTTCAGAAACAAAAGAAACAGGGACTTCATCAAATACTAAAAATAACAGAAAGTTGAAGAAGAATGAAGACTGTGAAGAGATTTTATATTTTTTTATAAAGTTGCTTTTTTTAAGTGCCAGTCAGTTGGTTCTGACTCACAGCGACCATGAATAGGGTTTCAGAGGAGTGGCTGGTGGGTTTGAACCACTTGCAGTTCAAATAAGGTGGTGGTGGTGTTGGTAGGCCATGGAATAGGGTTTCCAAGCCTGCAAATCGATAGTTTTGAACTGCTGACCACGAAGTTAGCACTCGTAACCACTGTGCTACCAGAGCTACTTCAAATAAGGTTGTTGTTGTTCTTAAGTTTCCTTGAGTCGGTTCCGACCCATAACGACCCTGTATAGAATTTCCAAGGAGCAGCTGGTGAGCTTGAACTGCCAACCTTGCTGTTCAAACGGCTTTGCAGTCTGGCGCATTAACCCACAGGACTACACTGAGAGGTTTAAATTCAGGAAGCAATGGGAATGAAAACTTGGTGGTAAAAGGAAAAGGGAGAAATGAGGTAAGAGTTTAAGAGTTTGATTACATAACTGGCCTACTCAAATTGATCTGAACCACAAGATCAGCAATTCAAACTCACCATCTACTCCTTGGAAACCCTGTACAGGGTTGTTTTAAGTGGGAACTAACTTGACAGCACTTAATAATAACAACAACCTAAATTGACACATAAAAGTAACCCTCTCCTCTTCTGTCACATAAGAATCTCACACCTCTGAGACCACAGTAAGGAATCTCAAGTTAGTCATGGAGATGTTGATGGAAAGGAAAAGAGAAAGAAGAGTGAGAAATCGTAGCCGGTCAGTACTCAGATACTTCAGGGGTTCCAAATTAATAAGTGAAGGAGTTGAATCAGCTTGGATATCTCACCCAGGCGAACTTTTAGCCCCAGTCACCATGAGATTCTAATCACATGACAAATGCAGCAAAAAATGCCTTTCTAATTCTTAGTCAACTCATAGAAGCATGTAATATAATTAAAAAACAAAAAAGAATGTTGTTATTCTTTTAAGCTCCTGAGTTTATGGGCAATTTGTTGAGAAACCATAGATAACCAGACAATTGCAATAATGACAATTAAAACAAGCTGTTTATACCTAAGTGATTGCTGCTTACAATGGACTTTTATGTTCTTTAAAATGACAGACTCCACAAATTATTTTACTATTAAAGGGTTGTCATTATTTAAAAAATTTTAAATGACATTTAATTGTACTCTCTGCTTATTAGAATGCATTCACATAATTTTGCGGTTGAAATGACCTGCTGTTACAATTAAAATGATTGAATAAATTTGCCATGGTTGTATTGTAGGACTTTGAAACTTGCTTTTGTTTGAGAAGGTGTAAAACAAATTCTGTGGTTGGCCTTGAGGAATCAGATAATGATTCTTATCTTTATAGTGATTTTATTTCTATTCATATACAAATTGTGTTAATGAATTATGTTGTTATCCATGCTTGCTTATGCCAGTAAAGACCAATGGAAGTGTTAACATTTTGTAATTGCATACATGCAGACTGTTGATTTGTGACGGGCTACTTTTTTTTTTTTAATGGCTGCTATTTTTAACAACGTGTCTTCACTGGGTATTCACTTCTTTATTGCATTCATCATTGATAGAAACATTTATCTGTTCAAATGCAGACCCATTCTATTGATTTTCGTCAGCCTACACTGGCTGTTCTCAAAAATCTTTCAACAGTTATATCTTTCATTTGAAAGTATTGATTTAGCTTGTTCTTTGTTGTTATTGTTGTTCAGTGCCGTTGAGTCGGTTCCGACCCATAGCGACCCTGAACAGCTGGTAGGTTCAAATTGCTGACCTTGTGGTTTGCAGCCCAATTTGTAACCGCTATGCTACCAGAGCTCCTTTTACCAGTGTTTTTTTTTTTCTCTTTCTGCTTCACTACTTCATGCTACCATTAGATAAGAACTGCTTAGGTATTCTTTCGTTACCTGGGTATCCCATGCATTCTGAGCAGCTGACCAGAATAATTTCTTTCATGCTGATGAAGTGACTTTATTGTGCAGTATCGTTTCTGGTGATTTGGTTGTCTTATATGTACCATTTAATATGTTATTTAAAAAAAAAAACTTGTATTAACTCTTAAAAAAAAACCAAAAATGGAAAATATAATACAATATGCCAAATTTTCCTTAAGTAAAAAGTGTTTCTAGTGCATACAAGTATAGAAATTGTATATATTCATGTGAAGCACAGAAAGTTTTTATGTAAGTGGCTTGTAATCCCCTAATACTTTGAATTTATGCCAGACACTCATTTAGTAAACTGACTAGAGATGGTTGTTGTTGTTGTTAGGTGCCATTGAGTCAGTACCGACCCATAGCGACCTTATGTACAACAGAACGAAACACTGCCCGATCCAGGGCCAACCTCACTACTGTTGCTATGCTTGAGTCCATCGATGCTGCCACTTGGCCAATCCATCTCGTTGGGGGTCTTCCTCTTTTTCTCTGACCCTCCACCTTACCAGACATGATGTCCTTCTCCAGTGACTGGTGGCAGTCCAGGTAAAAGAGGCAAAATCTTATTGTCTATTCGGGCAGGTTGCTATTTACACAGTATCAACTCCTAGATGGGATTTCTTTTGTGGTCATATACAATCTGAAAGCAGACTCATGGTGTGGCGCTGTAGGATCAGAAGTTGACTTTGAACCACAAGGTTGTTAGTTCAAACCCACCAGCCACTCCTTGGAAATCTTATATAGGGTCTCTGTGAGTTGGAACAGACTCGACGACACTTAACAACACAACCACATAATCAGAAACCTGAAGATACAGCCTTTACTTCTTGCTGTTTTTAAATGCTATTGAGTCAGTTTTGACTCACAGTGACCCTATATAGGGTTTCCAAGAAGCAGCTGGTGGGTTTGAACCCCCACTTTGTGGTTAGCTGCCCACTGCTTATCTTACAGTGCATTACCAATAAATTACATTTACTTCAAAAACCTAAAATGCTACTCTGCAACTGAGGAAGTGATCAATCATCCAATGAGTAATTCTTTTTTAAAAAACAGGCAGTTGACAACCTTTCTGTTTTATTGTGGGATACATCACCCATTCAAAACTAGAAAAAGAAAGCCATGCAGGATGCAGATGAAATGAGACTGAAAAGAGAACTGAGAGACTACTTTCAAATATATATTTAAAACAGTGGCATTATTGTAGATTAAACACTAAACTTGGTGTCAAACAACCTGACATTTTTATTGACTTCTTTGCTCATCCGTGCATTTACAGAAATTAATTCACTTAAAAAGTCTTATAAATTATTAACTTGAAACCCTCTTCATTATTTCCCTCTGAGTTAAATTTACTCTTCTCCTCATTGTACATGTGAGGACAGTTGCAGCAGGGAAGGAGAGCCACTTTCCATAATCTCAGCATAGTAACAAAGTCAGGAAGAGTTAACAAATTATCATGATTCAAACCCTGTGCATCAATAAATTTGGAGTTAATTTGTTTGTTTTGTTGTTGTTGCTAAGTGCCATAGAGTCGGTTCTGAGCGATAAGGACCCTATATAGGGTTTCCGAGGAGCAGTTGGTGAGCTTGAACCACCGACCTTGCAGTTCAAACGGCTTTGCAGTCTGGAGCATTAACCCACAGCACCACACTAGGACCAAGTTAATATTTAGGGACTATTTAATAAACACTTGGGAATCCATCAGTGAACACTCTAGTGAATGCAGCAATCCATTTGTTTTCTTTTAATTTTTTTCTAGTGATTCCAGGAAGAAGACTGTTAGCGATGGCCCAGAGTTTCTGTGTTCATCTCATGCCTGTGTACGTTCCATCTCCTAGGGGTCTTTCTATGACCTACTTTTTTCTTATTATCCCCCATGCAGTTTTATAAACTTCCACTTCTGGGATCGAAAACACACAAGGAAGCCTACCTGGCCCTCTTCGTTCCTTACTCTCAGAGCCTCCGGCCTTTGTCAAAAATTATTATCTTTCTTTTGTGATAAAAGGATAAGATTTTTCAGTGGATTTATCTTTTTTTGTTTTTACTCAGATTTCCAATAAAGTATAAACCATTCTCAGGTGCAATGTTCTTAGGCTGCTGCCAATAGGTAACAGGAGCCAGGAGGCTGATTCCACCCTGGAGGCACTCAATGGAATGCATACCTTGTAGTTGGCTGATACAAATCAATGAAGCTTTAGTTTCAATGTGACACAGTTGTTTCAGAATTCACCTTGGGTTTAATGTTCCTGGGGCTTTATCCAGGAGACCAAATTGCCTCTGTAGTGAATTCAAGCATAGGCATATCTAAGGAACTATGGCAATTTGTTTAAATTGCTGAATGATCTCTCAACACTGGTAATGGAAATTTCAAAGGAGACTAAAAACTGCGTATTGGTGCTTCTCCCCTCCTTAAGTAGTGCCCAGAGCACGTATCATACCTGCTGTATCCTAGACACCCTTCTGAGGCAAGTATTTGTTATGAAGTCTACATATTTAGATTGTTGTTGTTGTTGTTAAGTGCAGTTGAGTCGATTCCGACCCATGGCGACCCTGTATAGGGTTTCCAAGGAGCAGCTGGTGAGTTTGAACCACCAACCTTGCAGTTCAAACGGCTTTGCAGTCTGGTGCATCAACTCACAGTGCCACACCAGGACTCCACATACTATATTAAAAAAACCAAACCAAACCCAGATGACTTACCAGATTGTTATAGAAAATTAAATGGAAAAAATGGCAATCTTTTTCTATATAATTGCTTAATATAGTCAACTTGTTTTAAGAGAGTTACATTTTTGTGGGTTCAAACAAACAACAACACCAGCAAAAAATGGACTATAAGCAATTAATGTAGGACATTTCTAACATATGCATATTGTATTTTTGATCTTTATATGGGCCAACATGACTAAGCAGTATGAAAAAAAATAAAAAATAAAAATTCTTGATTGCAACATTTTAGTGTTGCTAGATGCTGTTGAGTTGGTTCTAAGACAGATTGTATGTAGTGATTCTCCTAACACAGAATGCAATTGTCAGGTTCTGCACCATTCTCACAATTGATACTATGTTGGAGCCTGTTGTTGTAACCATTGTGTTAGTCTATCTCACTGAGGGTCTTTCTCGGTTTCACTAACCCTATACTTCACTGACCCTATACTTTACCACATGTTAGTTCTTCTCCAGGGATTGGCCCTTCTTGATAACAGGTCCAAAGTACTTCCATCCTCGCTTTTATGGAACTTTTTGAATGTACTTGTTCCAAGATAAATTTGTTCATTTTTCTGCCTGCCCATGATATATTCAACATTCTTCATCAATGCCATTCAAAGACATTCAAGTTCAAAGGCATCAATTTTTCTTTGGTCTTCCTTAATCATTGTCAAACATTTGCATGTACAGGAGACAATAGACAATACCATGGCTTGGGTCAAGTACACTTTAATCCTCAAGGACCTTTTTGCTTTTTTCACATTTAAAATTTGCAGCAGATTTATGTCATTTAATTTCTTTTTTTTCCTTTTTGTTTTCCATTTGAGTTCTTGATTACTGCTTTTATGGCTGTTGATTTTGGAGCCAAGGAAAATAAAATCCTTGACAACTTCAATCTTTTATCCATTTATTATGATGCTGTTTATTGGTCCTGTTTTGAGGATTTTGGTGTTATGTTGAGGTATCATTCATACTGAAGATTGTAGTCTTTGATTTTCATCAGAAAGTACTTCATCTTGATTTTCAGCAAGCAAGGCCATGCCATCTGTATGTTACAGATTGTTAACAAGCCTTCCTTCAATCCTTAAGCCAGATTCTCCTTCATCTAGTCCAATTTCTTGGATTATTTGCTTATATAGCATACAGATTGAATATGTATGGTGAAAAGATACAACCATGATGCACACCTTTCCTGAATTTAAACCTCTTGTTCTATGTACAAGTCTTGCGTGTACAAGTTCTGGAATTTTTATTCTTAGAACTCCTTAGCCTACAATATTGAAGAGAATCACTTATTCAAAGGATTTTGTTCAGTATTTCCAGCCACTTCATAGTTAAATTATCTCCAAAGGTAGATTGTAATTTTGATATACTTGGCACAGACTTAGTGAGGACAGACAAATTAAATAACTCCCTGATGTGGCGCTGTATGATATCCAGGAGGCTGTGGTTCAAACTCACCAGCTGCTCCTCAGAAACACTATACATGGCCCTTTGAGTCAGAACTGACTCAATAGCACTTAACAATGACAACATCATGGTTTGTGTCCTGTTTCTAAACTTACAGCAATTTAGAAAATTAAATGGAAAAAAACCACACCTAAATCTACTTCTATATATTTGTTTATTATGACCAACTTTTAACACCTGAGTTATTCACACTAAATGACTGCCTAGAGTTGGTCATGAATTTTTCTTTCATTAACATAAAGTTCTTGTGTCCTTTAAGAGAATCCTAATAACAAAGCGACAAAATGAAAGGACAAAGTTCTTGAAATAGACTCTTGGGTTTCTATAATAAACTCTTCAGTTTCCTTTCTAAATGTGGATTGATTAGCAACAGAAGGCTATTATCCACATGACTATGATGTGAAATTTCTAAGTGGAACACTCTAGATATACTAGGGGAAAACACAACACAAGAGTGGGTTCTAATACCACTTCCTTCTCCTGAAGAGTGTTTGATGACTCATTTACATGATTTTAGGAATAGAAAGGGAATGGATAGTGACTGATTGCTCTGTCAGTTGTAACTTCATTATGGCCCACCCACTACCCTTAGAGAGTCCTGGTGCGGCGCTGTGGGTTAATGCAAAGTCGGTTTGAACCACAAGGTCAGCGATTCAAGCTCACCAGCCGCTCCTTGGAAACCCTATACAGAGTCACTATGGGTCAGAACCAACTCAACGGTACCTAACAACAACAATTTAGAGTGATTCTATAGGACAGAATAGGATTGCCTCCCTAGGGTTCCCAAGGCTGTAAATCTTCACAGAAGCAGACTGCCAGATCTTTCTCCTGCAGAGTTCCTGGTGGGTTGGAGCTGCCAACCTTTGGAATAGCACTTCTGGTCAGAGTGATATGCTGGGGCGTAGCAGTATCAATGATTGTGATCTTATCCTTCTTAAACATCATCTCTGTCCTCTTATTTTCATTTGTCATACCTCCAGTGCCCTTTAGTGGTTTGGGATGAAATGAAAACTTTATAATCTGACAGTGAGATAATGTGATATAGTTAAATGAGTATATAAATTGAAAGTTTTCTTTGGTTATATTTGAGGTAGTTGCTTAACCTTCAATATCTCATTTTGATCATCATTAAATTGGAAACTTTACTACCACACTGATAAAGATTAGCATGATGATTAAATGAGTTCAGATTAAATGAGTTCATATATGCTAAGTGTACATCATACTGCTTGGCATTTATTAGGTCTTTAGTAAGTGGTAGCTATTTTAGTTGTCATTATTTTTGCTATTTCTATTTTTATTCAAACAGAATGTTGAACAAACAGAACTCATGGATTTAATCTGAAACATTTTTATTCTTGTTGTGTAATGTCCCTTTAAAAATTTATTTAGTGGTCTCTTTTTGAAAAATCAAGACAATATTTAGAATTTACTGGTGCGGCGCTGTAGGATAAGCACTGTACTGCTAATCACAAGGTTGGCAGTTCAAAACCACTATACAGGTTGCTATGAGTTGGTATGAACTCAAAGGCACTTAATAAAAAAAAACAACTGACTCAATGACATTTAACAATAAGAACTCTATATCACAAAACAGTATTATTTTGGTTAAAAAAAATAGCTAAGTCCTTGAAATATTAAAATTTTGAACTTGATATAAGTTTTTCCTCCTCCTAGATAGATTTCTTTTGTTTGAAGAAAGTATACATGATATTTCTTCTACTTCTTTCATCTATCTCTCTGTCTTCATATAGCTGATAATCAAGGTTTCAGACGCCACCAGGGTAAAAGAGGAATGATGAGAAAGAACACAGGAAAGGTCTTATTTGCTAGTATTATTTTAAAAATGGCTTTTCATCCTCCTCCTACTTCAGGATGCTCAACACAACATTCTTTTGTGCTTTTTGAAAAAAAAAATCTGAGAGCATTAGAATTCATTTTTAGTGATGAAGGCAATATATTTTCTTCCAGCTGCTTCTCCCACACTGTTCTTGGTTTACCAGAGCTTTGAATATATTCATTCTGGTTCAACTCCTTCAATTCCACCTTGGATACTCACTCTTAGACTCTGCCTCAGATTCTATATTTTAATAAGATCCTCAGCTAATTCTTATGTATATGTAAGAATTCAGACCGGTTTGAAGCTGTGGTTTTCTTTCCTCTGAAAAATTCACAGAATACAGGTGAAATTAAATTAAGATGCTATTTCTCTCTTTCTCTGTTTCCCAAGCAGGGAGGGAATCCTCTCTGCCTCTTAGAATTTCTAGGTAGGAGTCAAACATCACTCTACTCTGTCTGTCACAGAAACATTGACGCTGTCTGAGTGCTTCTGTTGAAGCCATTCTCAGGAGGCACTGAGTGGCCTCCACCACTGCACCTCAGCAAACCAACAACTCTTTCTCAAATTATCCTCTTCTCCAATTCTATATTACTGTCTACTCCTTGGACACTGTTATGTTCTCTTTGTGATTAAGGGACCCATAGAATCATAAAACAAGTTCTTGATTTCCTTGAAATTTTACATTTTATTTGGACTTTCTGTTTTAGATTTCTTTTTCATAGTAATTTGATGTCTCAGTGAGAAATCAATATATGTCATTCCACACCTACCTTTCATAGGCAATCCCTGGGTTATAAGTGTCTGATTTACAGACAGCTTGTTCCTGTTAAATACGATCAAGTTGGTGTTCACTTAGAGTGACGCTGTATACAAGGTGGGACTGGTGGGTTTGAACCATCTACCTTGTGGTTCACCATTCAGTGCTTATCCTACAGCACCACACTGGAACTCCAGGCCTTTAATGTTATGTAAATTTGCCCTCTCTTTGAAATGACTGAACCAAACCTAGTTGTTGGTGTTATTGTTAAGTGCCATGGAGTTGGTCCCAATTCATAGTGACTCAGTCAGTGTAGGGTTTCTGAGGACTAACTGGTGAATTTGAACTGCTGATCAAATCTTTCAAAATGACCTCCAGTCCAACACTTATCTTGTAGGGTCACACCAGAAGTCCTCAGTTCAATTTGGTTCTGACTCATTGCAATCCTGTATAGGGTTTCTGAGGAGTGGTTGACGAGTTTGAATCCCAACCTTGCTGTTAGCAATGCAGTGCTTATCCTACAATGCCACACCAGGACCAATTCACATTGAAAAGGCTTTGAAAAAAATTTTTTTAATCGAAAATAAGGCTAAATAAGAATGGTATGAACCTGTTCCAACTTACCTACTGATCAGACTTAGAGACACAGTTAGGAACTGATCATAGCCCAGGGACTTTTTGTACTGCTCCTAAAATCTTCCCCTTTTATTCAGTTTACAAATAGTAACTCTGCCTTGTGAATTGTTTCTTCCTGTCTTTGCGTAGACTGTTTTCCCTGCCTTGATTCTCTGAACATTTTCTCTGCCTTTTTCTTACCCTCTAATTGTTACATTTTTTGCCCAATCCATATTTTCTCGGGTAACTTGGTTTCGAAAGCTAATTTATGCTAGAGTGTTAACTTCGTAGAAAGCATTTGCATTTTAACCCCAAAATAGTGACTAATGTGGGAATTACAGGTGCCTTGAAAGAAACAGTGGAAGACATTTCAAACTCTTCAAGCCACAGTGAGTAGTCAGCTGCTCCCTCAGCTTATGCCAAAAGACTAGCATTGCCAATTCCCCACCTACATGGGGCTGTTTCAAGTATAACTATTCCTCTTCTCTAACCCTAACTAAAATGCCTCTAGAAGAACCACATTTAAGAAAAATGCTAGTTAGTCCCCTAGCAATAGTCATTACATTGGTTGAAATTACCCCTATCAATGGATGCCTGGTGTGGCTCAGTGAGATAAAGCATTGTACCTTAAGGTCACTTTGAATCACAAGGTTTGTGGTTCAAACTCACCAGCCACTCCTTGGGAACCCTGTACAGGTCGCTATGAATTGGAATTAAGGTGGCATTTAACAACAATATTAATGTCAAGAAGATCTGGTAGTGTAGTGAATTGCAAGCTGAGTTGCTAATGGCAAGGTCAGTAGTTCAAATCTACCAGCTGCTCAGTGGGAGAAAGATGAGTCTTTCTGCTCCCATAAAGGGTTTCTAGTCTTAGAAACTCTATATAGGGTTCCTATGAGTCAGACTCGACTCGGTGGCACACAACCACCACCAGCACTACCACTAATACCACAATATTATATAGTTAATGCTGGGTCCAAGGTTGAATGATGTATTTGGCACTATTGTTTGAGAAATAGGAAACAGAATTCAGCCAATTAACTTAGTCTCCTTATTCATTAACCATACAATAACTGTAAAAACAAATAAAACAGTGAGTGAGCAAGAAAGTAAGTGAAAGGAAAGGACATATCTATATTATATGATAATAAGAAAGATGAGTTCAAGAAACTTGAAGTCAAAAGTACTTCTTTAATTTTAAAATAATTTGAGTATAAAGATTTCTTTTAAATTTATTTTGTTGACATGTTATAATCAAAGAAAATCAAAGTGCAGACCTGATGCATAATGATTTTAGGACTTACTTGGATGAAATACATACATTATGTCTTTTGAATATAACTATATTGCTCTATGTGAGAAATTCTCAAGATGGTCCATCTTCAGGAATAAGGGATGCATGAGATTGCTAGACCAGACATAGGTTGTTGATTCACTCAGGGGTATATAAGCAGGCTGAATTGGGGGAAGGGAGAAAAGAAATCTGTTCTAGGACTAGGAATGTTAAATAAGAATACAGTCATTAAGACCACGAGCACCATTCCAGTTAGATTGTAGAACTCTGTTGTTATGTGCATGGAAGCCATCCCGACTCAGAGCTACCCTGTACAGGGTTTTCAAGGCTGTCAATCTTTATGGGAGCAGAAAGCCTCATCTTTCTCCCGCAGAACCACTGGTAGTTTCGAATTGCTGATTTTGCAGTTCGCAGTCAGATTTGTTACCATTACACTACCAGAGCTCCTGGTAATACTCTGAGGGGAGGGAAAATAGAATGGTTAGGTAGAGGAGGAACTTTGTTGAGATGGGAATAAAACTGTTTGTTGGCCAAACATGTGGCACATCTGCCTGTGTGCCTGCTGGGTTTGGCACTCTATTTTGCAAAATCAAATAAGGAAAACTTCACTTTGACTAAAATGAGTACAGACTGGATTACTTGAGTGTTTGTCAGTATCATCAACATTTCTCACACTCTATAAGTACAAAGTTTGTACTTATTTTTAGGATGTAGATGCAAAATCACTGGTAAGTTAAATTCTACATGGACTTTAATACATTTTAAGAAATTCAACATTTGTGGATAGCTGAATTTCATTAAGGAAATTAAAAAGAAATTTTTTTTTTATTTAAAAAAGCATTAAAGCCTATCAAATGATTTTGCTTTGTGTTACTGTTATGTGCCACTGAAGTGGTTCTGTCTCATAGTGACCCTGTGTAGGGCTTCTGAGGAGCACTGGTGGGTTTGAACTGCCGTGCTGTTAGCAGTCCAGTGCTTATGCTACAGGGCCATACCACACCCCATCAAATAACTTTGTTTTTGTTGTAAAGTGCCGTTGAGTTGACTCTGACCCATAGCAACCCTGTAAGGGTTTCCGAGGAGCAGCTGGTGAGCTTGAACTGCCAAACTTGCAGTTCAAACAGATTTGCAGTCTGACGCATTAACCTACAGTGCCACATCAGGGCTCCATCAAATGACTTTAGTTGCATTCAAATTCTTTCTACTTAATAACGTGGTAGCTGTGTTCCACCTAGTCAATTCTGACTCATACTGAGCTTGTATAGAGTTTCTGAGGCTGTAAATCTTTACAGGAGCAGAAAGACTCATCTTTATATCGTGGAGTAACTGGTAGATTCAAACTGCTGACCTTTCAGTTAGCAGCCCAGCTGGTAATCTTGAAGTCCTAGTGTACCATTGTATGACAAGCACTGGACTGCTAACATCAAGATTGGTGGTTCAAACCCACCAATGTTCCTCGGAAACCCTACATAGGGTCACCATGAGTTGGAACCAATTTGATGGCACTTAACAGCAACAACAACAATAACATTGGTAAACAAATAGTTTTGGAAAGTCATTGGTAGTGACTTGGATGTAAAAGAATGAGAAGAGAGGTAATAATATTTATCTAATGTTTACTTTGAGACAGTCACTTTTGACTTTTAATTTCCGGTGGCTTTCATTTCACAAATTTTCTCCTTTGACAAAAGTCTTCCCTGTTCCATGTCTTCTAATTGAATCCTCGGGTATCAGGTTAGTCTGTTTCATAATTAATAACTTATGTAGTTCCAACATGTGATACTAAAAGGTAAGCACCAGCTGTTGTTCTGAACCAGGAAGAAAAAAAAAAATCAGGTTTACAATATACTATGTTATGCTGTTGGACTCCTGGTGCAGCACTGTAGGCTAAGTACTGGATTACTAACCACAAAGTTGGTAACTCAAACCCACCAGCTCCTCCTCAGAACACTATACAAGGTCACGATGAGTCGGAACCAACTCTATGGCACTTAACAGCAACAATAACATGTTATGTTAGCAAATTTTTAAATTTAAGATATTAATCATAAATCTGAAAATGGGTATGGATTACTGTTGTAAATTTACAGCTATAAATTTTAAAACATAGATATAAAATGAAAATTGTATATATTTTAGTCTGCTTATATTGTATATTTTTAGTCCGGAAGCAACAAAAATGCAAATCAAATCCATAATGTTCTGTATTTAGAAAAGTAAAACAAAAATGAAAAAGACCAGAGCAAATCTCAATGTATAACAACTGGTACAGTGAATAACTAAATAAGACTATTAAAGTTACCAGTAAGTCATTCAATCATAGACTTGGGAGGAGAGAAGGGCTTTCAAGAGATCATACAATCAAGTTCTTTGCCCAAGAGAAATAGGATAGCTCAGCTTCTTGGAATTCTGGCCATCCTTCTACAATAAAAAATTTAAAAATGGATTATCCAGCTTTTTGGGTAACACAAATTTATTTAGTGTCTAGTAGGTACCAACTCGATGGCACCTAACAACAACAACAACAGAGTCGTGGTGTTGTGGTGTTGTGTGATGCAGTGGTTTGTTGGGTTGTTTTTTTGCACAAGGTCAGTAGTTCAAACTCACCAGCTGCTCCTTGGAAACCCTATACAGACAGGGTTGCTATGAGTTGGAATGGACTGAACAGCAATTAACAACAACAACATGTGGCAAAGATTAAAATAGAAGGGGTATCAAACAGATTAAGTAGCTATACTTTCTTCTCTAAAAGCATTTACAATCTAATGGGAAGATAAACACATAGACAAATAATTAAAGCCTCATGATATCAATAGATTGGCCAAATTTGGAAAATAAATTTTGAGATTTAAATTAATGTGTATTTTGTTTTTTTTTCAGTGTCATTTAATCTTGTGATTTTTATTCTGAAGTCTAGGTAAAAGAGTGACAAAAATTGTATCAAGTGGCCAAGAGGAGAGTGAGGGTAAAACATGTGCCTGATGTTCAGAAAATGTCTATTTGGACATTAGAAAAAATTTTTTTTAAAGAAACCAAACAAAAATGTTAGAACTAAATGAAAAAGAGAAATACAAAGCATAGGTCATTAGGTAAGAAGCAAAACAACTGAAAAGAACAAAGAAGTCTCTGGTATTATCTGGTTTGGGAGAATGACAAACAGACCAATGAAACGGATTTGAGAATCCAGAAATAAATCCATCCACTGATGGATAGCTGATGTTTGACAAAGGTCTAAAGCCCATTAAATGGGGAAGAGATAGTCTCCTTAAAAATTGATCCTTGCAGAACAGAAAATGGACTTCATATGTAGAAAAATATAACAGGATTCATTTGCAGAAAAATGTAATACTTGTCAACATATACAAAAACTAATGTACAGACCTAAATGTAAAACCTAACAACAAACCCATAGAGATTATCAAAGAAAAAATGGAAGCAAATTTAGGGACTCAACAACATAGCATAATTATAATATCAAACATAGATAAAAATAGACAAACAGCAGAAGACAAACTAGATTATTGGGACCTCCTGGTGTGGTGCTGTTGGATCAGCACTGAACTTCAAACCCACCATCTGCTCCTCAGAAACCCTATAAAGGGTTGCTATGAGTTCGAACAAACTTGACGGCACTTAACAACAAAAATGAAATATTTATATGCTTGAAAAAAACCTCAACAAAAGAATAAAAAGAGAATCTACAAATGAGAACATTTTTTTTTTTTTGGTAACAGTGTATCTGACAAGGGCTTAATCTCTAAAATTTATAGAAAAGTTCAACACCTCAGCAACAATGAGACTAATAATCCAATTTTATAATGGGCAGAGGACATGAACAGATACTTCACCAGAGAAGACATTCAAGTGGTCAAGAAACACATGAAGAAATGGTCATGATCATTAGCCATTGTTGTTGTTAAGTACCTTCGAGTCAGTTCTGACTCATAGAGACCCTGTATAGGGTTTCTGAGACTGTAATCTTTACAGAAGCAGAAAACCTCATCTTTCTTCCACAGAGTGACTGGTATTTTTGAACCAATGACCTTGTGGTTAGCGGCCCAGCTGAAAATCCACTGATACCAGTGTTCTTTAAACTATGCTACGTGCACAGCATTGAAGAATAATGATGAATCTGTGAAATACCTGATAACGTGGATATACCTGTGGGAGAGTATACTAAGTACAGTTTGCCAATCAAAAAGTTAATGGAAAAGTGGAATGAAAAGACACTGGAATTTTCTCATGACCTTTTGGACCACCCCCCTGTATTTTATCAGAGCACTACTAGAAAGTAGATGCATACCAGTGGGCTTCAAATGTTTGAGGAAAAATTTAATTGTCTTTTTATGCCTTTTCCTCACAAACTTTTGAAGCCCACTTGGATTAAGGGGAAGCAGTATATAATAGAGGGATGTTAGTACAAAATGATCAAGGAAAAACATTGGAGGAGTAGAAGAGCTAAAGGCAACATAGGTGAATACTATTACATACACAGTCCTGCATCAATAGAACAGTAACAGTAATCTACAAGTGTATACATAGATAGACACGTAAGTGGAATATATCTGCAAAGGTAAATGGGACTAAACCCTAAGACAGAGACAGATTTGACAGAGGTTATTTCTCTCTACATATTTATATGTGCTACAAATATATCCATGAATGTGGTAGAGCATCCAGGGAACAAAGTTATGAAAACTTGAAGGAATGAGTTCCTGGGTCTGGGTCTGAGAACCATAGTCTTGGGGGTATCAAGGTCAATTGGCACAATATAGTCCACAAAAACAATATTTTATTTCCTACTTGGGTAACTAGTAACTGGAGGCTTAAAAGCTCCTGAGAAGCCATCTAAGGTGCAGCTATTGGTCTCTTCCTGTCTGAAGCAAAGAAGAGTTAAGAAAACAAAAGATGGATTAGACCAAAACAGTAAAGGACCATGTGAACCCCAGCCTTCACAGACCTGATCTCAGAAGAACAAGATGGTGCCTGGCTGCCACTGCAGCTCACTCTGTAAAAGATCACAATAGGAGGTCCTGAATAGAGTGGGAAAAATGTGAAACAAAACAAAAAAAGAAAAGCACCAGGCTGACTGGTGGAAATCCAAGATTAGGGCCCTTGGTCATCCTTTAATCCACACTATGGCTCAACTTTCCGTCAAATAAGAGACAGGCTTATAAGGTGAACAATAACACCAGGGAAATATGCATTCTCCAGAGCAACCAACTTTAGGAAACGAAAGAGCAATGTTTGCTCAGGGATAAAGCTTTGAAGCCAGGAAAGGATATATGGGCAAATAGAAACAGTAAACATAGGGAGGAAGTATGAAGAGGGCTGTTACATTATGGAGGTCTCAATCAATATCACAAGCCAAAATATGTATGAATTGTTGAATGGAAATCAACTTACTCTGCATATTTTCACCAAATATATATATTTTGGCTCCTGTGGATTTGTTTTAAAAATTTTCAGCTTCAGTTAGAAATTGCATACGAGAAATCGACAGTCTGTTCCACAGTTGGCCCCTGGCCTTGGTTTGACTGATAACTATTGAACGTTTCCACCATCTCTTTCCACAGATGTAGTCAATTGTATTTTATCTGGTAAGATCCATGTGTATTGTTGTTATTGTTAGGTGCCATGGAGTCTGTACTGACTCATAGCCACCCTAATGCACAACAGAATGAAACACTGTCCGGTCCTGGGCCAACCTCACTATCATTGCTACATGTGAGCCCATTGCTGCTGCCACTGTGTCAATCTATCTCATTTGTGCTCTTCCTCGTTTTTTCCTACCCTACATTGTCCTAAACATGATAATACTTCTTAAGGGACTTGTCCCTCCTGATATGTCTGAAGTATGAGAGACAAATTTTGGTCATTCTGGCATTCAAGGAGCCTTCTGGCTGCACTTCTTCCAATACAGATTGCTTTATTCTTTTGAAAGTTCATGGAATTTTTAATACTCTCCTCTAACACCTTAACTCAAATGCATCAATTTTTCTATGGTCTTTCTTATTCACTGTCCAACTTTCACTTGCATATGAGGTCATTGATAAAACCATGACTTGGGTCAGACACTCCTTAGTCCTCAGACTGGCATCTTTGCTCTTGAATACTTTAAAGAAGTCTTGTGTAGCAGATTTGACTAATGCAAAAGTTGTGTGGTTTCTTGACTGCTGCTTCTATGAGTGTTGATGATTAATCCAAGTAAAATGAAGCTTTTGAGAATTTCGATCTTTTCTCCATTTATCTGGACATTGCTTATTGGTCCAGTGGTGAGGATTTTTGTTTTTTTACATTGAGGTGCAACCCATACTGAAGGCTATATGTAGTCATCTTATATATTGTTTACAAAAGATATTTGCAGTGAATAAGTCATTGATCTTGCAAAATTCTATCATCCAGCATCATTTCTATTACCAAGGCAATATTTCCAACTACTCATTCTTCCTTTTTCCAAACTTTGCATTCCATTTGAGTCAGTTTCAACTCATATTGTTGTTGTTAAGCATCATTGAGTCAATTCTAACTCATAATGACCCTGTATAGTTTCTGAGGAACGGCTGGTAAGCTTGAAACGCTGACCTTGAGGTTCAAATTGACCTTACAGTACAGTGCATTATCCCACAGCAGCACACTAGGACTCTGTGTCAACCATTGTTGTTGTTGTTGTTAAGTGCTGTCGAGTCCGATCTGACCCATAGCGACCTTATATAGGGTTTCCGAGGAGCAACTGGTGAGCTTGAACCGCTGACCTTGCAGTTCAAATGGCTTTGCAGTCTGGCGCATTAACCCACAGCACCACACTAGGACTCCTCATAGTGACCCTACGTAGGGTTTCTGTGGAGTGTCAGGTGAGTTTGAACCATGAACTTCACAGTTAGCAGTTAAGTCTGTAAAATATGCACATGTTGTGAGTAACAGTACCTTATTTTTTTGTTGTTGGTGTGTTCATTGTATAAATAGATCACATTTTTTTTTTCATGCTAAATACAGGTTTCTTCTACCTTTTGGTTATTAAAAATAATATTTCTATGAACATTCTTGTATTATCTTTGTGGGCCAAATGTAAGCATTTATTTTAACTTAATTTCCAAGAATAAAATAAGGGGTAATAGGTATTGCTTTATTGTTTTAGGTGCCATCAAGTTAATACCGACTCATAGTGACCCTATGCACAATAGAATGGAACACTGCCTGGTCCTGGGCCAACCTCACTATTGTTGCCACGCTTGAGCCCACTGATGCTGCCTCTTAGCCAATCCATCTCATTGCGAGTCTTCCTCTTTTTCTCTGACCCTCCACCTTACCAAACATGATATCCTTCTCCAGTGACTGGTCTCTCCTGACAATATGTCAGAAGTATGAGAGCTGAAGTTTGGCCATCCTGGCCTCCAAGGAGCACTCTGGCTGTTCTTCTTCCAACACAGATCTGTTGGTTCTTTTGGCAGCCCATGGCACTTTCAATATTCTCCTCTAACACCATAACTCAAAAGCATCAATTGTTCTACAGTCTTCCCTACTCACTTTCCAGCTTTCACATGCATATGAGATTATTGAAAATACCATGGCTTGGGTCAGGTGCACCTTAGTCTTCAAGATGACATCTTTGCTCTTCAACACTTTAAAAAGGTCTTGTGCAACAGGTTTGCCTACTGCAATATGTCACTTGATTTCTTGGCTGCTGCTTCCATGAGTGTTGATAGTTGATCCCAGAAGAATAAAGTCTTTGACAACTTCAATCTTTTCTCTGTTGATAAGAATGTTTATTGGTCCAGTGGTGAGGATGTGTTTCTTTACATTGAGATGCAATCCACACCGAAGGCTGTGTTCTTTGATCTTCATCAGTAAATATTTTAAGTCCTTGTCACTTTCAGCAAGCAAGGTTGCTTTATTAGATACTCTCAATAAGGTTTCTATAATGTTCGGAACCATTTATAATTCTTGGTAACAGTGTTGTTAGTCCTTTTCACTTTAGCTTTTCTGTCACTGTATGATTGTAGTTCCCTAATGTATGAGCTGGAATAGACTCCATAGCAGTGGGTTTACTTGGGTTTTGTAATAAATGATCAAGATTATGCAATCATGTTGGACAAGTTCAGTGGTTCAAGAATTTATCCTTTCATCTGAATTTTTAAAAAAAATTAGCAGAGAACTGTTTTAATTCAATGAAAACATGTCTTTTGAAAGAAATACTTGTATATTTGAATACAGAGAAAATGGAAAAGAAGTATTCAGATAATTTTATGGTAAATTCTCGTAATATGTCAAAGCTAAGGACATTTTTTTTTCCATTTGTGTGCAACAATATTAATGAAAATAATATTAACTGGTTAAAGCATATAGGGTTTCTGAGGAGAGGTTCTAAACCACCAATCATGTAGTTAGCAGTCCAGTGCATGTCCTACAGCACCACAAACTAGAAACCATGTATTTAGGTCTCAATTCTGAGGGTAGGAAATTTGGTCTATGTTCAGGTAGACGCTTCAGGTTTGGTCCTGACACACCCTAGCTAGTTTCATTTACAGCCTATGCCTTGTTGGTGAGTTAGTTGGTGGGGCCTAGGGGTAGCTGGGTTGGTTGGTGGTATTTTTCATCAGAGGCCATGTGATCTCTGTGACCTCTTAACCTCCTGCTGGCCTGCCTGGGCTTGATGCCTTGGATATCACAGAGCTCCAAGAGAAGAAAGACTACATATTTTTAGGGTTCAAGGACTTTTTGATTCTCTACTTGTATTACATTTTTTGCTGAGTTGTTGGCCACCATAAGTCTCATGACCAAGCTCAGCATGAGTGTAGCAGGGTACTCCCAAAGGTATGGCTGTAGGGAGGCATGAAAAATCCATCACCTACAGTGTGTTATTTTTTGTGATATATTTTCAGCTCCAGTTGCAGTGATAGGCTTCTGTTAGATACATTTGAAATGAAATATGATAGGAATGATTCTGGTGCTTTTTATTTAGAGTCAAAGAGATTACAACTGATAGGGAGACAACCTAAGATAGCATAATTCAGTTCAAATAGTTATTCACACCATTACTGAGGCATTAAGAGAGATATTTTGGGTGTATCTGAAAGGACCCAGTAATCCATGCCATTGGTAAAAAGTGAGTTGAATTTAATGTAGGTGGTGAGAGAACATTTTTTTATGTCAATTACCCCAAAGGACGATTTAATAAAGGGAGAGAGACAATCTGGGAAAGAAAGAGGAAGTAAAATATCTTAGTTAACACACTTTCTGATGAAAGTAGGGAAGGCTCTGAAAGGGTTAGTGAGAGTTTCATGATGGAAAAGGGGAAAAGGTAGAGGCAATTAAGATCTTGTTAGTTAAATATATATCTAGAGATAATAATAACTTTTATTGAGAGATAATGGCTTTATGGAGTCCTGGTATAGTACTGTAGGATAATCATTGGACTGCTAACAGCATGATTGATGCTTCAAAACCTCAACTGTTCCTCCTGTACAGGGTTGTTATGAATCAGAACTGACTCGCTAGTATTTACCAACACCAAGGGCTTCATTATGTGTTTTAATCCTCATAAAAACTTTACGTGAACCTACCAGGATGGACAACATACACAACAGTAAATGAGCTGAGAAAACAAGACAAGGAAGACTTCCTCACAAAAGGAAGTGTTGTCTAAGACCTACAGAGGAGGAAAGTGAAGAGAAGATGTGGGCAAAGAAGGGCATTATAAAGAAGAGCAGATATAGGGAGGAATGCAGATGGGAAGAGCAGAAAGTTTACTGAATTTGAGATGAATAAAATATTCAGACAGAGCAGACAGAGGAGTATCAAAAAGGTAGAGAGAGGAAGAGAAATTTGAAAAACATACTGAAGACCAATTAAATTCTATACAAGTATAAAGAAAATACATAACCTCAAGTTTTACTTCATGTACAAAGCTAAGTAAAAAATATTGCTACAAAATCATAGAACCCCTTATTTAAAAAATATCAAAATGTGAAAATATTATTTTTTTTCTTTTCTTCTTCTTCTTTTTTGATGTACACAAAACCCACAGGAATATATAGTCATTTAAACCACCAAAGGACACATTTTGCAAGCCAGTCTCCTGGATGCTAGCACACAGCCTTTCTCTTTCCATGAGTCTAGAGTCCTCGGCTGCTCTATTTTTCCATGTCATCACCTCTGCCTCCCTCTCTGGTGAGCTTGCTACTCTGGTTAGGATTCCACATTCCACTCTTGCTTTTCCCTCTTGATGGTTCTAAGGTCCTCTGTTCCTGGAATGTAAGATTAACTACTCCCCCCTTTTCATTACACAACTTCTACCTTTATAGTAGTGACAATGGCAATTACTTATTATAACAATTACTCACTATTGAATCAAAAGAATCCTATTATTTCTTGATATATCCTCATTGTAGAGTGTGAGGCAGGCAGGACTTCATTAATGCACATCAGTTATCTACATGTGCTTTAGAGTCAGTCCATCAAAGGCGAAAATATCACACTCACTGCCATTAAATTGATTCTGACTTATAGCAACCCTATGCAGTTTTTTGGAGACTGTAAGTGTTTATGGTAGTGCACAATCTCATGTTTCTCACACAGAGTGACTGGTGGGTTTGAACCTCCAGTCTTGTTGTTAACAGCACAATGCTTCCACTTCCAATATTTGTGAATTTGGCCAAAATCATTGGCTCTTTTTAAAAGCCTTGATTGTATCACTTGAAAAACAAGAATAAAATACCATTCCAAGATTAAATGCAATAAAATATATAAAGTGTTTAGCAGCTAGCTTGACAGAATGCTCAATCAAATATATACATATAGATCATTATCACTATTGGATTGATATAATTACAGCACAAAGCAAAGTAGACATTCCATTCTATCATGCAGTCTTATTATAGTGAAAATGTAATTTTCATTGGTATTCTTGAAATGTTTGAACTAATACTTCCATTGCTATCATCACAAACTTCTAAGGATCTCTGAACTCCAAAATGGAAACACCAGAGTAGGTGTTGTTTAAAATCTTTTCCAAGTTCAACATTTTCTGATTCTATTTACATCTACAATGTAAGATTTCAGATTATTTTTGTTGTTGCTGCTGTTGTATAAGAATTCCAAGATTTCATAAAAGCCATAAATATTCTCATTAGAAAAATGTACCTTCATATGTAATTTCTCAAACATTATCAGGTTGTTTGCAGAGCCCTTGCAATTCCTTTATAAGTCTTAGGTTAAAACTCACTGATAAACATGTCAACAGTCTGGAATTTATTTACAGCAAGGGAAGTAAACAGGTAGGGCTGACAGGATTTCTGTGGAAGACAGAATTGAGGCTGACACCGGGGAAGTAAAAGATGCCACTTCTAACCCTAAAGTAGTAAAAGCTGGAATGAACATTTCAACATTAGTCCTGTGTGACAATAAAAGAGAGTACTTGTGGCAGAATCCTATTAAAGCAGCAAGAAATAGAGAACATGTCAAGAGGGACAACCAAGATGAGGGGACCCTTGTTCTGTTGAGGGCAAGCAAAGATAAATGTAGGTGGTCATGGAATTGGGACACACACAAAACAGTTTCATGCATGTGAAGAGGCAATGAAAGAATCAGTATGGAGAATATATGAGAGGTTTTTTTTTATAACATAATCTCATAGATATGTGTTAATTGTCATAGAAAAACTATTCTTTAACCAGTAGTTCTTGATAATGATAATGAGTAGCGATGTCTTCAGAACCAGTTCAAGAGTAATAACGGATACAGAAAGGTAGACACAGTATATGCGTTGATGTCAGGGTTTTACTCAAAAAAGGAAGGGCTTTTAGCAAATATCCCAACCCAAGGAGTGAACAATAGAAAGTTATTGTGGAGGTGGATACTTGCCCATAGTTGTGACCAGTTATGCCAACCTCTCTTATGACTTTGAGAATTTAAAGTAAACCTTGACTATTCTTTTCTCCAATACAATGAGAAAAAGTGAGGTGGTTCACAGAATGAAGTTAGTGATATTAAAAGGAAACAGGAAAGATTTAAAACTGAGAAACTTTGCAATTTACACTGATCACTAGAATGTACTAAGATGCTTCCAAAAAGACCATTATCCTTTAATTCCATTTTTTCCATGAAGTTTTTAAAGCCCCTTTATATATTTAGAAATTCTCATTTAAAACTTAATCGAAATGCAGAGGCCATAGTACTACATGGGTAGAACATAGCCGAGTAGATCTGGAAAGGAGGACAAATGAGTGAAAATAATGAGCTGGTTA
>NW_006408549.1:14849503-14856984 GCF_000296735.1 Chrysochloris asiatica | reverse complement strand
AGATAGAAATTAATTAAAATTCATGTTTGGTGCTTACTGATATGGCCTTTTCAAGGTACTTAATTTTTCTAAGCTTTATATTTTTCATCTGTAAAATGGGTATAAGAATATATAACTTTAAGGATAGTCATACATTATTTTATGTTGACAAGATAAGTGTAGCACATATAGTTAAAAACTGGACTATTAAGGGAAAACTTGATGGTTAAAACCCACACAGAATGCTCCTTAGAAGGAAGATCTGGCTATCTGCTCCCCAAAGTCCCCAGTCTAAATAACCCTATGCTGTGTAGTTCTACTCTATATACATAAGATAACCATGAGTTGGTATTAACTTGATAGCAACTAATAACAACATGAAAACATAACATATTGAAAATACCTAATATAAGGTGGTAAGCACTTTTACTCAATGTTTACTATATTCTAGGTACTTTCGATATATTTAATTTGTTTAATCTTGACAACTATGAAGTGAAGTTGATATGATTATATATACACATATAATGTATAACTTGATAGCCCTTTTATAGTTAAAATATGAGTGTATGAAAACATTTGTTATGTTAAAATCACAGTAATAGTTATATAACTTTAATATTCCTAATAGCTTATATTGTTGCTATTGTTAAATGCTGTCGAGTTAGTCTGACTCATAGCGACCCTGTATTGAGTTTCTAAGGCATGGCTAATGGATTTGAACTGTTGACCTTGCAGTTCAAACTAACCTTGCAGTACACTGCTTACCCTACAGCACCAATGCAGGACTCAAATAGCTTATAGGATAAATCAATTATTTGAGGACAGAGGACACAGATTATCTGTTTTGTGACTTATCTATAGTACAGTGCCTTCACCCTGTGTGGATTTACTGTTGTTCTTGTGTTGGTTCAAATGGACTCCTTGTGTGGCACTGTAGGATAAATACTAGACTGCTAACCACAAGGTTGGAGGTTCAAACTCACCAGTCGTTCCTTGGAAACCCTATACAGGGTGGCTGTGAGTTGTAACTGACTTGACAGAACTTAGCAACAAAACCGTTGGTGGAAAATGACATCTCATATATCTAACGTGAGAAAAGCTTGGATATTATGTAATTCTCCCCTCATTCTCACAATAGAAATTTAGAAAGGATGAATTTCCAAAGGGCACATAAAGTATTGCAGAGCATAGGCTAGAACGTACGTTGTCTGATTCAATTTCTAGGGTGCGTTGAAAGCATTTGCTCTGTGTGGAAACTTTATTCATTCCTGGAGATGGCAAGGGGGACCTTGAAGAATAAGTAAGTATGCCTGTAGAGTGAGCGCCTTAGATTCCCAGAACCATGTCCTCACAACATAGAAATCTGCTCGGTGGACATGCATTTGGCAGAGGGTCTATGCTTGGCAGCTGCTGCAGTAATTGTTCATTCTAAGACTAGCTTTTTAAGATAGTTCCTTTGATGTAAATGATAAAGATAATCACTTCCTGCAATTTAGTGCCCCAAATGTGTCTGTTGTATGGGAAAGGAAAATTGGGCCATTGCCTAGTATAAATCTAAATTTCACTGGTGCTGAAATTTCTCAGGTGAAAGATGAAGTGAATTTCAAGCCTCTTCTAAGTGTGTATGTGTGTGTGTGGGGTGGGGGTTGGGGTGGGGGGGAAGAAGTTGAAGGAGGTGTTGGGAGGCTGTGATAAGATGGGTTAGGTTAGGGTGAAGACAGGGTTTTCTTTGACTAGAATTCCAAAAAGCTATAGTTTTATTGAGCCTCTCTCCACCCATCTTCTTTATTCTTTTTGTTTACTCCTTCCTCTCTCCTTATAGGGTTCCTGGTGTGGCACTGTAGGATAAGCACTGAACTGCAAAATTGGTTTGAACTGCAAGGTCAGTGGTTCAAACTCTTCAGCCACTCCTCATAAACCCTATACAGGTTGCTATGAGATGGAACTGATTAGATGGCACTTAACAACAACAACAACAACATCTCCTTATGGGGGTAGTGTGGTGACTCTGTACGATAAGCACTGGACTGTGAACCACAGGGGTAGCAGTTTGAGTCCACCAGTCCTTGTGAGAAAGATGAGGCTGTCTGCTCCCGCAATGATTTATAGCATTGGAAACCCTATACAGGGTTGCTAGGAGTAAGAACCAACCCTATGGCACTTAACAACAATCTTCTTATGAGGAGTACTGGTGTGGCACTCTAGGATAAGCACTGAACTGTTAACCACAAGGTTGGTAGTTCAAATGCACCAGCTGTTCTTTGAAAACCCTACACAGGGTATCTATGAGTGAGAACTGACTCAGTGGCACGTAGCAACAACAACAGCAACAACCTCCTTATGAATTTTGTGTCTCAGTTATTTCCTTCAATCTTTACTTACACACAGAACCTGCTACAGAGTGGGTCCTTGTTATATGTTGTGTTTTTATTAGCACTTTCCATGAGGTTTACATTGAAACTTTCTGTCTTTATTTGTGTAATGTAAGGCATTGTCCCCTATTAAAGGGGCTTCATATTGTGAAAGCAGGCTGGAAAGGTTGTACGGAAGTAAGATCTCTCAGAATTAACTCTTGGAGAGTCCTCTAATGTGTGAAAAGATACCACTGGCTTGTTTAGGACAATCACAAAGGTGATATAGAGAACAATCATCATGAAAGTATGCATCTGTTGGTATACAAAATTACAGCATCTTTGAAGACTGTTTTTCATTTCAGTGCTATTTACAATGATAGGTGTCCCCTTTCCAGTTGTTGATGTATATGCTGCTCTGTGGCAAAGTTTGGCTGCTGTTTGAATGGTTTATGGCAGATTCTCTACTATTACATGGAACAACAAGCTCATGAACCCTCAAGTTATGTAAATACCACATCCCTGTGTTAAGCACCTTTGATCTCCTATCTCATCACTTATGCTTTTATGCTGACCCAATGTGATATGTTATGATCTCTCTTACTACTCAGACAACTCCTGGGAATACAGCTGATTTGCTATTCTATCCCCAGCACCTGGGGTAATAAATAACATCATAGTTCTCAATTACTATTTGTTGAACTGGGCAAAAATATCTAACCTGCTATTTGGTTAGTTTGGAGAGATATTCTCTGTATTTGTGAAAAGTATGCAAAACTGGCTACCACCATGAAAGATACTAGCTCTATCTTTCATTTATAAATATGAAATTTTCTCATTATTCAGGGAGAACAAAGAGGTACTGTTTAAACTCCAGTGGTGGTAATGACAGATTATATGGTTGCAAGCAAGCACAGCTAGGAGAATTGAGACAGGTACAAGCCTGTAATTGAAGGAATGAGACAAGAGTCATTGAATACCAAAATTTGTCATCAGAAGTTGAGCTTGAGAATAATTATATTTACTTACAAAGAAATCAAGAGCAACAAAGGGTGGAAAAGGACTCATCTTCCCCAATGTCTGAATTCCACTTGATTTAGGTATACTTATTTGAAAATGCCTGGGCCCATCCACAGATCATCCACTACCTTAATCAACACTGAAAGGGCATTACCCAGGATGAAGAAAAATATGGTATTTAGGTAGCAATTACTGTCTACCCAACATAATTATTTTCTGTTCTTTGCACTGTAATAAAACCAGCCCCCAACCCATGCCACCTTATGTATGTCTGTATCCTCTGCACGGAGAAAGTGTGATGTTATTGTCTTCAGTTTATAGGGTGGAACCATGGTATGATGCCTAAAAATATCAAATATGAAATCAGACAGACCTAGGAGAAAATACCAGGTATGTGTCTTCCTGACCTTAAGCCAGTTACCTAATTATCTTTCTAAACCTCAGTATTTCTATAGAGTTATGTTGTTGTTGTAGTTAAGTACTGTGGAGTCAGTTCTGACTCATAGCGACCCTGCACAAAGTTTCTGAGGCTGTAAATCTTAATGGGAGCAGAATGCCTTATCTTTCTCCCGTGGAACCACTGGTAGTTTCAAACTGCTGACCTTGAGGTTAGCAGCCCAATTCGTAACCACTACACTACCAGAGCTCCTTTATAGAGTTATAGCAAAGAAAAATAAAATAATTTATATAAAGGGCTTAGCATAGTGCCTGGCATTAGTATTCAATAAATCAGGGTTGTTATTGTTGTTATGTGCTGTTGGGTCAGTTTCAACTCATAGCGACCCTGTATAGGGTATCCAAGGAGTTGCTACTGGGTTTGAACCACCAACCTTGGGGTTAGCAGTCCAATGCTCATTCTGTCCTCCAGCGCCATACCAGGATTCCAAATTTATTCTTAGTAGTAGTACTACTAGCAGCAGTAATGCTATGTTGTTATTGTTGTTAAGCGTTATGGAGTCAGATCTGACTCAGAGAGACCCTGTATAGGGTTTCAGAGGAGCAGCTGGTGGGTTTGAATTGCCAACCTTGTGATTTAAAGTCCAGTGCTGATCCTATAGTTCCACACAATGAGTCCTATAAGTAATTCTGCAAGTAATAATAATGATAGTAGCAAAGGAGCTGTTTAGGGTCTGTCCCCACTGGGGTACATATTCTCTGAGTTAATTGTCTGGGGAGGACCAAGACTCTTGAATAGAAAACCAGAACTCAGGAGACCTGGTCTTAGGCAGAAAAAGTAACTCCTGCCTCTCTTGGGGATCTGGACCTAATGTGTTTGAATGAGTTTTCTCTGGGGAAGGGAAACCTAGGTGAGGAGTCATACAGGAATCTAGGTTGGGAGCAAGTCCTGTAGAGACTCTATCTGAAGATACATGAACAATTTCTGGCAGATCAGTTCACCAAATTACAGCTCTTTTTCCTTTTGCTATTCCTCTAGTTTTTTTTCAGTCTTGTTTAATTTTTTACCTCATCTTAGATTTTCTGTGGGCCAGAAAGAACACTAGGACTTTTCCTATTTGTAATTGAATTTCATTATGGGGTGTCTCCACTTAAAACCCCGACTTGGATCCTTTTTCCATCTGAGTCAATGAGTGGTGGTGGTGTGTCAGGGAGTCTGCTCTGACTCACACTGACCCTGTATAGGGTTTTGGCGGCTGTAAATCTTTATAGGAACAGAATACCTCATCATTCTCCTGAGGAGCAGCTGGTAAATTTGAACTGCTGACCTTGAGGGTCAATGAGTAAGGAGGGATAATTAGCAATAAGCTTCAAAAGCAAGGTGAACCTGGGGCAAGAGTTGGGGACAGAAGATTCCCACAAGGGGATCCTTCCTCTATTGACTGGCATTTAATTTTATCAAGAAAGATTACAAGTTTTTCAACTGGCACTTAATGGTATATTATGGTATACTCTACAACGTTTAATATAATTTTGGTTTTCACAGATTATAGATTGCTTGGAGCCAGTGATTTTTAATTCTTCAAAATGCCTCCAAGCATTCGATCTATAAAGAATGTTCAGTATATGTTTGATATTTATTTGGAATATTGTATTAACTCAGACATCAACAATGCCCTGACAGCTTATGACAACAATCCTGTACTTGTCCTTTCTCTTTATCAGATACTTTCAAGCCACAGATACTTTGTATACTATCAAAATCAGGACAAAATTTGTTTTCAACAAAACCAGGGCATGCCTTAGAGGATAATTAAATGTCAAGGTTCTCAACTCACCAAAAACATAGTTGTGGCTGTCTCTAGCATTCACCACTCAAATGTAGCTGACGCAAAACTTACCTAAGGTGTCTTGTTACAGAGGAAATGGCATTTTAATACATGTCTTGAGAACCTAAATTTCTCGGAATTTGGTACAGAGACTGGATGTGGGCAATTGTTGTTGTTAAGTGCCGTTGAGTCAATTCCTATCCATAGTAACCCTGTATAGGGCTTCCGAGAAGCCATTGGTGAGCTTGAACTGCTGACCTTGTGGTTCAAACTGATGTTGCAGTCCAGTGCATTAACCCACTGCACCACACCAAGACTCTGTGGGAAATTAGAAGGATTTATAGATGAGGAAAAGGAGCCCTGGAGGCACTGTGGGTTAGGCATTGGGCTGCTAACTGCAAGGTCAGATGTTCACAGTTTGCTGGAGAAAGAAGGATGACCAGGTCTGCTCCTGTAAAGGTTTACAGGCTCAGAAATCCTCTGCAGGATCACTCTGAGTTAGAATGAACTTGATGACAAAGGGTTTGATCTGATTTTTATATATGAGATAAGGAGCCTTTAGTGGTGCTATGAGATAAGTGTTGGACTGTTAACCTGAAGGTCAATGGTTCAAATTCACCAGCTACTTACAGGAGAAGCAATTGGTTCCTGTAAAGATGTACAGGTTCAGAAACCCTGTATATGGTCATTCTGAGTTGAAGTTGACTGTATGGCAGCGGCATCTCTAGTAGGAGTCCTGGTAGTACAGTGAGTTAAGCATTGAGCTGCTAGCCTGAGTCAGTTTAAAGCCATCAGCTGCTCTGATGGAAAAAGATGAGGCAGTCTGCTTACATAAAGATTTGCAGCCTCTGAAATGCTATGGAACAGGTCTACTTTGTCCTATAGAATCTCTATGAGTTGGAATCAACTCAACAGCAGTGGGTAAGATGATGAGAGCAACGGATCTTAAAAATCCAGAAAATGGGGCCTATGCAGTCATTTCTCAAGGAGCTCTGGTAGCGTAGTGGTTACGAATCTGGCTGCTAACCTCAGGGTCAGAAGTTTGAAACTACCAGCTGTTCCGCGGGAGAAAGTGGAGGCTTTCTGCTCCCATAAAGATTTATAGCCTCGGAAACCCTGTGCAGGGTCGCTATGAGTTAGAATCAACTCCCTGGCACATAACAACAATAACAACAGTCAATTCTCAGATAATCATTCTAATTGTGATCCCAGACTGATAACCCAATGAACAACAATGACATTTTAGAAAGCATTTCCTTCCCATTAATTGTACAACAGTATTAAAATGTTCTTTCATTTCCTAAAGCTGATGATGAGGTTTTGCTCCTTATTAGCTCCAAGAGGACAATATTTCTGTTGAATAGATCAGAACCTCCTCTATGAGGTTCTGATAACCTTCTATCTACAGAGAGCAAGCATTGTTTCTTCCCAGTGAGGTGGGGAGCAACAGCTCTGACTTGGAATGTAACCAGGTGGTGCAGTAGAAGATTGAATTTGAAACTGGCTTTGAAGCAGGTGCTGAGTTAGTGTATTTAGAATAGTCAGCCAATTCAAACACTCATTTGAATTGATTCTAACTTCAAAGGATGTACACAATAAATGAAGGCACTCTTTAGTCACTGAAAGGTATCTGCAATAATATTACATGAAAAAAAGCAACTAATTTAGTTAATTCCATCTACTTGATGCGGTGCTATAGGATTAGCACTAGACTGCAATGTTGGTTTGAAACACAACATTGACGGTTCAATTCACCAGTCATTCTTCACAATATACAGGGTCACTATAAACCACCACTTGTCTGTCTGTCGTGCTGTGGTGGTTTGAGTTGCTGTGATTCTGAGGGCTATGCCACCGGTGTTTTAAATAACCAGCAGGGTCACCCATGGTGGAAAGGTTTCAG
>NW_006408549.1:14843740-14846558 GCF_000296735.1 Chrysochloris asiatica | reverse complement strand
GTGAGGTTGACCCAGGATCGGACATTGTTTCGTTCTGCTGTGCATGGGGTCGCTATGAGTTGGTTCTGACTCGATGGCACCTGACAACAACAACATAAGTCAGGACAGACTCAACGACACTTAAAAACAATATCAGGTATTGTGTCCATATCTCATTTAATCCTTATGATTGTTTTGCATTTAGTAAGCTCAAGTGAGCAAGTTCATACATTAAAGGAGGTCTCATGTCCTGGTATGGTGCTGTATGATAAACACAGGACTGAAAAGCTGGTTTGACCTGCAAGACCAGTGGTTCCAACTCACCAGCCACTCCTGAGAAACCCTAGAGAGTTGCCATAAATTGGAATAGACTTGCCAGCACTTAACAACAACAATGATCATGCCACTGTAGGTCAGGCATTGGGCTGCTAACCATAGATTACATATTTGTTATTGTTGTTGTTATGTGCACAACCCTAAACACAATAGAATGAAACGCCGCCCGGTCCTGAGTCATCCATAAAATTGTTACCCCTGAGTCCATTGCTGCTGGAAATATGCCAATCTATCTCATTGGGCATCTTCCTCTTTTTTGCTGAGCTTACACTTAACTATGCATTATGTCCTTCTCCAGGGATTGGTCCCCCATGAGACTATGTCCAAGGTGTGACAGAGTTCATTTGTCATGGTTGAGCATTCCTCATGAAGGCAGAACTCACCTAGATTGACTACCACATTGAAATAATGGAGAGAGACTGAAAAGTGGTTATATGTCTTTTAAGGGATAGTAATAGCACCCATAAAAAAACCATGGCTCAGTGAATGTTTTGGAATCTAACAACTCTGATGAATAATTCTCCAGGAAAGAAGGGAGGGATAAGCTTGTGGTTGGAGGATCCTGGTTTAAGGATTAAGGAACGAAAGTAAAAACCTCTGCCTTTCTTAATGATTTCTTCAGGGACCTGAATTCCTAAGTAGTTTAGCAATGAGATCTTGTGAGGTGGCAAGAAACATAAACATTTAGAAAAACATGAAGCAGGTTGACATACTATTATACAGTGCCTATACTGAAACAATGCATGATGGCCCAGTGAGAAATTCTTCCTAGGAAAATGTGTCATGAAGCTCTTTTGTTATCCATATGACTGTACTTGGAGGACCAGTCTGAGACAAAAGCTGATGTTGCAAAACGTAAAAATCTCAAGTCAAGCAAACATGGATCCAAATAGGAGAATTTGAGTTTCAGTTATGTTATATGCTAAAATTTTCATTAGGTGTAACAACAAGAAGCAGCTGCCTTAATAAAAAATAGACAAATTTCTATCTAAGTTGTAACTGAAGAGTAAGTGAAAGGGATTACTTATAGATATATCCATTGGATACAGGCATGGATTTTACCAGTTCCATATAATTCAAATGTTATTCCTAATAATCTGCCTCACTAAATCTCCTGGTGTGATGTTGTAGGATAAGCACTGGACTGTTAACTACAAGGACAGCTGTTAAAAGACACTAGTCACTCTTTGGAAACCTTCTACAGGGTCACTATGAGTAGGAACCCACTTAAGGGTGCTGTGAGTTAATGTGCCAGAATCAAAGCCATTTGAGCTGTAAGGTTGGCAGTTCAAGCTCACCAGATGTTCCTCAGAAACCCTATACAGGGTTGCTAGGGGTTGGAACTGATTCGACGGCACCTCACAACAATAGTCTGTTTTTGGAGTCCTGGTGTGGCGCTGTGGGTTAATGCATTGGACTGCACACCAGCCACACCTTGGAAACCCTATGCAGGGTCACTATGGGTCAGAACCAACTCGATGGCACTTAACAACAACAACAACAGCTAACAATATCGTACAAGGAAACAAATACTAATGGACCACAGTTAATGTTCTATTAACTAAAGTTCTTGTGTCCAATGGATTTTCACTCAGTTTTATCATTCTCTAAAAGATGACCCTCAAAGGAAAAAAAATAAAAGCAATATTTGCTAAGAGAACTAATGAAAGTCATAGAAGGCATACACATTATGCATTATGCACCACAATTTTAGCCATTTATTAAAACAACAAATGTTTATTGACTACTTAGTTTCCAGGCACTGTGCATTTCTATCAGTGATTCAATAACAGATCTTGTCTTTAAAGTGTCTGCAGCCTAATGGTGGTGATGGTTATGTGACTTGGAGTCCGTTCCAACTCATAGTGACCCTGCGTAGGGTTTCCAGGCTGTAGATCTTTGAGGGAACAGAAAGCCTCTGTTTTCTCCACCAACTGTTTGTGCTTTCAAACTACTGACCATGAGATTAGCAGCGCAACTCGTAACCACTACACTACCACGGCTCCGTTTGTAGTCTAGTAGTGAAGTGGTATCTCAATCACACATTATCATAAAGTTGGAAAGTTAAAGTGCCAATAGGAGTTGTTGTTAAGTGCGGTGGAGTCGATTCCAACTCATAGCTACCCTGTATGAATGACAAATAAAGTGTTAGAAACAGATGATAAGCAAACCCAGCTTTAATTATACCAGAGCTGACCTTCCGTTTCATTGATATATTGAAGTTTTTAAGAGTCTCTGCTATGTCTATGTACATTTTCTGGGATCTGAGCCTTTAGTTAGTTATAAGGGCTAAATAAAATGCTGCAACCTTTCCCCCACCCCCAATAAGATACTTAACAATTTTTTTTTATATTAAAAGAGGAAGCAATTTTATTTGAAAGGAAAATTTCCTGAGCCAATGTGAAAGCTAAATATCTTTTGAAGTGTTATTGGACACCTCTTCTGAGCAAATTATTAGAACTGCAAAAACAATTTATATCACTTGCTTTAGTCTTTATCATTT
>NW_006408549.1:14840728-14842725 GCF_000296735.1 Chrysochloris asiatica | reverse complement strand
ATGAGTCGGAACTGACTCCATGGCACATAGCCACCACTACCATCCTTGGTCCTTGGTTCCTTGATGATCGTCTTGTGGCATGACATCTATCTTTCCATTTCTGCTTGCTTTTCTCTTCTAATCAACTCTTTTTATAGGTCAAATTTAACATACATCCTCTGATAACATGGCCTCTTAACAAAATTCATTCTCAAATGGGATTATAATCACAGGTATAGGGATTAGGATTTACAACACATATTTTGTTGTTGATAAGTGGCATTTAAGTCATTTCTGACTCATAGCGACCTTGAATGGGGTTTCCAAGGAGCAGCTGGTGAGTTTGAACCACCAACTTTGCAGTTTAAACAGACTTGTGATTTAGTGCTTATCCTACAGTGCCATACCAGGACTCCAATACAAATTTTAGATGGACACAATTCAATCCATAAAATACTGGTAAAGAACATAAAATTTTTAGTAAAAGCTGCCTTTGCTAAGCTTGAGCCTTTAGGTCATTTCCTTTCTCCAAGTCTTATTTTCTAGTTTCAGAATAGTTTATCTCCAACAATTGTTTCCTCCATCCATTCATATATCAGATCAAAACTATAACTAAATGTTGTTGATATTAAGTGCCAATGGATGAGTAGGCTCTGACTCATAGTGACCCTGTATAGGGTTTCCAAGTAGAGGCTGGTGAGCTTGAACCCTGACCTTATGCTTAGCAGTCTAGTGCTTATCCCACAATGCCACACACCATAACGACACCGCCTACAAAAAAATCTGT
This sequence comes from Chrysochloris asiatica, assembly GCF_000296735.1. NCBI lineage: Eukaryota > Metazoa > Chordata > Mammalia > Afrosoricida > Chrysochloridae > Chrysochloris > Chrysochloris asiatica. The sequence goes on along the minus strand of NW_006408549.1, from coordinate 14,841,959 downwards.
TTCAGTGAATGAACCCTCTTATTCCTCTAACTCTTTTACTCTTTCATCTGTTCTGCCATTCCACCATTTCTCCAGCCTCCTGAGGCTTACCACTTTCTCCCTTTTGAAGTCATCAGTGATCTAGCCAAAGTCAAGGTCACAATAGGATAGCTCTAGGTCTTAAAATGATTTCTAGGTTTCTGTTGTATGATTCTAGATATCTTTTTATCTTACCTGCTTTTCCTTCTTAAGTTTCTTCTTGGCTCTATCCAGGATAAAAGCACAGGAATGCTAACCCCAAGACTGGCAGTTCAAAGCCACCAGCTACTCCTTGTAAACTCTATACAAGGTCACTCTGTGTCAGAACCGACTCAACAGCATTTAACGATTCCACAATTAGACCTCTAATGTTAGTGATTCTCAGAGTTTAGTTGTTGGTCTTTTTCTTTATATTCTCTTCCTGGAGTCCTGGTGTGGTGTTATATGATAAGACTTAACAACTAACCACAGGTCAGCAGTTCAAACCCACCATTTGCTCCTCAGAAACCCTATACAGCGATGAATAGAAATGTAAACAACAGCACTAAACAACAGCATGTACATATTCCTTTTCTAGGTGTTTCCATCCAATACCATGGCTTAAAAAGCCAACCTTTACAACCATACACTCCTATTTGTATGGTCATCTCTTCTTGGATATCTACCAGACACCTCAGACTGCTAAATTTAACCCACTGCCATTGATTTGATTCTGACTTAAAGAGATTCTATAGGGCAGAGAAGAACTACCACGTATGATTTCCAAGACTATAAATCTGTATGGAAGCAGACTACCTTATCCTTCTCCTGTGGAGTACATGTGTGGTTGGTTTGAACCACCATTCTTTTGGTTAACAGCCCGATGCTTAATCCAATGCACCACCAGAGGTCCTTATCTATATAGTTACCAGGGGAAAAAGCCTCAAAATAAAAATTTAGGAGTCAACATCTCTCTCTCACACCATGTTTTCTCTCTGCTAATAAATGTTGTCAAAACATTCAAAATAGATCCACAGTTCAACTGCTTTTCCCTATTTCTGCTAAGATCCCAATGTAAGCTTCTATCATATGTTGCTTGGTGGTGGTTAAGTGCCGTAGAGTTGGTTCTGACCCATAGTGACCCTGTACAGGGTTTCTGAGGCTGTAAATCTTTATGGAAGCAGAAAGCCTCATCTTTCTCCCGCAGAGCAGCTGGTAGTTTCGAACTGCTGAC
>NW_006408549.1:14823174-14840053 GCF_000296735.1 Chrysochloris asiatica | reverse complement strand
AAGATCATAGAAGAATTGATGCCTTTGAGTTGTGGTGTTGGGGGAGAATACTGAAAGTGCCATGGACTGCCAAAAGAACCAATAGATCTGTTTTGGAAGACGTGCAGCCAGAGTGCTCCTTGGAGGCCAAGATGGCTAAGCTTCTTCTCTCATACTTTGGACATATTGTCCGGAGGAAACAGTTGCTGGAGAAGGATGTCATGCTGGGTAAGATGGAGGGTCAGAGATAAAGAGGAAGACCCCTAACGAGATGGATTGGCCAGGTGGCATCATTGATGGACTCAAGTGTGGCAGCGGTAGTGAGTTTGGCCCAGGATCAGATATTGTTTCCTTCTGCTGTGCATGGGGTCGCTATGAGTCAGTTCCGACTCGATGGCACCTGGCAACAACAAATAAGTGGTTGTTGGTGGTTATGTGCCTTGGAGTTGGTTCCGACTCATAGCGACCCTGTACAGGGTTTCCGAAGCTGTAAATCTTTACTGGAGCAGAAAGCCTCTTCTTTCTCCTGCAGAACAGCTGGTAGTTTCGAGCTGCTGACTTTAAGGTTCACAGGCTGATTTGTAACCACTGCGCTACCAGAGCTCCCTTTCTCTGTATTAGACTGTGAATTTCTTTAGAGCCAGAACCTTTCCAATGCTTTGAATGCTTTGAATAGTGTCTTGTACATAACCAGCGTCATATATGTGATGGGGATGATACCTGTCTCATAGGATTATTGTGACAGGTAAATGAAACTGTGTTTAAGAAATTCTGCTGCAAAGTATAGAATTTGTAATATAAAGGGACTATTGGAGTTCTGGTGTGGCACTGTTGGTTAATGCTGTGGATCGTAAAGTTGTCTTGGACCATAAAGGCCAGCAGTTCAAGCTTACCAGCTGCTCCTCAGAAACCCTGCACAGGGTTGCTATGAGTTGGATGCTGACTCAACAGCATTTAGTAACAAAAGTAATATTACTGTTTAGGAGTCTTAGTGTGGCATTGTAAGGTAAGCACTGTACTGCTAGCCTCAAGGTCAGTGGTTCAAACCCACCAGCTACCTCGGGAAAACCCATATAAGGTGGCAGAGATGTCAGCTTGAGGACTAAGGTGCGCCTGACCCAGGCCATGGTATTTTCAATAGCCTCATATGGATGTGAAAGCTGGACAGTGAATAAGGAAGATCGTAGAAGAATTGATGCCTTTGAGTTGTGGTGTTGGAGGAGAATACTGAAAGTGCCATGGACTGCCAAAAGAACCAATAGATCTGTTTTGGAAGAAGTGCAGCCAGAGTGCTCCTTGGAGGCCAGGATGGCTGAGCTTCGTCTCTCATACTTTGGACATGTTGTCTGGCAGGAAGGAACAGTCGCTGGAGAAGGATGTCATGCTGGGTAACGTGGAGGGTCAGAGAAAAAGAGGAAGACCCCCAACGAGATGGATCAGCCAGGTGACATAATTGATGGCGTCAAGTGTGGCAGCGGTAGTGAGGTTGGCCCAGGATTGGACATTGTTTCGTTCTGCTGTGCATGGAGTCGCTATGAGTCGGTTCCGACTTGATGGCACCTGACAACAACAACAACAACAACAACAACAATGATTCAGAACAACTTAATGGCACTTAACAACAATAACGATACTGTTTAGGAGCATTGGTGGTACAGTGGTTAAGCTGTCTCTTGCCAACTATAAGGTTGGCAGTTCCAACCCACCAGTTGTTCCCCAGGAGGAAGATGTGGTAGCCTGTTTCCGACAGAGTATTTTGTTGTTGTTGTTAAGTGCTGTCAAGTTGGATCCAACTCATAGTGACCCCGTATAGGGTTTTCAAGGAGCAGCTGTGAGTTTGAACCACTGAACGTACAGCTTTGGAAATCCTGTGGGACAGCTCTATCCTGTCCTACAGGGTTGCTCTGTTGAGTCGGAATCAAGTTGATGGTAATTGATTTGGTTTTGGTGTTAGTGTTTCAAGCTGGAAGCACTGAAGGAACAGAGGCCATGTTAAGGGATGGGTACTTGTCTTGAAGTTAAAAAGCAAAAAAAAAAAAAAAATCAACAAGAAAAGAGGATGAAAAAACAAAAACCTCACACATGATTTGGCATGGAAACAAGAAACAGGACATTTGTAAAGGATTTATGTCAAATCAAGGCTCTGTGAAGTCAAATCCCTGGAAAGCAGCTGCCTTCTGCTATCTTGGGAGCGAGTGCACATCAGTCCCTCTACTTGCAGGCGCTTGTACATTTTAGCTTATTTGTTGAGGAGTTTGCTTTTTAGCTGGCTTGTATAACGTGTCTGGACAGGGCTATTAGAGCTAATTATTTTCTAGGGTTCTTGCTGCATAGTCAGCACGACTAGTTTTTACAGTTCTACTTTATGAGATCCTGGAGTTATAAACATCTCCACAGGTTTCAGAGCTCTATTCTGGAGCAATTAGCAGCTGTTCTTAAGAAGCACTGTAAGTTTTGACTACCTGACAAATTTGATTACATAGAAACAATATGTTTATGGTGGAGTTTTGGGGCACCACTTACTGCAAAGTCCCCAGGGTTCAGATTTTAGATAAAAGTCAACAATTACATTCCTTTTCATTCTACTCAGCATTCTCATATGGCTACCCCCCCCCCTTTTCTTCTTCTTTTTTTTGTCAGTATCCATAGGGGTCTTTTCATGTCTTTTATTTGATATCCTTAGATTTGAAATCATCCCCAGCCTGCACAGTGTCTTGGGGTCACCAGGTGTACAAGCCATGGGGAGAGTAAGATCGAGAGAGGTTAAGAGGAGATCTTGAGAAAAGACTGCCCCCTCTTGAAAGAAGTTGGTAGGGGAAGAATACTGAATTTCCTAGGGCCAACAATATTCTTGTCTCTTCCAGAAGCACCTCTGTAAGACCCAGTGGAAAAATGCCATGGGGATAATGTCTCATCTACTCTGATGTCACAAGGAGAGTCCAACGCAACTTAAGCTCAAGGCTGATTCATATGAGGCAGAGGTAAGACAAGCCTTTTTACCAATTCTGACAACAACCATCCTTTTCAAAGCCCTCTCTACTTCTCTGCTGGGTTCAATGGCTACGTAAAGCACATAGACAATTCTGATGATCACAAGGTTTATTAGAAAAATAATTGGGTACAATTCAGGATCAGGAATACTCAGGATGCCCTTCTTTGATCAGGACAACCTCCTCTTAGCGGTGTTCACAGGTCCTTGCTTGGGTAAGTGTTCTTGGCCTGTTAACCCAAGGACCCCTTGGCCACTGTTCTGCTCGGATAAGAGTAACTCTTCTGATTAAATGCCCATTCCACCAGTAAAGCTCGGCCCCAAAGCTCTTAACACGAGATTAGTGAGTTGGCCCATTTAGTCCAGGGCCCCCACCAACTCCCATTAAATACCTAGAGGCAATCTACTCTGCCAGCAAGCCTCTTGCCCTAAGGTGCTCTGTTTTCTAACTCTGGGTCAGGAAGCGCAGCACCCTGTCTTATGCTGTTGGCTCTGCTGCAGCTGCTTCGCTGCCACTTCTTGTCATCATGGGTGTTGAGTTCTCTGTTTCCTGGATTGAGTTAGATGCACTCCACTTCTGGCTTTTCCTTCTTGATGGTAGTGAGAAATCACTTTTCACTTCTGAGTTGGCTCATTTTAAACTTCACAGGATGGCAAAATTGACAAATCTCTATGTTAGTAGTCCATATACCTTATTTGCATGGTACCCTCCCACATTTCTGCCTTGTACCTTACTTACCTATTAGCAAGCTATCCAATCCCTTTGTTGTAATACTCAGCCTGGTGTGGTGCTGTAGGAAAAGCTAACCACAAGGTCAGCAGTTCATACCCAACAGCTGTTGCTTGGAAACCCTGTGAGTTGGGATGCTATGAGTTGGAATCGACTCAATGATGCTTAACAACAATGACCCAGTCATTTGTTAAGCATTACAAAGACTGTAGCTAGAAGAGCTGTACCACTGTACTCAGGCTACAAGTCAGTGGCCACTCCCAGCTCAGGAATAGAATGAGTCTGGGGAATGTAAATGTGGTTATGGATGAACCCTTTGCTAATCTCTACTCTTGCAGCCTTGGGTTTCCATTGCCACCATTCTTTAGACAGTCCTAAGCAAGGAACCTTTAAAAATATTGTTTTATTTAACACACCTCTCATGCTTAGCAAATGGGAATCATAGCAACCAGATCCCAGTCTCCTGCACTCTTAATTCCTTTACTAAACTTTGGTACTCTTCATTTCCCCAATGAAGAAAAACCATAACTAGAAAAGAAATTCATTAGAAACCAATTTATAAATGTGAGGTTATCTCTGCACTCTCTTGGGTAACTTCCTTCTTGGAATAAGTGTTCTACTCCAGGTTGTGGTGTCTGCAGACAAGGGTGGTTTAATGATAGATAGAACTAGATATGAAAATCCTAGTATAGAAATACATTTTACAAGGCCAACAAAAGCGTCTTTTCTAAAGAATACTGAGTCAGATTTTCAGGTCACTGCAGCCACACATCTGCTATTGCCTGAGCTTTCCTTTGGATCTCATGGCTATCGTCTCTTCCAGAAGTTGCTAAGAGTGTGCACTGTTCTTTGCTGCCCTGCACTGAGCTTTCCTGTTGGGACTGCTTTGATGGTCAGTAGGATTCCCTGTAGAATCTGCCACAGGGTCTGTCCCCTTGTCAGTGATGCAGGACCTCGTTCTAAATCTGGATTATTCACCATCTGTCTCACACATTGCAGTGGTTGTTGTTGTTAGGTGCCACTGAGCCAGCACTGACTCATGGCAAACCTTGCACAACAGAACAAAACACTGCCCAGTCTGATGCCAACCTTACAATCATTGCCAACCCTGAGCCCCTTTGCTGCCACCACTGTGCTAATCCATCTCATTGGAGGTCTTCCTCTTTTTCACCTAATCTACACTTTACCAAACATGATATCCTTCTTCAGGGACTGGTCCCTCCTGACAATATGTCTGAAGTATGAGAGATGAAGTCTGGCCATCCTGGCTTCCAAAGAGCATTCTTGTTGTACTTCTAACACAGATTGGTGTGTTATTTTGGAAGTTCATGGTACTTTTAATATTCTCCTCCAAAACCATAACTCACATGTATCAATTCTTCTGTGGTTTTCCTTATTCACTGTCCAACTTTCACATGTATATGAGGTTATTGAAAATACCGTGGCTTGGGTCAGATGCACCTTAGTCTTCAAACTGACTTCTTTGTTCTTCAACGCTTTAAAAAGGTCTTGTGCAGCAGATTTGCCTAAAACAATACATTGTTTGTTTTTTTGACTGCTGCTTCCTTGAGTGCTGATGCCTGATCCAATGATTGACAACTTCATTTTTTTTCTCCATTTATATGAATGTTGTTTATTGGTCCAGGAGTGAGGAGTTTTGTTTTCTTTACAATGAGATGCAACCCATATCAAAGGCTGAGGTCTTTGATCTTCACCAATAAGTATTTTAAGTCCTCTTCACTTTCAGCAAGCAAGGTTGTATCATTTGTATATTGCAGGTTGTTAATAAGTCTTCCACCAATCCAGAGTCACATTTTTCTTGATATAATCCAGCTTCTCTGGTTATTTACTCAGCATACAGATTGAATAAGTATGGTGAAAGAATACAACCCCGGCGCACACCTTTCCTAATTTTAAACCATTTGGTGTTCCCTTGTTCTGTTTGGACACCTGTCTCTTGGTCTATGTACAGGTTCCATGTGAGCACAATTAAGTGTTCCAGAATACTCATACTTCACAAATTTGTCCATAGCTTATCATGATCCACACAATCAAAAGCCTTTATATCGTTGATAAAGCACAGGTAAACATCTTTCAGCCAAGATCCATCGGACATCAGCCATGCTATCCCTCATTCCATATTCTCTTCTAAATCTAGTCTGAACTCTGGAAGTTTTCTGTCAATGTATGCTTGTAGCTGTTTTTGTATTATCTTTAGCAAGGTTTTATTTGCATTGCATTAATGATATTGACAGGTGATTTCTGTACTCTCTTGGGTCACCTATCTTTGGAATGAGCATAAATATGGAAGTTGTCAGTTAGTTGTCCAGATAGTTGTCCAGATAGTTGACTTCCAAATATCTTGGCATAGATGAGTGAGTGCCTCCAGTGCCCTCATTTAGTCATTTAGAAACGTGTGACAGATAATAAAGAAGAGATTGAGAAACTACACAGACACCCTGTCCCTACAGATGAAATGTATGAATACCAATATATTTATTGGAAAGTTATGTGCTGGGCACTGGGGATTCCAGGATCTGAAGACAGGCCATGGTGAGTGTCCTCATGAAGTAGGTATTTTAGAGAGGAGAAAGAAAAGATGTGCATACCGTCAACTAATTGAAGCCTTTATGAATTCTGATAAAGCACTATGACAAAAACTAGCAATGGGCTTAAGTAGAGGCTGAGGGAATTGTGGGGATAATATGAAAAGAAAACCTACAAAAAATGTTTTGTACATTTTCTGTACCTGTCTAATGGCTGGAGAGGATTCCTGCCTCCCTTTTCTCTGTGAATATTTTCCACCAGGACTAAAATCCCTTCCAAAGTGATGACCATAAGCACTAGAAAAACCATCTTTTGAAATCAGATATACTGCCCTGTCACTTTTGAAACTCTGAAAATAAAGCTCATTTTCTGAACAAATTTAACAACCTGACCTGAGGGCTTGCCACATGCTTTTCAGTCCATTTACATGGAATGTTAATATAAGCAGATTTTCATAGATTTATCCAGACCCAGAAAAATAAGAGATGTGAAGAAAGATTTCTTAGACGAATTCCCAGTGATAGGTCTGCTAACACATGGCAGAATTTACTTACAGGGTGTAAGTGAAGCTGGTTGAAACATACAGACCTTTGGACTGGACCTCTTCAGGGTTGTTTGTTGTATTTTTTGGGAGGTTTTTTATTTTTATTTTTGGCACAAATAAAATCAGAGCAGAGTGGTTGCAATGGAGGCACATACAGAACTGGGTCCATCTGTTTGCAGCCACAAATAGAAAGCTTGTTACAATTGAGGCAATATTAGTTCATCTTTGTCTAGGAAACCATGGAGTAGCAAGTATTGGTAGCAGGTAGCCTGCCTTTCAAATATTTAGTTCAGACAAGAAGAAACATTAAGAAAGAACACAGGCCTCCTTGAAATATGGCCTGCAAGGACTTCATTCATGAACTTTTCCTTGATCCTACTGATCAGTTTTATATGACTTCATACCTAGGCAGGATTGTGAGGGAGAATGAAGTTATTTTACAGATTTCTTTAAATATTCATTCCCTTTTCCAATGACAAACCAGTTGAGTGACAGCTCTGGATATGGCAGTCTGGTTAATGGGAACAAAGAGGTGGTGGAAAACCAAGATAGAATCTGTACCTACTCCCCAGTTACTTGAATTGTTTGTTTGTTTCTTCAACTATAGTTACTGTCAGTATTTGACTGGATGTGCACTGAAATGACAAAAACCATCAAAAAGTATTCTCTTTTCTGATGTGGCATTTGATGCCTTTCTCAAACGGTCAAACTTTTCTTGCTTCAAGAGTCTAACCGGGAGTAGGGAAACTTGAGTGCTTTGCTATTTATATCCCTTGTATTGCAGTTGGGCAGGAATAGGGAAGCTTTGACTAGATAATATCTAGTATCCATTTCAGCTCTATTTCTGGGGAGGAAGACAATTAGTAGACTGCAGATATGCACCAGTGATATACTAAAGCCTAGTGAGCTTGTGGTGGTGGTGGTGTGCTTTGGTGTCGGTTCTGACTTATAACAACCCTGTATAGGGTTTCCAAGACTGTAAATCCTTAGGGGAGTAGAAAGCCTCATCTTTCTACTATGGAGCGGCTGGTAGTTTTGAACTGTCAACCTTGAGATTAGCAGCCTGATGCATAACCACTATGTTACCAGAGCTCCTTAGTGAGCTTGTAGCTTAATGGTGTCTTGTTGGTAACTAGGCCATAATAGGCTGTATGTTGTTGTTGTTGTTATGTGCCGTGGAGTCAGTTCCGACTCATAGTGACCCTGTACAGGGTTTCCAAGGCTGTAAATCTTTACAGTAGCAGAAAGCCTCATCTTTCTCCTGTGGAACAGCTGGTAGTTTTGAACTGCTGACCTTGCGGCTCACAGCCCGTAGCATAACCACTACGCTACCAGAGCTCCTTTGATATTGATAGTGCCGTCAAGTCAGTTTTGACCTATAGTGACCCTGTATAGGGTTTCTGAGGAGCAGCTGGTGAGCTTGAACCATTGACGTTGCAGTTCAAATGGCTTTGCAGTCTGGCGCATTAACCCCAGTGCCACACCAGGACTCTAATAGGGGTATGGTGGTGGTTATGTGCTGTGGAGTCGGTTCCAACTCATAGTGACACTGTATAGGGTTCCTGATGCTGTAATTCTTTACGGGAGCAGACAGCCTCATCTTTCTCCCACAAAAGAGCTGGTAGTTTCAAACTGCTGACCTTGCAGTTCTCAGCCCAATTCGTAACCACTATGCTACCAGAGCTCCTTAATAGGGGTATATAACCCAGAAAATTGGCTAATGCTGCAAATCAGTGTTTTTCCTCCACCTCCTCAGCTGGCTTACCAGCACATCTCTGGCTTTCATCTCATTTTGTCCCTAGAGTATGTGAGAAATCTTGCTAAATTTGATAAAGTAAAGGCATATGTATTTCTAGTATTTTGACCTAAGAACAACAGCAAATGTAATATTTCCCCCCTAATATTTTGAACTTTATTTTCAGTAGAACTGAGGAATTATAAAGTTATATGGAGCTAAATTATGACATAAACAGATTTTTATATAATGATTTTCAAGAAAAATGAAGGCTGAGAATAAATTAATAAAATTATGGTTAAACTATACAAAGCTCACTTCAAAGATATCTTTAACATATGCACCTCCTCCTGCTTTGAAAATGCAAATGTAGTATTTACTCTAAACTGACAGTAGCCTTGTTACTGTAAACAATCAGAGGGGACTTGGATAAGGAATTTCCATTATGAGTGTCCTTGGGTAGAGAAATTGCTGTAGACAGGTCTCCTTTCAGTTTCGTGGTAAACTATGGATTTCCTCTCAAGTGTGGTTGGAGGCAGCTTTTTTTCCAGGAATTTACATCTTCTCTCATTTTGAGTAATTTATTCTAAGTGTCATAGTTATTTTTTCCAAAATCCTTGCCCCTGTTGATACAGCTTGGTCTGGCACTGTGTGATAAAAAACTGGACAGCAAGGTCGGTTTGAACCACAAGGTCAGAGGTTCAAACTCATCAGTCACTCCTTGGAAACCTCATGCAGGGCTGCTATGAATCGGAACTTGATGGCACTTAATGACAACAACAATTGACAGAACTCTTATGTTTATTGATTTCTTGTTTCAAAGGTACCCACCTCATCAGACTTGGAGTCAAAGGAGCCCTATTAGGACTTGTACATATATCCAACTGCCATTGTTAGAAAGAAGGTGGAAGCAGGTAGTGTTTTACTTGGTGTTACAGTATTTTGTGAAAAAGAGAGAAGCTGATAGGGTGAGAGAAAATGACATGGAGTGTTAAGTTGTTTCTTATTTGGTCAATTTTATTTATTCTCAAATACCCTCTAGCTAGAATTTTGACAAGTTACTAGTAAATCATTCTAATGTCTTGTCTTCATTCTTACTGGGGATTTATTTGGATTTAACTTGACAACTAGCACAAATTCCATTAGAAATGGACAAGTTCAGAAACAGAGTTGGCAACAGGGGATGGGATGAAGACCTCGCCATCTAAGCCAAGTCAAATTGTGGAGTAGCAAATATTTAAATTTCTTGCATTTTAATCTATCATCCTGTAGTTGTTATTTCTTACTTTTATTTCATTTTAGGACTTTTCCCTCCCTTGATACTCTCCTGGCCTTTGTTACTCCTTCTGGGTAATCTAGTTCTCCTTAAAACATAAAACTTCACCTCTTCCTATTCAATGAAACTTGACAAACATCAGATACCTAATGTCTACTAAGAAGGTATCCTAGGCCCAGGGCATTTAGCAGTAAATAAAACCACATTCCATAATCAAAGTGGACTCCATTATCCACATACACACACACACACACACATACATACAGCAGCATCATCCTAAAACTATTCAGAATGTATGTAATTATCTATGTATGTATCTATGTATCTCTGTATCTCTGTATCTCTGTATCTGTGTATCTATGTATCTATCTATCTATCTATCTATCTATCTATCTATCTATCTATCTATCTATCTATCTATCTATCTATCTATATATCTATCTAAAGTCCTGGTGTGGCTTTGTGGAATAAGCACTCGACTGTTAAGTTAATTTAAACTGCTAGGTTGGTGATTCAAACTCACCAGTTTCTCCTTGGAAACCCTATACAGGGTCGCTATGACTCAGTACTACCTCTGTGGCACTTAACAACAACATAGAGTTTCCAAGGAACAGTTACTGGACTTGAACAACTGACCTTTTAATTAGCAGTCCAATGCTTATCCTACAGTGCCACACCAGGACTCCTATGCTGGGTAGAGTCAACAAAAACAATGGAAACTCTCTGCATGATGGATGGACACAGTGACTTTAACAATGGAATAAAACTAACAATTGTGAGAATAGTACAAGGACTTGGAACATTTGTTCTACTATGCATAAGGTCAACATGAGTCAGAGCTAAAGCGGTTTACAAGAAAATTGCCAATACAGAATTGTGCTATGAGCTCACCTATTAGCGTATGCCGAGGAATACACTTAGAAGTTGGTGCTGACACTCATTACATTTTATTCAGCTTTCCTTTTTTGGATGCTATGAAAGAAATGGATCTCTGAAATTGATTTTGTTTTGCCTGAAGATTTCAGTGTCTTAGCTTATGATCCTATAACATATAATAGTTTCTTTTTTTTTTTTTTCCTTCTCATATTGCCTGTCCAAAGGCTTAGTCAAATCTCTTATCTGCTTTAATCAAAAGTGTTGGTGCTTAGAGTTCGTAATTTGTAGTAGCCTAAATCTTAACTTCATTTTATAACGCTGCCCTCATTTTCTATTTCCTAATTTTTCTCAACTTTGCACATTTTATTATAATACTCTGTCTTCTCAAGCTGTCCTTTGAAAAATTCTACTGAACTCTTTTACTTCCTTAATTTCATCTAGTTACTTTAGCTTCTCTATGCTTGAGTCTGTTGTGACATCCATTTTTGTCTTTTTTCTTTCTTTCCTATTTTTAAAAAAATTTTGATTTTTTTCTTGTATTTTGTTCTTGATGTCATGCCACAACTGTTCTGGTCTTCAGTCATTAGTGCCCAGTGGTGGGTTTGATTTGCTTACATTGTAGGTATGTAACAAAAGATCTAGAGGGAAGTATTTGTTGTTGTTGTTATGTGTATTGGAGAGAGGGAAGTATAAGCTATCAATTTTTCAGAAAATTGGTCTTCTACTTATTCACTCCAACAGAATATCTATTGAGTATCTATAGTGGATCATTAACTGGGCTTAGCACTTGGTATATATCTGGGTAGAACAAACAGTTAAGTATTCTATGACAAACCAGAAGGTTGGTGGTTTGAACCCACCCAACGGGACCTAAGAAGACAGGCCTAGATATCTGCATCTGAAAAGTCACAGCCATCAGCACCCTGGAATAGTTGCACTCTGCCCACATGCTGTATAGTTAAAATTAATTATATGGCAGCTATATGGAGTCCTGGTGTGGCGCTGTGGGTTAATACTCCAGACTGCAAAGCCATTTGAACCGCAAGGTCGGAAGTTCAAGCTCACCAGCTGCTCCTTGGAAACCCTATCCAGGGTCACAATGGGTCAGAATTGACTTGACGGCACTCAACAACAACAATATGGCAGCTAACAACAACAGTCTATAAGAAAGATATTATTCCTGAAGTCATAAAAGTCACAAAATAGCTGCCTTTTTCAGTCAAATTTTGAGAACTATGAGGACAATGGTGAACTTGAGTAGAACATCTTTTCCAGAGCCTGGAGTATAATTAGTGAGTTGACAATTAAGAAAAAATATTTTATTGTGAATTATGTGATAGTTTACATGGGAGAACATTAGCTTTACATTCATCCTATCATATAGAGTTTCATTGCCATGGTTACAATCCCCTCCACGAATCATCACCCAACTTTGCAGTATACTCTGCAAGCCTGCCCCTCTCCCTCTCTGGGTCTAGAGTCCCCAGCTGTTCCCTCTCTCCACATCATCATCTCTGCCTCCATCTCTGGCGTCACTCTTTCTCTGGGTAGGGTCCCACACTCTGCTCTTCTCCCTTGATGGTCCCAGGGACCTCTGCTCCTGGACTGCAAAGTCAACCATTCCCTGCCTTTTACTACAAAATGTCTACCTTTACATTTCCAACCCTCACAGCAATTATTGGGTAGTTATGGACATGCATTTTGTGGGGGAAAAGGAAAAGATTCTTCACTTTTATAATATTCTCAAAGGGTCTCTCTATATAACCTGACAAAGGTTATGAAGCACAGGCAGAAAGGAAATAACAACACTCAACTCTAATACTTCCTCTCTGTGTAACCTTGGCTGTGCATTTGACCTCCATGAACTTATGTTTCTGATATATGTGAAATTAATTCTGTCTTGTTTCTTTGAAGCTGCTCTTATGAAGAACAAATGAAATAATACGCACGAAAGAATGGGTACCTGGGAACACCAGACAGAGAAATCTCAGGTAGCCCCCAAAGAAGCTATAAATTCAAGCAGAAAGCCTTTTGTCCTCAAACCTGATTAGGAAGCACTAGTGACATAGGAGGTTAAAAGTGTTAGGCTGCTAACCACAAGGTCAGCAGTTTGAATTCACCAGCTGCTCTGTTGGGAGAAAGAGAAGATTTTCTGTTTCAACTCCTAGATAGTTGATTTGGTACTTTGAGTTCAAACCTGATACTCCATACTTAGATTGATAAAACAAACCGGTCGTGAGTTAGACCATAATTTGAAAAACACTTTAGCCAGATCAGCTTTACTGTGCTTGATTAAGCTGATTACCAGTCACTCCTTGGAAACCTTATAGAGTGTCTGTATGAGTTGGAACCGACTTGACATAAACAACAACAAAAAGGCCTTCTTACAGGAGACCTGGTGGTATAATGGATCATGTGTTGGGCTGCTAACCTTAAGATCAGTAATTCGAATTCACCAGCCAATTCACAGGAGAAAACTGAGGCGTTCTGCTCTTATAAATATTTACAGCCTTGGATACCTGATTATTCAGGGTCACTATGAGTAAGAACTGATTCAACAGCACCAAATAACAGCAGCGGCAGCAAGGGCCCTCTAAGGATCCCTGGTAGTGCAAGGGTTAAGTGTTGAGCTGCTAACCACAAGGTCAGCTGTTTAAACTCACCAGCTACCTAGAGAGAAAGATGAAGCAGTCTGCTCCCATAAAGACTGTTGTTCTTGTTTGGTGCCACTGAGTTGGCACCGACACATAGGCACCTTATGTATAACAGAAAGAAACACTGTTGTACAGTCCTGCACCAGCCTCACAATCACTACTATGCTTGAGCCTACTGCTGTTGCAACTGTGCCTATCCATCTAGTTGGGGGTCTTCCTCTTTTTCTCCTAACCTCCGCTTTACCAAGCATGACGTCCTTCTCTAGAGACTGATCCTTCCTGATGACATGTCTGAAGTATGAGGGATGACATCTGGCCATCTTGGCTTCTGAGGAGCAGATTTGTTTGTTCTTTTGGAGGTGCATCTTCTTGTTCTTAAGTACCATTGAGTTGGATCTGACACATAGCGACCCTGTATAGGGTTTCCAAGGAGCGACTGGTGAGCTTGAACTGCTGACCTTGCAGTTCAAACAGCTTTGCAGTCTGGTGCATTAACCCACAGCGCCACACCAGGACTTGGAGGTGCATAGTACCTTTAATATTCTTCTCCAACACCATAACTCAAAGGCATTGATTCTTTTACAGTCTTCCTATTCACTGTCCAACTTTCACATGCATATGAGGCTTTTGAAAAATTATGGTTTGGATCAGTTGAATCTTAGTCCTCAAACTGACATCTCTGTTCTTCAACAGCAGTTTTGCCTAATACAATATGTCATTTAATTTCTTGATGACTGCTTCCTTGAGTATTGTTTGATCTAAGCAAAATGAAGTCTTTGACAACTTCAATCTTTTCTCCATTTATCCTGATTTTATCTATTGGTCCAGTGGTGAGGATTTTTGTTTTTTTTACACTGAGGTTAAACCCATACTGAAGACTGTGGTCTTTGATTTTCCTCAGTATTTTAAGTCCTCTTGGCTTTCAGCAAACAAGGTTGTATCATCTGCATATTAATGAGTCTTCTTTCAGTCCTGATGCCACATTCTTCTTCATATAATCCAGCTTTTCTAATTATGTGCTCACCCTACAGATTGAATAAATATGGTGAAAGAATACAACCCTGGTGCACAACATAAAGATTACAGTCACAAAACCCCATGCAGCTATTCTATTCTTTCCTATAAGGGTTGCTATGAGTTGGAATGAACCTGATGACAGTGGGTTTGATTTGTGTTTATGGGTCCTTTGAATTAGCTACAGTGATACAGTGGGTTAGGTATAGAACTGCCAATGACAAAGGCAGTGCTTCAAACGCACCAGCCATTCAGTCCATGGAAGAGAGATGAGACAGTCTGCTCCCATGAAGATATACATCGTGGAAACCCTCTGGAAAACTTCTATCTGTTCTATAGGGTCACTATGAGTTGGAATTGATTCCATGACAGCAAGTTTGGATTTTTAGATTCAATGGCCTTCTGAAGAAGCCCTTGTAGCTCAGTGGTTAAAAGCACTCAAATACTAACTGAAAGGTCAGTTAGAACCCACAAGCCACCCTGCAGGAGAAAGATGTGTCTGTTTCTGTAAAGATTTATAGCTTTGGAAACCCTATGAGGCAGTTCTGTCCTAGAGGATATCGATGAGTTGGAATAGACTCAGCAGGAATGGATTTTGGTTTGGGAATGGTCCTTTCTCTAGTGCTAAAGTGTTTGTTCAGTGTGGCAGCCCTGACTGATTTCTGATGAAGGGCATATGGGATGTGGGTTTGGTCTTGGTTGCCTGCTTTCCAAGAGTGGGCCTTGAGGTTTGGAATGTAAGAGCGTTTCAGAATGTGTTTGCTGGAACAGTAAAGCTCTATATTTGTTTTAACAAGCATTTATTTTTGCCCAACCTTTTCCTGTCAGAGCAGCATGCGCTGTTTCAGCTGAGGACTGCTAGTGTCTAGAGATGTAGAGCAGGAAGAACAACAAATTAAAACTGAAGCCTGATCCTAGAAGTCAGAGAAAATAGTAGAGTATTTGGTACACAGAGGGTTCATTTCTCACAAACAACTTTGAGTGTTCGACAGAGTCTTGTATCTGAAAGGAATCTCCAGAGACTGTGTTCTCCAGGGCTTCTTAGCTTCAGTTCAAAGAGGAACTTCAGGATCTGTGTGTACATATGCATCTTTCTGAGATTCTTTAGCTTTTTAAAGATTCTCAGAACAGTCCCTGACTGTCACAAAATAATAAAAGAACCATAAATTTAGTCTAAAACCTGGAATCAGAAAAAAACAAATTAAATATCCATCTAGGATAGAATGAGTATTTTAATAAGCTGTCCAGAAGAAAATGTAGTGGGCAGCAACTGTTTTCAGCTATTCTTGCTTCTGGAAAAAAAAAATCCTCCATTGATTTATTTGAAAATTTGTTGTTGTTGTTGTTATGTGCCATCGAGTCGATACTGACTCACAGCAACCCTTTGTACTACAGAATGAAACATGGTCCTGGGCCAACCTCACAATTGTTGCCACACTCGAGTCCATTGATGCTGCCACATTGCCAGTCCATCTCGCTGGGGGTCTTTCCTTTTTCTCTGACCCTCCACCTTACCAAGCATGATCTCCTTCTCCAGTGACTGGTCCCTCCTGATGATATGTCCGAAGCATGAGAGATGAAGTTTGGTCATCATGGCCTCCAAGGAGCACTCTGGCTGTACTTCTTCCAAAACAGATCTCTTGGTTCTTTTGGCAGCCCATGGCACTTTCAATATTCTCCAACACCATAACTCAAATGCATCAATTCTTCTATGGTCTTCCTTATTCACTGTGCAGCTTTCACATGCATATGAAATTATTGAAAATACCATGGCTTGGGTCAGGCGCACCTTTGTCCTCAAGCTGACTTCTTTGCTCTTCAACACTTTAAAAAGGTCTTGTGCAGCAGATTTGCCCAATGCTATATATCATTTGGAGTCCTGGTGTGGTGCTGTGGGTTAATGTGCCAGACTGCAAAGCCATTTGAATTGCAAGGCCGGCAGTTCAAGCTCACCACCTGCTCCTCAGAAACCCTATACAGGATTGCAATGGGTCAGAACTGACTTAACGACACTTAACAACAACAACATACGGCATTTGATTTCTTGGGTGCTGCTTCCATGAGTGTTGATGTTGATCCAAGAAGAATGAAGTCCTTGACAACTTCAATTTTTTTCTCCATTGATAAGAATTTTAACCTGTGTTTTATTGACTGCGCAAACGCTTTCAATTGTGTGAATCCTGTCCTTGACAACTTCAATCTTTTCTTGACTGTGTGGATAATGTCCTTGACAACTTCAATCTTTTCTCTGTTGATAAGAATGTTTACCTGTGCTTTATTGACTATGTAAAGGCTTTCGATTGTGTGGATCATAATAAGCTATTGACAACCTTGTGAAGTATGAGTATTCCTGAAAACTTAATTGTGCTCATGAGGAATCTGTACATGGACAAAGAGGCAGTTGTTTGAACAGAACATGGGAACACCAAATGGTTTTAAATTAATAAAGGTGTGCAAAAGGGTTGTATTCTTTCACCATACTTATTCAACCTGTATGCTGAGCAAATAATCTGAGAAGCTGGATTATATGAAGAA
>NW_006408549.1:14809297-14813944 GCF_000296735.1 Chrysochloris asiatica | reverse complement strand
ACTCTGCTCTTCTCCCTTGATGGTCCCAGGGACCTCTGCTCCTGGACTGCAAAGTCAACCATTCCCTGCCTTTTACTACAAAATGTCTACCTTTACATTTCCAACCCTCACAGCAATTATTCATTATTGTGCCACATGAGTGCCATCCCCATCTCCATTCATCAGCCCCGCCCAGACAGATTGGATACTATTCAGTGGAGATTCTACCTTCCTCTGTGCCCTCTGGATTTAGACTCCCTCTTGAAAGCTTGTAAGCCAGTCACTTCTTGCCTTTGTGTGAATTGACATTTTAAATATTTTTCTATGGGTCTCTAATAATTATTATGACATGGTTGTTGATAGTCTGGGCTTTGAACTCATTTGGACCTGAATTTGAAGTTAGCTTTATCACATATTATGTTTTTTGACATTGCAAGTTTTAGTTTCCTCATGCAAAAAAATGGGCACATTAAAAGGACCCACCTTTGAGTTTGGAGTGAGTTACAGGAAATGATGTAACTATTTACAGCACTTAGCATAGTGTCTTCAATTTTTAAGTGGTCAGAAATTTTTAGTTCTTATTTATAATAATATCAGCAGAGCTGTAAAAAACTAAGAGGCCTAACAAGGAAGTTTATTTTAGTACGAGTCCACTTTGAGCGTATCATGGGAGAGTAGGAGGGGATCCCCCTTGAAAGGCTGGTAAGAAACAGGACACTTTATTTACATGCCACCTCCAAACGAAGTCAAACCCACCGTCCCTGAGCCAATTCAGATTCTTAGTGGTTTTATAGAACAGAGTAGAATTGCCTCACTACTGTAATTGTTCTGCCTATGAAACTTCTCTATTTTATATTCCATTCTTTGACAGAACTCCAGCTTGAGTGTTAAATTTTCTGATATTCTGATTTATCTCAATGGTTTCTACACTTATCATGCTTTATTATGATGTCCCTACACACACACACACACACACACACACACACACACATATACACACAAACCCAAACATTGGTAATTTAGCAACATCTTCAGTGTCTACATCTACGACATTTTCAGCAGCATAGTAGAAAACCTTTCCTATTTCTCTTATGCTCAAGTAAAGCCCTGCATGATTTTTTCAGTTATCACAGTTGATATTGGTACCACTTTCATTCCATGTTGTTGTTGTTGTTAAGTTCCGTGGAGTCATTTCCGACTCATAGTGACCCTGTACAAAGGCTGTACATTTCAAAGGCTGTAAATCTTTATGGGAGCGAGAGAGCCTCATCTTTCTCTTGTGGAACAGCTGGTAGTTTTGAACTGCTGACCTTGCGGTTCAGAGCCTGATTCGTAACCACTATGCTACCAGGGCTCCTTCCATAGCCCATATTAAACAAACAAACAAACAAACATTGCAATGGTTCTTTATAGCCAGAGTAAAGGAAATCTATTTCATTAAAAGATGTCCAATGATAATAGAATTTATCAGATTTTTTTTTTTTGGCTCTGCTTCTGATAATTTTACCAGAATGATCCAAAGTCAAATGGAAAACCTGAAGAGATATTTCTTTAAAAATTAATCAAAGGCATATCCCACCAGCTCATTACAAGAAATTTGGAAAACAGCTACCTGGCTAACTAACTGGAAGAGATCTATACCTGTGCCTATTCTAAAGAATTTATTGAAATTACTGAATTGGTAGAGCATGACTAAGAAGCAGTTGTTCAAACAAACAAGGGAATACTGTTCGGTTTAAAATCAAGAAAGGTGTGTGTCAAGGTTGTATCTCTTCAACATACTTATTTAATCTATATACTGAGCAAATAATCCAAGAATTTAGATTATATGAAGAATAGTTAAACATCAGGATTGAGTAAACATTCATTGGTCTTTGATCTTCATCAGTAAGTATCTTAATTCCTCTTCCCTTCCAGCAAGCAAGGTTGTATCACCTTCATATCACAGGTTGTTAATGAATCTTCCTCCAATACTAATGCCAGTTTCTTGTTCATCTAACCCAACTTCTTGATTATTTTATTATCATACAGACTGAATGGATTCCTGGTGTGGCACTGTAAGTTAAGCACTGGACTGCTAATTGCAAAGTTAATGATCCAAACCCATCGTTTGTACATCGGAAATCTTATGCAGGGTTGCTGTAAGTAGGAAAGAACTCAACAGCATTTGACAACAACAACAACAAAAACATACAGATTAAATAACTATGGTGAAAGGATACAACACTGGCACATACCTTTCCTGATCTTAAACAACACAGTATCCCCTATTCTGTTTGAATAACTGTTTCTTGGTGTATGTATGGGTTTCTCATGAGCACAATTAAGTGTTCTGGAATACCCATTCTCCATAATGTTATCCATAGTTTGCCATGATCCACACAGTTGAAAAATCTTTGCATAGTCAATAAAGCACAAGTAAAAATCTTTCTGGCATTCTCTTCTTTCAGCCAAGATCCATCTGGCATTAGTAATGATATCCCTAGTTCCAAGTCTCCTTCCGAATATGGCTTGAATTTCTGGCAATTTCCTGTCAATGTATTGTTGCAGTTGGTTTTGAATTATCTGCCCCTATATTTTACTTGTATGTTGTTGGGAGCAATTGAGCTGTGTGTGGGTCTTGGGCTTGAGAGCAGTTTAACCAAGGGCCTGCAGCTCCCCCTAGGTTATTTGCAAAGCTTGGCCATGGAACATGACTCACTAAAGGCACTCCATATAGCAGTTGTGACCTGCAACAACGGGCTGCACTCAAGTCTGGCTGCCCCTTGAGTTTTTGCAAAGTTGATCCTGGGAACAAGGAATTTGCACAGTCTTTCCTTGTACACAGCTATGACTTTGAGCTCAATCTGCACAAACATTAGTTGTATCTAATCTATGTTTCAGCTAGCTACCACAAGTTACATTTTTTTGATAAAGTTCCACTTACCACATGCATAAACAACACCAGGTTTTCTTGAACTGTTTATCCTGCTTCAAGCACCTCCCTTTGAGCTGTGTATAAAATAAACTTGCTGCACTTGGTCTGGGTTGCAGTGTCCCACCTGGCTCCAACTTTCACTTAACTTGTTTGCCTTTTGTGTCTTCCTTTTCCTTCTAATCTCCTGTCCCCCCTACTCAGGTTTAATCTCTCTGTGCCAGACACAGAAAGTAGCCTAAGCTAGATGAGGCAGTGTGTTATATTAATAATATTGCTTGATAATTCCTGTATTCTGTTGGGTCACCTCTCTTTATAACGAACACAAATATGAATCTCTTTCAATTGGTTGATCAAATAGCTGTCTTCCCAAATTTCTTGACCTAGATAAGTGAACACCTATTGTGCTGTATCAGTTTGTTCAAAGATTTTAATTTGCATTCCATCATTTCCTGGGGCCTTGTTTTTTTTGTTTTTCTTTGCCAGAGCCTTCAGTGCAGTTTGAATTTCTTCTTTCAGCACCTTTGGTTCTTGACTATACTCTACCTCTTAAAATGGTTGGACATATGACCATTTCTTTTTGGTAGTGATTCTGTATTCCTTCTATCCTCTTTTGATACTTTCTGTATCATTCAATATTTTGCCCATGGAATACTTCAATATTGCAAGTCAAAGCTTAAACTTTTTCCTCAGTTGTTTCAGTTTGAGAAATGTTGAGCATGCTCTTCCCTTTTGGTTTTCTAACTCCAGGTCTTTGCACATTTCAGTATAATACTTGATCTTGTCTTCTTGAGATGCCCTTTGAAATGTTCTATTCAGCTCTTTTCTTCCTCATTTCTACCATCTCTACATTCAACAGCAAGTTTCACAGTTTCTTCTGTCATCCATTTTGATATTTTTCTTCTTTACAGTGATGTTGTGCTTTCTTCCTGTATAATATTTTTGATGCCATCCTACAGCTCTTCTGGTCTTTGGTCATAAGTGTTGAATGCATCACAGCTGTTCTTGAGATGCTCTCTAAATCCAGGTGGGAAATATTAAAAGTCACATTTTGATTCTTGTGGACTTGTTTTAATTTTCATCTTCAGCCTGAACTCGCATATGAGCAATTGATGGTCTGTTCCACAGTCTGCCTCTGGTCTTATTTTGACAGATAATTTTGAGCTTTGCCACAGTCTCCTCCCAAAGACAGAGTCAGTTTGATTTATGTGTAGTCCATCTGTTGAGGTCCATGTGTATAGTCACCTTTTATATTGTTTAAAATGGTACTTGCAATGAAGAAGTCATTGGTCTTACTAAATTCTATCATGTGATCTCCAGCACCATTTCTATTACCAAGGCTATATATATTTTCTTAGTACTGATCCTTCTTTGTTTCCAACCATCACACACCAAACACCAGTAATTATCAATATATCCTGATTACACATTTGATAAATTTTAGACTGATGAAGTTTGTAGAATTCTTCAGTGTTTTTCATCACTATCTTTAGTAGTTGGTGAGTAAATCTGAAGTTAACATCTCTTTCTTGGAATCTTATGGATATTATTCTATCACAGACAGATTTGTACTTCAATATAAATCTTGAAATGCTCTTTTGACCATGAATATGACACATATTCATCTTCAGTTAGTCATTCTCAGAATAGTAATCCATATTAATTTTTTTAAGGTTTTTATTGTGGATTGAGTGAAAGTTTACAGGGCAGATCATCAGTTTTACATTAAACAAATCATACACCTTGTTTCATTA
>NW_006408549.1:14807018-14808998 GCF_000296735.1 Chrysochloris asiatica | reverse complement strand
TCACTGCTTCTCTGGATAAGGTCCTTCATTCTGCTTGTGCGCTTCTACCTTGATGGTCCTAGGATCCTCTGTTTCTGGACTCTAAGATTATCCACTCCCCTGTTTTTGTTACAAAACTTCTCTACCTTTACAATTGTGACAGTCGCAATTAGTCATGATAACAATTATTCACTATTGAATCATATGAATCTTATCACCTTCTCTTTTTACCAGACCCATCTAGACAAGAGGAAATCTAATCTTTCTTTCCCCCCATACTCTTAAACTAAACTCCCTCTTGAAACCTTGTAAGCCAGCCACTTGGTGCTTTTATCACCCCCTCATTTTAGGTAGCCCATGTCTAAGTTGCCTGTCCCTATCTACCCTGTGTACAGAGGGGATAGAATTGGTAATTGATGTGAAGACTCTTTCCCTCTCTGTTGGCAGGTCTCACCACACTTTGGACCAACCAGCCCTTTCTCTTATCTCTCTCATCTCCAGGTCAACAGGAGTCAATGGACTGTGGTTGAACTCAGCCCATTTCTTCATTGTTGCCTTTCCACCTGTTTCACTCACCAGTAGACCAATGTGGTCGCCAGCAAGCTGACATGCTTGTTTGTGTGTTTCCTTTGAGTTTCAGTCTTAGAGGGGAGTTTGTCCTGAAGGAATTTGATTGCTTGCCTTGATGTCTTCCTGACAAACAGCTTACTTAATTTTATAGTAGCCATTCATGCTGAAATTTTTGTTTTGGGTTTTTCCTGATGATCTTTCTTTGAAGATGTATCTTCTATCACTGTAGCTGTTCCAGGCTGGTCTGCTTGTCCTTGCTAGTGGGAATGTCCCACCTCATAAGGTTGTGGATGGGACTCAGGATTCCACCCAATGTCCTATACTCTGTAAAGAATTTGCAAAACGCCAATTTCACTGGACAAGTTCTAGAACCCCTTTTAGGTATTCCAATCAGTTATAGGCTGAAGACGGGCTTGCAAATTTTCTCTAATCATGTTTCCCAACATTCCTTTCTATCCCACTCAAGTGTCTATTTTACTGTAGTAGGCAAGGGAAAATAATATTCATAAGACAGTCAAGCATTTTAGTATTATTTCCCTTCTTCATGCTATACCCAGATCCTTGTATCCCAGAGCCCTGTTGTTCCAAGCAAATCACTTCGTGCCTTTGTTGCCCCCTCATTTAGGTTCCAAGGTTGAGCATGCATCACTAGTTACCTCTGTCCCAATTAGGACATGCAAACCTGTTCCAGTGTTCCCCTATCTATCTTGTTCTTCTGCCTCCTCCCACTTCTTGTATTGTTCTCCTCAACACCCAAACTAAACACCCCACCCTAATCCTATTGTTGTGGTTACCTTATATTCCATTAATTCTTCCCTCCATTTAACACAGTCTATTTTATCCTGTAATCTACCTGATCTTCCCACCACCTGTATCTCTGTTCCTCTCAGTTTACTTTCTTTCACATTGTAATTGTTTTGATCATAGACTGACCTCCAAGATCCTCTGTTCTTATAATTTTATTCTGTTCTTGACTGTTCCATTTGTTGATTGACTTCAGGGTGACGCTGCTACATACGTCATTCTCTAGTTGTTGTCTGTTCTTATTGGTTCTCAGTACACGGAACTTCCTTTAGGATGTTTTTCATAGCAGGGTTGGCTTTGGTAAAATCCCTTAGCTTCTGTTTATTCTGTAATGTTTTGATTGTACCATTGTATTTGATTGACGGCTTTTCTGGGTAGAGGATTCTTGGGTGGCAGTTTTTGTCTTTCAGGGTTTTATATATGTCTCGCCATTGCCTTCTTGCCTGCATGGTTTCTGTTGAGAGATCCAAGCTTAATCTGATTTGCTTGCCTTTGTATGTTACACTTCTCTTTTCTCTAGCTGCTTTCAGGTTTCTGTCCTCATCTTTGATTTTGGAAAGCTTGATTATTATATGTCTTGGTGATTGTCTTTTAGGGTTTATCCTTCCTAGGGTTCGTTGAGCTTCT
>NW_006408549.1:14800276-14806790 GCF_000296735.1 Chrysochloris asiatica | reverse complement strand
GCTTCTATCTCTTCAATTCTACTCCTTTGCCCTTTTGGTGTTTTGTTCATTTCTGATATTCTATTATTAATCATTTGGACCTCTTTCTGTAGGTTTTGAATTGTTTCCAGTGCTGTATCTATTTTATTTGACTGTTCCGGTAGTGCTTTCCTGACTTCTTCCTTATTTTTCTCAACTGTATAATGTTTTGACATATTTTATAATTATTTTTCTGAATTCCTTCTCAGGCACTTCCAGAGCCTGCCCCTCTTCCTGTATGGAGTGTAAGTCTACTGCCAGCTCGCTTGCCTCAGTCACTTTATCTTGTCTCTGGACATGTGCTGATACGGTCATCTGCTTCTGTTTTTTGAGCATATTCAGGAGTTATCTGTGGCCTTAATACTTAGATGGGTTTTTATTTTAATATTTTTTATGCTTTCTGATTGCCTCCAGGTAGATGTGATCAGGAGATGGGTTTCCTTTTTCACTCTTCTTCCTGAGAAATTTCAAGATGCCACTGTTGGTCTTTGTAATGTAACTCAGGATTTAATTTTCAGCCTACTTCCTTTTTAGTCTGCCTGCTCACTCCACAGTCCTCATTCAAGCCTTCTTCCTAGTGATAAACAGTTCAGGGACAGCTGTGGCTGTTTGATTTTAAGTGGAAACTTAAACTTCGAGGAAATCTGTGCACATGTGTAGTAGAACGCTCCAGGGGCAGGGGTAGGGTGTCCACTTGCTCGGAATCCCCCTCTAGTCACCAGAATGGAGGTGCGCAGACAGCAAGAGACCAATGAACAGGTACCAAAAGGAAGAGAATGTCCACACCTTTATCTCCGTGGTTTTGTCAGGCATCCTTCGCTGCTCTGATCCTTCCCCTGCTTGGTCTCACCCAAGATGGTGGCTCTGGGCACAGCTGAGCGTGTTGAATTAGAAAGCAATGGCTTTCTTGCTTCTGCTACCAATTAAAAGGCTTCCAACCTTTTAAATATTCCTTTATATGTGGTTTAGAGTTATGGCACCATCCCCTGAGCCTGCTTGGTCGGGTATTCTGTGTTGTTGTTGGCCGAGCTCTCTGCTATACGTCCACCCAATCCGCCATCTTGTTTGTTCTCCCTCCATATTAATTTTTTTTAATTCAAAATGAACCTGTCAATTTCAGCTAAATAATGCTTAGAATACTGATCTTTATGTGTCCCATTTCATTTTTGACAACTTCCAATTTTCTTAGATTCATACTTCGTACATTTCATGTTCTGATTTTTTATGGATTTTTCCAGCTGTTTCTCTTCATTTTGAGTTGTGACCCATCAGCAAATGAAAGTGCTGAAAGCTTTACTCCATTCATGTCATTATGGCCAACTCTACTTTGAGGATGTAACTCTTGCCTAGTCATATTTTCAGTGCCTTCCAACTTGAGGAACTCATCTCTGACATTTTGTGCTGCTATTTATGTTTTTCTCATCTCTGGCACTATATGTGATTATGTTTCACTTCTATTAGTAGAGTTTTCAGTGGTTAAACATTCGTGAGTAGTCTGCCTCTCCTTTTTCTAGTCAGTCATAGTCTGGAAGCTCCCTGGAAATCTGCCCACCATGGCTGACCCTCCTGGTTTTTAAAATATCAGTTGCATATCTTCCATCATCATATCACCATGCAAGTCACCATACTAAAAAATCAACAGATGAGTGGTGGATCAGAAAGGACTAATTCCTAGAAAAGTACATAATACTTGATAAAATATGGGGTCATAAAAAAATAGGAATACTCTCAATGAGATGGATTTGTACAGCAGCTGCTATAGTGGGTTTAAGCATAACAATTGTGAGGATGGTGCAGGACAAATAGTGTTTCTTTCTGTTGTACCTGAGGTCACTATGAGTTTGAATCATTTCATGGGCACCTAACAACAACATCAGCACTGAATTCAAATTGTGTGTTTACCTTTGTTCTAACTACACATGGACATTAACATTGTCTAGGAAAAACAGACGCTCAGAGAGTTTAATTGTATGATGTAGGCAAATATTAAACAATTCAAATGTAAACATATTGATTTATAATATATGTTTATGTATAAATATGTGCTTTAGATTGCTGTTGTTGTTATTAGGGGCCGTCGAATCAGTTCTGACTCATAGAGACCCCATGTACAACAGAATAAAACACAGCCCGGTCCTGTACCATCCTCACAATAGTTTTTATACTTGAGCTCATTCCTGCTATCATGGTGCCAATCCATCTTGTTGGGGATCTTCTTCTTTTTAACTGACCCTCCACTTTAAAAGACATGGTGTCATTCTCCTGATAACATGTCTGAAGTATGAGAGATGAAGTCATGCTGTCCTGGCTTCTAAAGAACATTCTGACTGTATGTATTCAAACACAGGTTTGTTCTTTTGACAGTCCATGGTTGTTTCAATATTCTTCTTCAACACCATAACTCAAATGCATCACTTCTTCTATGGTCTTCCTTATTTGTTGTCCAACTTTCATAGGTATATGAGGCTACTGAAAATATCATGGTTTGGGCCAGGCACACTTTTGTCCTCACACTGACATCTTTCCTCATGAACACTTTAAAGAGGTCTTGTGCAGCAGATTTACCCAATGCAATGTGTCACTTGATTTCTTGATTGGTGCTTCCATGAGTGTTGACCATGGATCCAGGCAATATGAAGTCCTTGACAACTTCAATCTTTTCTCCATTTAGCATGATGTTATTTATTGGTCCAGTTGTGAGGTTTTTTGGTTGTTTCTACATTGAGGTGCAATCTATATTGAAGGCTATAGTCTTTGAGCAATTACTTTGTAAGTCTTCTTCACTTTAAACAAGCAAGGTTGTCTAATCTGCATATCACAGGTTGTTGATGAGTCTTTCTCCAATACTGATCCCATGTTTTTCTTCATATAATCTAGTTTCTTGGATTATTTGCTCAGCATATAGCTTGAATAAATATGGTGAGAGAATACAACTGATTTTAAAAGTAATTCACTATTCCCTTTTTCTGTTCTAACAATTTTCTCTTGGTCTATGTACAAGTTCCTCATGAATACAATGATATGTTCTAGAATACCCACTCTTTGTAATGTTATCTAAAGCTTGTTATGATCCACAGAGTTAAAAGATTCTGAATAGTTAATAAGCACAAGTAAACATATTTCTGTTATTTTCTACTTTCAGCCAAGATTCATCTGACATCAGCAATGATATTCCTAGTTCCAAGTTCTCTTCTCAATATAGTTGAATTTTTTCTGACAGTTCCCTGGTGATGTGCTGTTGCCACATTTTTGAATTAAGTTTAGCAAAAATTTACTTGTATATGATATTAATGATATTGTCTGCATTCTGTTGGGTCATATTTCTTTGGAATGGGCACAAATATGGATGTCTTCCAATTAAGTTGGCCAGGAGGCTGTCTTCCAAATTTCTTGGCATAGATGAATTAGTTACTCCAATGCTTCATCAGTTTGTTGAATGATTTCAATTTGTATTTCATCAATTTCTATAGCCTTGTTTTTTTCCCAATGCCTTCAGTGCAGCTTGGAATTCTTCCTTCAATACTTATGGTTCTTGATTATAAGCAAGCTACCTCTTGAAATAGTTGAACATAGTGTTGAGGATCTGCCACAATAGGGGAGTTCGGTTCACGAAGTAGGGAGATCTGGCAGCAACAGAGATAGAAAAAGAATACACACAAAGACGTGGTAAGAGAGACAAAGAGACACCCCAAAACCAGAGTGGATGCAAAACTGGCGGGCAGACCCTGGACTACAGGCATCGTGGCCCCTGCAGGTAGTAATGCACAACCCTGCAAACTGTCCCCTTTTTATTTCACGGAGGGACTTTACACAAAGGCAGAAGGGGATTATTAAGACAGGGTACAGAAATGAAATGTGATTATTCATTCAAAACAGGACACAATGATTTACAGGAACAAATTCTAAAATATACATCGCAAATTGTCTTAATAATCTAACATCCTTAATTTTCCAGAAATTGAAGCAAATCATTATAAATTCCTTTTTAGGTTCAAATCCTAAGGCAGAAACTCGAGGTTTCTCCAGGCTAATTAACATACCTATAGCACTTAATCTCGAATGGGAAAAGGTGAAAAGGATTCAAAAGTTCTGGGAGGAGTCCACCTGTTTCAGCTACCTGGCCTAGGCTTGCAGGAGAAAGAAGGATGCCTAGGTTAATGGTTTGCTCCTGGGGACAGTCGGAGGTGGCCAACACTATTATTCCTTGAACAATACCCCGGAATTCGCCAATCTACTTTGAGTGAATTCCTTGGGCAGACTGTCTCCAGAGCCCTCTTGAAAACTTGCCTTTGGAACTTTTTACAGCCTCGGCTTTAGGAGGGGCTTTTGTTTTAATATTTGTCCATGGGTATCAAGGGCTCATGTATTAAGTTAATATCAAACATAACTGAATAACTTGATAAAGAACAGTTTTTCCATGCTTGCCAGGTGGCCAGAATTTGTTCCTCAGAGAGATTTGTTCCCAGAACCTTACGCACTGCCAACACAGTGGAGACATTAAGAGAGGCACATAAGAAACCATTTTCTCAGAAGGTACAATTACTGGAGTTCGAAGCATAGAATGAATAATAGGACCAAAGAAAATGATACAGAGCTAGCCCAACAGTGAGTTCGTAAAAGCCAATGAACCCGGGACATCCGGAGGTCACTTCCTTGGGCCCTCAGGGTCCCTGGCTAGCCATCCTGAGTGGGGCCAACGTGTAGGATTTTCGTCCATGACACAGGGCCTCAACATCTCAGTGATTGCGGTCTCCAATAACATAGACCTTTTAAAAAAATTTTATAATGACTTTGTGAATACCTTCCTTCTTCTTTTGAAGAAGCTTTATATTATTGTTGTTAAGTACTGTCAAGTCAGTTATGACTCACAGTGACCTTATGGAGGATTTCTGAAGAGCAGCTACTGAGTTTAAGCCACTGACCTTGGTATTAAAACTGACCTTGTGGTTCAGTGATTATCCTACAGAGCCACCCCAGGACTCTGCTTTATATCTAGTTGTATTATATTTAATATATATTTCACAAGTCAATATATAATCATTGATACGTAAGTATAATACATATAAAATGCTGTTATATAATAAATTATTTTTAAAAACAATATCTAATTAGATGAGAATAACAATGTCTTTCCTCTAAATGTGAAAAATGACCAAAGAACAAACCCAACCTGTTATTGTTCAGTCGATTCCAACTCATAGCAATCCAATAGGACAGATTAGAACTAACCCATAGGGTTCCCAAGGCTGCTATCTTGTTTCAACAGGAGCATACTGCTGTATCTTTCTTCAACTGATCATATGGTTAATGACAGCACTAAATCATTGTGCCACCAGTCCTCTTGGAATAAGAATAGAAATTTATAAAAATATTTTGAAAACTATATCTTATGTAACTACAAACCACATTTACTCATTTAGAGGATTATAAGGGTGGAGCTGGATTCTATTTCTGGCATCTCTGTGTCTAACATTTTTGGTCCATGCTTTACAATGACACTGACCTCTTGGATCCCAGATGCTTAGATTCATATCCTCAAAGGGTCTTGAGAACTGCCCATACATTTAGTTTGACAATACAGGCTGAAGCAGACCCCAGTTTGATGTATTTTTAGATAAATGCTGTGATCTTGGGGCACTTTCCTGGCTCATTATGGCTTATGCTAGTCAACAATGACTGATACATAATGTATAACACTTATGCTGTGTTCAGTTATTAATTCTAATTCCATGAGGGCAGGGAGAATATTAGGCATGTCTTTGTGTCTCTTCTGCCTAAGAATGTGTCTGGCCCATGGTGGTTCTCAGTAACTCTGTTGTTGTTAGGTGACATTGAGTCAGTAACGACTCATAGCAACCCTATGCACACAGAATGAAACACTGTTTGGTCCTGGAGAAACCTCACAATTGTTGCCAAGCTTGAGCCCACAGATGCTGCCTCTTGGCCAATCCATCTCGCTTGGGGTCTTCCTCTTTTTCTCTGACCCTCCACCTTACCAAACATGATATTCTTCTCCAGCACCTGGTCTCTCCTGACAAGATGTCCAAAATGTGAGAGATGAAGTTTGGCCATCCTGGCCTCCAAGCAGCATTCTGTCTGCACTTCTTCCAACACAGAGCTGTTGGTTCTTTTGGAAGCCCATGGCACTTTCAATATTCTTCTCCAACATCATAACTCAAAAGCATCAATTCTTCCATGGTCTTCTTTATTCACTGTCCAGCTTTCGCATGCATACGAGGTTATTGAAAATACCATGGCCAGGGTCAGGTGCACCTTAGTCCTCAAGCTGACACCTTTGCTGTTCAACATTTTAAAAAGGTCTTGTGTAGCAGATTTGCCTAATGCAATACGTTGTTTGATTTCTTGACCGCTGCTTCCATGAGTGTTGATAGTTGATACAAGAAGAATGAAGTACTTGACAAATTCAATCTTTTCTCCATTGATAAGAATGTTGTTTATTGGTCCAGTGGTGAGGATTTTTGTTTTCTTTACATTG
>NW_006408549.1:14797174-14798801 GCF_000296735.1 Chrysochloris asiatica | reverse complement strand
AAAGACGTGGCATCAGGATTGGAGGAAGACTCATTAACAACCTGTGATATGCAGATGATACAACCTTGCTTGCTGAAAGTGAAGAGGACTTAAAATATTCACTAATGAACATCAAAGAGCACAGCCTTTGGTATGGATTGCATCTCAATGTAAAGAAAACTGCATTTGAAATTTAAGGCACCTTAAATTCATTTAATTCAGTTGTAGTCCCTCTAGTGATGGATGGAAAATAGCTGGTCAGGAGTGTTGTTAAAGTAAGTCTTGAGGACAGTTATTAATTTATCAAGGAGTTGTTTGGCTTTTTATTTTATTTATTTTTCTCTCTAGATTAATAATAGCCCTGGCTCCTTTGATCTCTACCCCTTAGTTCTAGTTTTCAATTCTTTAATCATTTTTGTGGCTCTTTCAGGCGCCCTGTCCACTCTTGCTAACTTCCTCTGACACTGTAGAAATGGGCTATAATGTTCCTTAATTGGCTGAGCAATGCCTGAGATTGTGATGTGCCACTTTTGGCCTCATGAAGCTCACATTTAGCTGTTACATCATCAGCTGCTGGTTGACTACTTGAAATTGCAGTGTTGTGTTGTGGATTCCATGACCTCACTGCTTGGGTACATTGGGCCTTTCTTCTAATGATTCTTCTCAATCTTTCTAAAACATGATTTAGGACATATATTGACGCTACTTTGATGGGTAAGAAGATTGGAAAGTTTAAGCCATATCACTGTATTAATTTCTTAGGCTTAAGTGATACAACCTATGGTGGTCAACAGGGTCAAGCTTTTCCCAAGAATTCATAGAGAAAATCCTGCTAGCTCCAGATATCCCCTGGTTTATGGCAGCATAATTTCAATGTCAGCCTCCATTATTTTATGGCATTCTCTACCATACGTCTTCCTGTCTCTATATCTCTTCACCATGAGTTGAAATTGACTGAAGGGCAACAGGTTAGGTTTGGTGCTCCAGCATGAACTTATGTTAATTTAAACGAATTAAATTTACAAGGATACTATTTCCAAATATAGTCACAAGTTCCATGGGTTAGGGCTTGAACATATCTTTTTGGGAAACACAACTGAATCCATAAAAGATGCTAAGTAAAAGATCAATAGATTGGAATATCTAAAAGGGGTTCTAGAATTTGCCCAGTGAAATAGACCTCGTGCAAAGTCTTTACAGAGTATAGGACCTTAGGTGGAATCCTGAGTCCCATCCACAACCTTATGAGGTGGGACATTCCCTCTAGAAAGGACAAGCAGACTGGAATAGCTACAGTGACAGAAGCTACATCTTCAAAGAAAGATCATCAGGAAAAACCCAAAACAAAAATGTCAGCATGACTGACTACTACAAGAATAAGCAAACTGTTCGCCGGTAAGACACCAAGGCTAGCAATCTAGTGCCTTCAGGACAAACTCCCCTCTAAGATTGAAACTCAAAGGGAATATACAAACAAGCACATAAGCTTGCTGGTGACCACATTGGTCTATTGGTGAGTGGAAGAGGCAGAAAGGCAGCAATGAAGAAATGGGGTAAGTTTAATCCTGGTCCATTGAATGTTGTTGACCTGGAAATGAGAGAGAGAAGAGGAAGGGTTGGTTGGTCCAAAGTGTGGTGAGACCTGAGG
>NW_006408549.1:14795835-14796874 GCF_000296735.1 Chrysochloris asiatica | reverse complement strand
GATGAACCTGACCTATACTCAGAGCGGTAGTTACTCTAAATACTAACAGAGAGGGAAAGAGTCTTCACATCAAATATCAATGTTATTCCCTCTATACACTACAAGGTTTCAAGAGGTAGTTTAGTTTAAGAGTATGGGGGTAGAGAAAGCATCCCCACTAAATAGCTGTCATCTTGTCTAGAGGGGTCTGGTGAAAAGAGATGGGGATAAGAGTCATAAGATTCAATAGTGAATAATTGTTATCATGACTAATCACGACTGTCACAATTGTAAAGTTAAAATTTTTGTAACAAAAAAAGGGGAGTGGTTAATCTTACAATCCAGAAACAGAGGACCCTGGGACCATCAAGAGAGAAGCGCACAAACAGAATGCTGGACCTTATCCAGAGAAGCAGCAGCGCCAGAGATGAAGGCATGGAGAGGGAGAGTGGTTGAGGACTCTAGATTCATGGAGTAAGAAGAGAAGGACTAAGAGCTGGTGGTCAGGAGGCAGACTTGCAGAATATGCCCTTTGGAGTTGTAAATTATTATATATGCCTGAGTGATTTTTTTGTTTTTTAAAAAGCTAAAGTGGATAGAAAGAAATACTGTTAACTGATGGTACATGGAGTGCCGGGGTCTGGCCTCGGAAAGGGAGTGAGGACCCGAAGATGGGGTGTCCGGTGACGATGGCGAGAGAGAGATAAAGAGAGAGAAAACAGACACAGAGAAAACAGATACAAAGAAGACAGACACCCGGGCTTGATGCAAGCTGCCAGACAGACTGCTCAGTGGCTGACATTTTCCCTTCTCGGACTAACTCTAGGTGGGATGTCTGGAGAGGTGAGAGAGAAAAAAAACACTCGGAGACCAGAGTAGATGCAAAACCGGCAGACAGCCTCGTCATACCCTGCAAACAATAATGCCCCGCAAGCACTAATGCCCTCTGCAAGCAATAATGCCAGCAGACTTAAGTCTGCGTCCGTCTTTTATTTCCTCTCTTTCAGGGAGGGATCTTTACAGAAGAAGAATGGTATTATTCAGACAAGACAATTTTTAA
>NW_006408549.1:14788684-14795735 GCF_000296735.1 Chrysochloris asiatica | reverse complement strand
TCTACCAACTTCTTCAATCTGAAACACTAAAGACTGAGGATCAGAAAACTTGTGGGATGATATCAAGAACATCATACATGAAGAAAACAAAAAGTCATTAAGAAGACAAGAAAGAAGGAAAAGATCAAAATGGATGTCAAAAGAGACGCTGAAACTAGCTTTCCAGCATAGAGATATCAAAGCCAATGGAAGAAATGAGGAGGTACAAGAACTGAACAGAAAATTTCAAAGGTCAGCTCGAGAAGACAAAGTCAAATATTACAAAGAAATCTGTAAAGTTCTGGAGTCAGAAAACCAAAAACGATGAACAAGCTTAGCATTTCTCAAGCTGGGGGAACTGTAGAAAAAATTCAAGCCTTGGCTTTTGTTAGCAAAGGATTCTCTGGGCAAAATATTGCATGATGCAGAAAGCATCAAAAGAATTTGGAAAGAATATACAGAATCACTGTACCAAAAGGAAACGGTTGATGTTCAACCATGTCAAGCGGGAGCATATGATCAAGAGCCAATAATACTGAAGGAGGAAGTCCAACATGCATTGAAAGAATTGCCAAAGAACAAGGCTTCAGGAATTGATGGAATAAAAGCTGAAATCTTTCAAGAAAGTGTGGCAGCACTGGAGGCACTCACTTATCTGTGCCAAGAAATTTAGAACACAACTATCTGGCCAATTGATTGGTAAAGATCCATATTTGTGTACATTCCAAAAAAAGGTGACCTAATGGAATGTGAAATCATTGGCCAATATTTTTGATATCCCATTCGAGTAAAGTTTTACTAAAGGTAATACAGAAATGGAGCAATTTTAATCGAGAGTAACTCTCAAAACTGATTATTGGGCCTCATGAAACCTCCTTCTGAGACTGGCTAGTATTATAGAACTTTCTGAAGCCCACCTTCATTGCCATTGAATCAACTATGACTCATAGTTGCTCTACAAAACAGTGTAGAATTGCTCTATCGGGTTTTGAAGACTGTAATTAGTTATGGAAGTAGAAAGCCTCGTGTTTCACTCATGGAGCTGTTGGTGGGTTTAAACCACCTTGATTGTAATTAGCAGTCCAATGCTTAACTCGTTATGACACCAGTACTTCCCAGAATTTTGTAAAGTTACTAGGAACTGTTTGCACTCTCAAATCAGGCTCTATGTTGCCTTCAGGTTGGACCCATTTTCCTATTCAAAGTGACTCTTAGAATAATAAGTCAGGAAAAAGTGTCGTTCAGGCCCCCTGGAAATTGTATCTCCTTAATAGTTAACTTCTATTCTGTTCTTTTTTGAGAACAACTTGTACTGATTTTAAAAAGTTTGTTTTCTTTTTCATGTAACAATGAAGTTAAAGAAGCACGTATTTATTTTGCACTACTTAAAAACATTCTTTTTATTATCCATTGAAATAGTACTCTATGGCTCATAAATTTATAGAAAGATTAGTGTTATTTTAGCTTATGTAGTAAAATCTTGTTTTTTGTTTTTTTTTTTAAAGCATGGATGAATCAGAAAGCATTGTCTAATCCAGTTTTTAGGATGCTGAGGTAAAATTACCCAAATGTTCTCAATTACAGTGGAAGGGTCACCAAACTGATGATGCCCAGTTTGTTCCTACAGTTTCACAAATTACTTTTTTCTTCTTAGAAATGAGTGACAGTGCATAAAGATCTTGAAATTTGAGTTTCTAGGCACACCTTATGCTTCTCTGGTCTAGTGTGTAATTATTGCTTAAGGAAACGTTACTATGGGTTATCTATGAGCGAGTGCCAACAACTCCAGAATTAGATGTTTGCTATTTCCATACCTTGGAATTACATAAAATTCAGCTGACATCAGCTGTGCAAATGCACATAACTGCCTGTCTTCCAAGAAGATGACTCATTAATAGGGTTAATGAAGAGAAGATTATCTTGTCAAATTCTTAGTAAATTCACTTTTTCTCCCCTTCTGTATCCCTGTGGGCACACTGACAACATAACAAAGAGAATAGTTTAAACAACATCTAAATGATGATTGACTTTCCTTAAAGATGTTTGGAATATAAAATGATTATAAGAGAAAAAAGAATCCTAATTTTGTTAGTAAAGCGAGTTCATATATTCATATGTTACAGAGTTTCTAATTTTCCAGGTTTGTCTTAGAAGATTGATTGAGGCTCAATAAGATGGAGAATTGCTGAAATTGCTGCTGCTTTTTGTGTGGCTAAGAAGGGATTAGCGTGGAAATGCAAGTGGGACTCATTACCTTAATTTTGTTTATAGAAACAGAAGGGATCCCTGAAACGTGGGAAATGATGCAGTGACCAAGGTAATGGGTGTTAATGACCCAAGCATAGATGGAATATGCGTGTATACTTAAATGAGAAAGCGGGTAGTCAGAGGATCCAGAATTTAAGATGCGTTTCAATTAATCTAGCTGACATATTTACTGAGAATTATGGCAGAAAGGAGTTTTGAAATAGGGGAAAGAAAACATGAAAGAATGATTTTCTTGGGAAAAACCCCCAGAAATTCTGAAGCTGTGATCCATGGAAGGTTCATGGATGGCTTCATATTCTTGAGTTCTCAAAATTATATACAAAATTTTGGGTAGTTATGGACATGCATTTTGTGGGGGAAAAGGAAAAGATTCTTCACTTTTATAATATTCTCAAAGGGTCTCTCTATATAACCTGACAAAGGTTATGAAGCACAGGCAGAAAGGAAATAACAACACTCAACTCTAATACTTCCTCTCTGTGTAACCTTGGCTGTGCATTTGACCTCCATGAACTTATGTTTCTGATATATGTGAAATTAATTCTGTCTTGTTTCTTTGAAGCTGCTCTTATGAAGAACAAATGAAATAATACGCACGAAAGAATGGGTACCTGGGAACACCAGACAGAGAAATCTCAGGTAGCCCCCAAAGAAGCTATAAATTCAAGCAGAAAGCCTTTTGTCCTCAAACCTGATTAGGAAGCACTAGTGACATAGGAGGTTAAAAGTGTTAGGCTGCTAACCACAAGGTCAGCAGTTTGAATTCACCAGCTGCTCTGTTGGGAGAAAGAGAAGATTTTCTGTTTCAACTCCTAGATAGTTGATTTGGTACTTTGAGTTCAAACCTGATACTCCATACTTAGATTGATAAAACAAACCGGTCGTGAGTTAGACCATAATTTGAAAAACACTTTAGCCAGATCAGCTTTACTGTGCTTGATTAAGCTGATTACCAGTCACTCCTTGGAAACCTTATAGAGTGTCTGTATGAGTTGGAACCGACTTGACATAAACAACAACAAAAAGGCCTTCTTACAGGAGACCTGGTGGTATAATGGATCATGTGTTGGGCTGCTAACCTTAAGATCAGTAATTCGAATTCACCAGCCAATTCACAGGAGAAAACTGAGGCGTTCTGCTCTTATAAATATTTACAGCCTTGGATACCTGATTATTCAGGGTCACTATGAGTAAGAACTGATTCAACAGCACCAAATAACAGCAGCGGCAGCAAGGGCCCTCTAAGGATCCCTGGTAGTGCAAGGGTTAAGTGTTGAGCTGCTAACCACAAGGTCAGCTGTTTAAACTCACCAGCTACCTAGAGAGAAAGATGAAGCAGTCTGCTCCCATAAAGACTGTTGTTCTTGTTTGGTGCCACTGAGTTGGCACCGACACATAGGCACCTTATGTATAACAGAAAGAAACACTGTTGTACAGTCCTGCACCAGCCTCACAATCACTACTATGCTTGAGCCTACTGCTGTTGCAACTGTGCCTATCCATCTAGTTGGGGGTCTTCCTCTTTTTCTCCTAACCTCCGCTTTACCAAGCATGACGTCCTTCTCTAGAGACTGATCCTTCCTGATGACATGTCTGAAGTATGAGGGATGACATCTGGCCATCTTGGCTTCTGAGGAGCAGATTTGTTTGTTCTTTTGGAGGTGCATCTTCTTGTTCTTAAGTACCATTGAGTTGGATCTGACACATAGCGACCCTGTATAGGGTTTCCAAGGAGCGACTGGTGAGCTTGAACTGCTGACCTTGCAGTTCAAACAGCTTTGCAGTCTGGTGCATTAACCCACAGCGCCACACCAGGACTTGGAGGTGCATAGTACCTTTAATATTCTTCTCCAACACCATAACTCAAAGGCATTGATTCTTTTACAGTCTTCCTATTCACTGTCCAACTTTCACATGCATATGAGGCTTTTGAAAAATTATGGTTTGGATCAGTTGAATCTTAGTCCTCAAACTGACATCTCTGTTCTTCAACAGCAGTTTTGCCTAATACAATATGTCATTTAATTTCTTGATGACTGCTTCCTTGAGTATTGTTTGATCTAAGCAAAATGAAGTCTTTGACAACTTCAATCTTTTCTCCATTTATCCTGATTTTATCTATTGGTCCAGTGGTGAGGATTTTTGTTTTTTTTACACTGAGGTTAAACCCATACTGAAGACTGTGGTCTTTGATTTTCCTCAGTATTTTAAGTCCTCTTGGCTTTCAGCAAACAAGGTTGTATCATCTGCATATTAATGAGTCTTCTTTCAGTCCTGATGCCACATTCTTCTTCATATAATCCAGCTTTTCTAATTATGTGCTCACCCTACAGATTGAATAAATATGGTGAAAGAATACAACCCTGGTGCACAACATAAAGATTACAGTCACAAAACCCCATGCAGCTATTCTATTCTTTCCTATAAGGGTTGCTATGAGTTGGAATGAACCTGATGACAGTGGGTTTGATTTGTGTTTATGGGTCCTTTGAATTAGCTACAGTGATACAGTGGGTTAGGTATAGAACTGCCAATGACAAAGGCAGTGCTTCAAACGCACCAGCCATTCAGTCCATGGAAGAGAGATGAGACAGTCTGCTCCCATGAAGATATACATCGTGGAAACCCTCTGGAAAACTTCTATCTGTTCTATAGGGTCACTATGAGTTGGAATTGATTCCATGACAGCAAGTTTGGATTTTTAGATTCAATGGCCTTCTGAAGAAGCCCTTGTAGCTCAGTGGTTAAAAGCACTCAAATACTAACTGAAAGGTCAGTTAGAACCCACAAGCCACCCTGCAGGAGAAAGATGTGTCTGTTTCTGTAAAGATTTATAGCTTTGGAAACCCTATGAGGCAGTTCTGTCCTAGAGGATATCGATGAGTTGGAATAGACTCAGCAGGAATGGATTTTGGTTTGGGAATGGTCCTTTCTCTAGTGCTAAAGTGTTTGTTCAGTGTGGCAGCCCTGACTGATTTCTGATGAAGGGCATATGGGATGTGGGTTTGGTCTTGGTTGCCTGCTTTCCAAGAGTGGGCCTTGAGGTTTGGAATGTAAGAGCGTTTCAGAATGTGTTTGCTGGAACAGTAAAGCTCTATATTTGTTTTAACAAGCATTTATTTTTGCCCAACCTTTTCCTGTCAGAGCAGCATGCGCTGTTTCAGCTGAGGACTGCTAGTGTCTAGAGATGTAGAGCAGGAAGAACAACAAATTAAAACTGAAGCCTGATCCTAGAAGTCAGAGAAAATAGTAGAGTATTTGGTACACAGAGGGTTCATTTCTCACAAACAACTTTGAGTGTTCGACAGAGTCTTGTATCTGAAAGGAATCTCCAGAGACTGTGTTCTCCAGGGCTTCTTAGCTTCAGTTCAAAGAGGAACTTCAGGATCTGTGTGTACATATGCATCTTTCTGAGATTCTTTAGCTTTTTAAAGATTCTCAGAACAGTCCCTGACTGTCACAAAATAATAAAAGAACCATAAATTTAGTCTAAAACCTGGAATCAGAAAAAAACAAATTAAATATCCATCTAGGATAGAATGAGTATTTTAATAAGCTGTCCAGAAGAAAATGTAGTGGGCAGCAACTGTTTTCAGCTATTCTTGCTTCTGGAAAAAAAAAATCCTCCATTGATTTATTTGAAAATTTGTTGTTGTTGTTGTTATGTGCCATCGAGTCGATACTGACTCACAGCAACCCTTTGTACTACAGAATGAAACATGGTCCTGGGCCAACCTCACAATTGTTGCCACACTCGAGTCCATTGATGCTGCCACATTGCCAGTCCATCTCGCTGGGGGTCTTTCCTTTTTCTCTGACCCTCCACCTTACCAAGCATGATCTCCTTCTCCAGTGACTGGTCCCTCCTGATGATATGTCCGAAGCATGAGAGATGAAGTTTGGTCATCATGGCCTCCAAGGAGCACTCTGGCTGTACTTCTTCCAAAACAGATCTCTTGGTTCTTTTGGCAGCCCATGGCACTTTCAATATTCTCCAACACCATAACTCAAATGCATCAATTCTTCTATGGTCTTCCTTATTCACTGTGCAGCTTTCACATGCATATGAAATTATTGAAAATACCATGGCTTGGGTCAGGCGCACCTTTGTCCTCAAGCTGACTTCTTTGCTCTTCAACACTTTAAAAAGGTCTTGTGCAGCAGATTTGCCCAATGCTATATATCATTTGGAGTCCTGGTGTGGTGCTGTGGGTTAATGTGCCAGACTGCAAAGCCATTTGAATTGCAAGGCCGGCAGTTCAAGCTCACCACCTGCTCCTCAGAAACCCTATACAGGATTGCAATGGGTCAGAACTGACTTAACGACACTTAACAACAACAACATACGGCATTTGATTTCTTGGGTGCTGCTTCCATGAGTGTTGATGTTGATCCAAGAAGAATGAAGTCCTTGACAACTTCAATTTTTTTCTCCATTGATAAGAATTTTAACCTGTGTTTTATTGACTGCGCAAACGCTTTCAATTGTGTGAATCCTGTCCTTGACAACTTCAATCTTTTCTTGACTGTGTGGATAATGTCCTTGACAACTTCAATCTTTTCTCTGTTGATAAGAATGTTTACCTGTGCTTTATTGACTATGTAAAGGCTTTCGATTGTGTGGATCATAATAAGCTATTGACAACCTTGTGAAGTATGAGTATTCCTGAAAACTTAATTGTGCTCATGAGGAATCTGTACATGGACAAAGAGGCAGTTGTTTGAACAGAACATGGGAACACCAAATGGTTTTAAATTAATAAAGGTGTGCAAAAGGGTTGTATTCTTTCACCATACTTATTCA
>NW_006408549.1:14763619-14785934 GCF_000296735.1 Chrysochloris asiatica | reverse complement strand
CAGAATTTACCACTCCACCCCAAGTGAATATACCCCGGGCAGTTCCTCTCCAGAGCCTTCCTGCTTAATCCCAGCAAACCTGTCCTTGTTCGTCCTCTGAGGAAGGTTTACTGCCTTGGTTCTAGGGGGAAAATCTTGAATTTAGAAACTTAGGGGAATATTGCATTTCTCTGTGGACATCCAGGGCTCATGTTTGGAATTAAATAAATATGACTAAACAATTTGATGAAAAACAATTTGCTGTTAACTGCCAAGTGGCTAGATCTGTTACACTCAGGCCTATAGGGCCTGGAACCTCTGCACAGTCTGCAACAATGGAGGGGATTATAATCATTGTAATGAAACAAAGTGTATGATTTATTTAATGTAAAACTGATGATATGCC
The DNA here is from genome assembly GCF_000296735.1 of Chrysochloris asiatica. Classification (NCBI taxonomy): domain Eukaryota; kingdom Metazoa; phylum Chordata; class Mammalia; order Afrosoricida; family Chrysochloridae; genus Chrysochloris; species Chrysochloris asiatica. Next base: position 14,785,549 of record NW_006408549.1, on the reverse strand, counting down.
CTATAAACTTTCACTCAATCCACAATAAAAACCTTAAATAAATAAATTAAAAAAAAAGATCAATAGAACTAAAAGTATCTCCTAATTTTTTAATAACAAGAACTGTACTTAACATAGATTTCTCAAAACTCCCAATCTAAATCTAGAACTTCTCGTGAAACTCTTAGGAAACTTCTCATTTCTTTCCTCTATAATCTGGAGATAAAATATCCCCACCCCCCCTGCCCCGAGTACCACATTGGTTTCTAAAAGCAATGTGTTCAAAGAATGGCAAAGGAGAAGACAGATGATTCTGAGTTTAGTCTTTATTTTACCTTTAATCTTTCTGTTCTTGTTTTGTTTTCCCTATGTGATACAAAATATTCAGATATAAAACCTGTGATAAAAGCATCCTATTAAAAGATGGGTCAGAAACAATATTAAAATTCTGTTATGGGAGCACTCAAACCAGGGACACATTGACCACATGAATACATTTGAGTTTAGCAAGCATAGTTTAATTGTCAACATTTGAAAATTGAGAGAGTGCAAATACCAATCTATATCTTTTTTTCATCAGGGCAACAATCAGTTGGTAGAGTTTGTAGCTTGTCCTCTAAAGTTGAGGTCTGAGGTTTCCAATTTATCCTACTCTCCACTCATCAGTAAACAAGAGTTAAGATGTCTAGAAGTTGGGACAGCTTCTAGATGATATGTGTCATATAGCATAATCAAAGTATACATTAATAATTAGCTCATCAAATTTTCATGCTGGGACTGGATAGTTTGAATGTGACCAGAAAAAAACATGTATCTTTTTGTACTTCTATATCTTCTCTTATAAGTCAGGGATTCAAAGAATAATCACAAAGATGGCTTCAAGTAGACTGTGGGGAACTGTCAGACTCCCTGTATTCTAAATATAATTAGTGAGATCAAGATTATATATGGAGTCGAGGATGCACAGTTATACACTTAACTGAAAAATCTCTACATCAAGTATTTGCATCAGGTGTATTTCCATCCTTTGCCCAATTTACAACTCTGGGAGCACTGGTTGACCAAGTAGCAGTCTGCCAGATAGTTAGGCCCTGCAACTGGAGCTTCTTTGGCAGATACCTTATAAAAGTTATAGAGGCTGTTGAAACCAAGACAGCTGAATTGTTGTTGCTATTAGGTGACATTGAGTCAATTCCAACACATAGCGTCCTTATGCACAACTAAATGAAACATGCCTGGTCCTGTGCCAACCTCACAATCCTCACAATTGTTGCTATGCTTGAGCCCATTGCTACTACCACTGTGCCAAGCCATCTCATTAGGGGTCTCCCCCTTTTTTGCTGACTCTCTACTTCACCAAGCATGATGTCCTTCTCCAGGCACTGGTCACTCCTGATAACTTGTTTAAAGTATTAGAGATGAGGTCTTGTCATCCTGCCTTCTAAGGAGCATTCTGGTTGTACTTCTTCCAACACAGATTTATTTGTTCTTCTGACAGTCCGTGGTATTTTTAATATTCTTCTCCATTCAGACAATAGAATGGAGAAGGAATTAATCTACAGGGGTATCAATGTGCTAACAGTCAATCTATTTAAACTTGTGGGACTAAAATTATTTTTGATAGGCTTCTCATATAGCTGAGATCCTGAAAGGACAATCTAAGACAGCTCACTACAAAACCAACTGTTTGGCACACCAGTGTTGAAATGCCGCTGAAGTTAAGTGTTCTTTTAAGAAGCATAAATATTTACAGTTATTACCTACTGGAAATAACTTATTACCGTATGTTCTTAGACAATTGAACAGGGTTTGAATCCAAGCTCATCTGCTTACAAGTGCTGCAACTTCAGGCAAGTTGCTTCAACTTCTCTGTACTTCACTTTCCTCATCTTTAAAGTAGGGATGATAATTATAGTTACTTAAAAAAATTGCTAAGAGGAATAAATGAGTCAAATAAATGAGTCAGTATACATAAAACACTTAGAACAGTACTTTGTGTTCATTATGTATTCAGCACATATTGGATATTATGGTTCATTGTTTTGGGGATTTTACTAACCATTTCAAAACCAAGCTTTTAAATATTAAATTTGTTATAAAGCATTAGTCTATTAAGAATCAAAGTTTGTCAAGACTTGATAAAATTACATGATAACATTTATTTATTTATTTAATAACATTTTTATTGTGAGTCAAGTGATAGTTTTTTATGGGGGAACATTAGTTTTACACTCATCCTATCATATTCATTTCATTGCTGTGATTACAATCCCCTGCAGGCTGCTTCATTATTCAACAGTATTTGCTTCTATTCCCTCTGTTTTTTGTTTTTTTTATGGATGTGCATCAAAACACTCAGGCATATACAGTCATTCAAACAGCCAAAGGGCACACCCTGCAAGCCTGTCCCCTGGCCGCCAACATACTACCTCTCTCTCTCCATGAGTCTAGAGACCTCAGCTGCTCCTTCTCTCCATGTCATCATCTTTGCTTCCATCTCTTGTGTTGTCGCTTCTCTGGGTGGGTCCCACACTCTGATCCCACACTTCTCCCTTGATTGTCCCAGGGTCCTCCACTCCGGGACTGTAAGATCGACCATTCACCCCTTTTTGCAACAAAACTTCTACCCTTACAGTTGTGACAATCGCAATTAGTCATGATAACAATTACTATTGAATCACGAGAGTCTTGTCCCCATCTCCTTTCATCCCCACCAGACCTGTCTAGATAGGATAAAAATCACTCAGTGGGGATTCTAGCTCCTACCCACCCCCCAACACTCTGAATCTGAACTCCCTCTTGAAAACTTGTAAGCTAGTCACTTCATGCCTTTACAGCCCCCGCATTTTAGTTAGCCAATATCTATCCTGTTGCAGACCGTGTAGGCCTAGTCAGAGGTTCGGGGCCCTATAGGCCCGAGTGTAACAGATCTAGCTACTTGGCAGTTAATGGCAAATTGTTTTTCATCTTAATATCTGGTTATGTTTTATTAATTGCAAATATGAGCCCTTGATAATCCACAGATAAAAGGGATATTTTCCTAAAAGTCCAGACTGTAAAAGTTGCAAGGTCAAGCCTTTCTCCAAAGGATTAACTAAAAACATCTTAGCTACTTCACAGTTCTTTGTTCTACAGACAAAAAAGCCATCCTCCCTGAATCTCTCCCAAGTGTTAGCTATTCAGCCAAGTTCCTGAAAATCTGGCTCAGGAAGCCGAAACAGCAGGACTCCGCCCAAGCTTTTGTCCTTACCTCTCACCTTGCACCAACTTAGCTCAGGGGCTATAGATATGTTAATTGAGCCTGAGAAACCAAGTTGTGGGCCTGGGATTCAAACCAGCGAAGTACGATGTAAAGTTACCTGAATGTCTGGAAAATTACTGATGTTAGCTGTATCCTGTTTTAGTCCCTCTCAGCTTGGTGTGAAGCTCCTCCCCTAAATAAAACAGAGGTCCAGGCCTCCCCAGGTGTGCATTACAGGTTGGAGGGCATGCAGTAAAGATTGCAGGGCAGTGAGTTGCTGCCTGCAGAGGCCACGATGCCTGTACTCCCAAGTCTGCCCACCAGTGATGTATCCACCCTGGCTTTAGGGTGCCTCATTGTCTCCCTTCTTCTGTCTGTCTGTTTATTCTTTCACTATCTCTATTGCCACTGGATCTCCTCTCCTCGTGAACCAAACACTCGTGAAAAATGCCCCTATGTCGAGGCCAGTCCCCGACACTATCCCTATCAACCCTGTGTACAGACGGTAATAACATTTATTTTTATGACAAATTTTCTTCCCCAAACTTTTGTGTTAGGCTGTATACCCTATATTATGATATGTTTGATTGAACAATCTGTACTGAATTTAATAGACAATGTATTTAACACTATTAACATGGGGAAGTCTTGGATTCTTTAAGATAGATTACTGAACAATTGTCCCTGATTGGAAGGTGAAATTCATACAAGAATGATCGATTCTTCAGTCTTTGTTCCACTTGCCTAGTGAAAGATGAATGCTTTTATATGAAGAAAGACCAACCAACTCACTCAAAGTGAGAGACAGAGTAGTTGAGCTGAGCCTATTTTTTAGTTTTCCTACATACACCTTATTTCTCTGCTTTTCTTATAAGTAAAAAAGAATTCTTTTTACAAGCAGCTGTAAGAGAGACATTTCAGCCAAAGAAATCACTTCATACAGTTTAAAAATAGCCAAACCTTAAATAAATATATAGCTCTCACTATTGCACTCTCTATGCACAGTACATCAAATAAAGGAAAAGAATGATGTACTCCTGTAAAATTGTCTGAATTTCTGCTGGAAATTAGATAGCTAGTGTAAAGATGATTACCCCCTTCCTAGTTTTTGTTAAGGAGCATGTTGCTCAAAGTATATATTACAAGAAGATGGAGCATTCATTACTTGGTGCTGTGAAGTTCTCCTAGTTCAGCAGGATCCAAAAAAGAATAAGAGCTCTTAGTATGCATTAAAAATTTAAACTATGGTTTTGTGCAAGCCAAATTTTTCTAGCTTATTAGCTCTTTGTTTATAGATCTGTGAAAGAGCTTAAGTAGAAACTCTGAGCCTGTGGGGGAATCCTACCTGTGAAACTGCTTTCTAAATACGTAGCAATTTATGTACATACATTTTCTGTGATTATGTAAAGTTGTGCAAAACTTGATCCAGTCATTTTAGTAGGTGGTTGGTGGTTGTGCGCAGTCGAGTCAATTCTGACTCGTTGTTGTTGTTAAGTGCCGTTGAGTCGATTTCGACCCATAGTGACCCTGTATCAGGTTTCTGAGGAGAAGCTGGTGAGCTAGAACCTCCAACTTTGCAGTTCAAACGGCTTTGCAGTCTGGCGCATGAACCCACAGCACCACACCAGGACTCCGATACTGTGTAGAGTTTCTGAGGCTGTAAATCTTTGCAAGATAAGAAAGTCTCCTCATCTTTCTCCTGTGGAGTGACTGGTAGATTGGAATTGCTATCAGGGATCCCACTATAGTAAAGGCTTTTATTAAACTTTCCAAATGGTAATCAGGTAAGCTAAACATGATCACGGTGATCTGAGAGAAGGACATCTATTGACATATATTGAGTTTATTGGAATTTATAGGTATCATAGCATAACAGTAAATCTGTTGCACCAAATCTCTTTAACGTGTTCAAGAGAAAAAAATGTCAGTTCGAGGATTATAGTGTGTGTGACCCATGGTGTTTTCAATAGCTTTATTTACATGTGAAAGTTGGACAATGATTAAGGAAAGCCATAGAAGAATTGATGCATTTGAGTTATTGGTGTTGGAGGAGAATATTAAAAGTACCATGGACTTCCAGAAGAACAAGCAAATCTGTGTTGGAGAAGTACAGTCAGCATGCTCCTTGGAAACCCTATACAGGGTCACTATGAGTCAGACTGGCCTTGAAGGTACTTAACCACAACAATAGTAAAGCAACAACAGAACTAGGTATGCACACCATAGAATGGCCATCCTTTAGATATTAGAAGGGCAGCATGTATCCAAGGAAAAAGTCCAGAGAGTTAGAAAAGAAGGAGGAATGCAAACAAGAAATTCAGGGAAGAAGCGGGCTAAGTGGTGTTATATTGAGGGGACGGCAATCCTTAAGCACTGGACTGAAGTGTATAGTATGTTAAATGTAAAGTAGTGATCTGTAGTGTAAACCTTCACTGTATTCACAGTAAAACATTTTATTAAAATTTGGCAATACATTCAGAATGAAGACAAAGTTTATATTGAAAAAGAAATTCACATGCAATTTTCATAAACCTGTTCAATCTTCATTGAAGAGGCCATATTGAGCCTCTTCAAAGAATGAATTAACTATACTTGAGTTGTTTGATGTTATGCTTAGGCAGTAACAACAACTCAGAAAACAACAACAAAAAGGACAATTTTGGGCAAATAAAATCACTTTAAAACAAAAAAAAAAGTCATCAAAAGAGAGCATTCAACTAGTAAGGAAACTTCTAAATTTATTTATGAAAATTTTATTTAGAATCCAACTTCAATTTCATAAGCACAGACTACCTCTGTGCTTTAAAATTATTTTTCCTGAGAAAGAGTGGTTTTAATATATGATAAAATCTAATATGCTTTGCAATGTTCAAACACGATGCACATTTTAGACATGTTGTTGTTAGGTGCTGTTGAGTCGGTACCTATGCATAGTGACCGTACGCACAACAGGTCCTGTACTAATCTCACAATCATTGCTATGCTTGAGGCCCAGTGCTGCTGCGACTGTGCCAATTCATCTTGTTGGAGATCTTCCTCTTTTTCGCTTACCCTCCACTTTACCTAACATGATTTCCTTCTCCATTTCTTTTCTTATTTTATTTTATTTTTTGGGTAAGAGCTTTAATATGTAACAGTAGGCCAACTGGGGAGGATAATAGGAATCCCTCAAGGCCCCAGTCCTTCTCAGATGATGCCCTGGGACCTATGTGCAGGGGCCAGTCCCAGGCATACTAGAGCCCTGAGACCCCAATACCCAGGAAAGGGTGGGAAAGGTAGCTTGGATGGCTGGAATTAAGGCTAATTAATTAAATTTGGCCTTGGAAAAAGTCATCTCTGAATGCTGACCCATGAACTTCTTCAGAATCTCCTGTTTCCTCTGCTCGTCAGAAGTGGGCTGTCCCGTGGACTTCTGTCATACATCATCTTCTCCACCATGCTGCGGGTCTTACTGTCCAGATCTGACAGCTTAGAGTTTTCAGGGTTGATCTTCTTGGTATTGATCTTGGGGTCACTGGACACCAAGAGGTTCCACCTCTCCACCTTGTCCATCTTCTCCAGATGCACTGTCACCACCTTGCCATCCTCAGTGAGCCATGAGGTCTCTTCCACCTTCACCTCATTGTAGATCTCTCCAAAAATGATCGCTGACTGTCCCTTCAGCCCCACCTGGAGGTGCCGTCGCTGGACAACCACCACTACGTTTTTCCTTCCAGCTGGAAGTTCACAAGGAAGGGCACCACCAGATCTAGCTCTGACAGGGTCTGGGTCCAGCGGTAATTAAGCAGGTCGGCCCCGTTGCCAAGGTTGGGCTTCATTTTCCCTTTGTCTTTCTCATCTTCCTCTTCATCCTCCTCCTCCTGCTTCTCAGGTAAGTCAAGACTGAATTGTCCTTGTGATATGACCAAAGTATGAGAGAAGAAGTCTGGTCATCCTGGATTCTAAGGAGCATTCTGACTGTATTTCCAACACAGATTTATTTGTTCTTTTGGCAGTCCATGGTATTTTTGGACTTCTGGTGTGGCTCTGTAGGATCAGCACTAGACTGTGAAACTCAAGGTCGACAGCTCAAACCCACCAGCTGCTCCTTGGAAACCCTATATAGGGTCGCTGTAAGTCAGAACTAACTCGATGGCACTTAACAACAGCAGCAACGACAACACAGTACTTTTAATATTCTTTCAACACTATAAATCAATATTTTATAGTCTTTTTTTATTTTGTCACCATTTTTTATGGTCTTCTTTTTTCATTATCCAATTTTCACATGAATATGAGGTTATTGAAGATACCATGGCTAGGGTCAGGTACACCTTAGTCCTCAAACTGACATCTTTGCTCTTGAACATTTTAAAGAGGTCTTGCACAGTACAGTTTCATAATCATCATTGAGTTCTTGACTACTGCTTCCGTGAGTGTTGATGGTTGATCTGAGCAAAATGAAGTCTTTGACAGCTTCATTGTTTTCTCTGTTTATCTTGATGTTATTTTATTGGTCTAGAGAATTTTTGTTTTCTTTATACTGAGATTCAGTCCATATCAAAAGCTGTTGTCTTTGATCTGCATCCGTAAGTACTTTAAGCTGTTTTAATTTTCAGCAAACAAAGTTGTATCATCTGCATGATGCAGGTTGTTAATGAGTCTTCCTTCAATCTTGATGCCATATTCCTCTTCATATAATCCAGCTTCTTGAATTATTTGTTCAGCATACAGACTAAGTATGGTGAAGAAATGCAAGTCTGGTGCACACCTTTGCTAATTTTAAACCATTCAGTGTTCCTTTGTTCTGTTAGAACAACTGTTTTCTTGGTATATATACTAGTTCCTAATGAGCACAATTAAGTATTCTGAAATACTCATTCTCTGCAATATTTTCCATAGCGTGCCATGATCCACACAATCTAAAGCCTTTTTGTAGTCAATAAAGCACAGGTAAATATCTTTCTGGTGTTCTCTGCTTTCAGCCAAGATCCATCTGACATCCGCAGTGATATCACTCATTCTTTGTCCTCGTCTAAATCTGGCTTGAACTTCTGGCAATTCCTTGTCGCTGTACTATTGCAGCTGTTTTCATTTTAGATATGAATAGCCATTAAGATGAATTTAGATGCAGAGCACCTGACTGACAAAACAGCTGGTGTACCAAAGCAAGCCTATAGATACAAAGAAGATGAATATTTTTAAAGAGCTGAAAAATTAATTCTTACAAATGTAACACTTTGAACTAGTTATTAAAATTCTAAGTATTACATGCTCAAATACTTGTATTGAGAGGATATTTACTTGATATCATAATTTTGGACTATCACAAAGAACCATCATAATGTGGGTTTGATAAGAGCAGAGTTACAAGTCAAGGTAAATTTTTTGTTTGTTTGACTATGTTCAATTTTACAATGACATAAAAGTAAAGAAGCATGTCCTAGAGGCTGTTGACAATTTAGAGAAGTAATAATGGAAAAGGAATAAGGAAGAGTAAAAATTATTCTGATACAAAACAAAAAAATCAAAATGCCATTGTCAGTTTTAATTAAATATAATTTCTATTTAATCAATCTTACTGTATTTACAGGACTCCTGGTGTGATACTGTAGGATAAGCACTGGACTGCAATGTCAGTTTGAACTGTAAGATCGGTGGCTCAAACTCACCATCTGTTCATTGGAAACCCTATGTAGGGTCACTATGCATCAGAACTGACTCAATGGCACTTTACAGAAACAGTATTGTATTTACATTCTCTGTTTAAAAGATCTTATATGCACAATAAAACAGCTTATAAAATTCAAATATCAAATAAAGATGAACATTTTATAATAAAGAGTAAATTACTTTTTTAGAATACAGAAAAATATAAAATATTCTTATATTTTTCTCACACATATTACTTGTTTAAGCCACTCCTCAGAAACCCTATACACAGTTGCTAAGAGTCAGAACTGACTCCACGACACTTAACAAGAATAATTGTTGTTAGTTGTCATCCAATTGCCTCCTAGTTATAGCAACCTTATATATAATGGAGTGAAATGCCTGGTCTTAATCCCATATTCATATTCATTGGTATATTTGATCGTAATAGCCACTGGTATGTTTGAGTCCATGTTTTGACTTTTGTGTGCAATTGATCTAATTGGGGTTTTGATTGTTTTTGCTGAACCTCTAAATAATTGAGCATGGCATCCTTTTCTAGTGATTGAATTTTCTAGTGATTGATGACCTAGGTCTCACCATTCTTACTTCTAAAGAACATTCTCATTTCATTTCTTCTAAGACCTACTATTACTTACTACTGATTGCACATTGCCTATTAACTATTGCTATTGTTATTTTTTTAAATATAAAGGCATTGATGTAAAATAAAAAGAATTGATATAATATTATCTGTAATGTCAATAAGTACCTATTTCTCATATTTTAATGCTGTAGTAATAAAACATAAAAGTATATTTATTTATCATGTATTATGGGCATGCTTTATTTTTTTTAAGTCTTGTTTGGCTCTTTTCCAGAATGGCCTTTAAAAAGATGGTCCCCCTATCTTTAAATTTTGTTGATACCCCTATCCCCTACATCATTTGTCCACCAACCAGTATAGTTGAGGAACAGATACCACAAAGTCTTTGACAAAATTTGCTCTTTCTCTGGTGTGGAGTGTTCCAGGCTTCCTTTTCTTGACTCAGAATCTGATCTGGTCTTTGTTTCTTTGAATATAATGCTGATAATTAATTTCATCCAGGTGTGATGCTATAGGATCAACACTGGACTGCTAACCACAAAGTTGGTGGCTCAAACCCACCAGCCACTCTTTGGAAATCCAATACAGGGTTGCTATGAGTCAGAACTGATACAACAGCACATAACAACAACAACATTCACTTTCCTTTCTGTATCTACCTAAGTTGAATGGAACTTGCCCCTTTGGTCCTTCTTAGACCAATCTACCTTGGAAATGTATTTCCCCTTAATTGGGCTGTAGCTAGTTCACCCACATTCTTTTGTGAAAGGGATGTTTGGCCAGTTTGCTAGCTTAAATCATTCTTTTCACAAAGTTTATAGGATGCATTTTAGCATTTCATTTCCATGCCCTAGTCATTTTCCCTTAAGCAATTTCAAACAAATTGTTTCTGCAATGCTCTGAAACTGGTTGATTTGCACTGTACATGTCAGTGAATTAGGACTGAAACCTTATGCAGTGAAATGGGAACAAACAGTCCCCAGGACCTCTACTTTATATCCTGTTGAAGTCTGACCAAAACACAAACAAATGCTAACTAGCTTATTAGGCATAAAAGCATAAGAATAATTTTTGTGCTTATAATTTCTTAGTAATATGAACCCACTTTTGAACAGAAGTTAAACAATCTATAGAATAGTCAGAATCTGACAATATGGTGCAAACATGAGTTTTAAGCCAAGATTCCCTAGGTTTACATAAACATAATATTCATAAATGCTGTAAAATTGTACTATAGTAAGTATATTTTCTATATTTAAGAAAAGTTACTTTTTTGTGTGTGTGAATTGAGTCAAAGCTTACCGAGTAGATATTCAGTTTTACATTCAACAAATCATATCTGTGCTTCAGTACAATGCTTGCAATCCACTTCATGTACCATCAGTTAATAGTATTTACCTCTATTCACTTTAACTCTTGCAATCTTCCTTGTGTCTTCTGCTACCTTCATCTTTCCTATGCCAACCTCCCTCTTGTATATTTCCTGCCTCATCATCCATGTTAACATGTATCTACCCTGTAGCCTGTGAATAATCTTCCCCCGCCCCGTATAACCATCAAAGAATGTTTCTTTTATCAAGAAAATGTTTTCTTAACTTTTTCAACAATGATCTCATGTAATATATGTCCTTTTGTGATTGACTAATTTCACTCAACAGAATGTCCTCCTGGTTAATCCATGTTGTGCCATATTTTTCAGATTCATCATTATTTTTTAACATTATACAGTATTCCATTGGGTGTATGTATCAAAGTTTGTTTAACCATTCTTCTGTTGCACATTCAGGCTGTTACCATCTTTTTGCTGTGTCTATTGTAGGAAGCACATTGAAGGATCCTGTTTTCTTATTCATTGTACTACTCTCTTGTCTCTTGGCTGGTGCGTTTAATCTATTTACATTCAATGCAATTATCTATCCCTGTGAATTGATTGTTGTCATTTTGTTGTATTTTTTTGTGTGGTGCTGCTGGTTTCTTTATTCCACATAATTTCCTGCACTGACTTAATTTTGTTTGTGTGCTTTCTTGTCATTTTTACTTCTGTTGTATTAATGTTTACTAAATCTTTCTGATTTTCCTCTTTTTTATTTTGATGTGAAGGTATGTTAATTTTCTTTGAGGTTATCCTGTATTTTATTTTAAAAATTTGCATTTAAAACAATATGCATTCCCTTGAAATCTACTTGACTTACTCACCGTTTAAAAGAGTTGTATACATTATTCCCTCATTTTACTTTGTAGTTGACTTCATTATAAATTGATATTTTTGGTTCCCTTATACTCAGTCTTGTAGATTTGTTTTACATTAAATAATTCTATAACTGGATTGAACTCTATGTGGTATTGTCATGTAAGTTAATCTTAAATTGTCTGCTGTTGTTGATTCTCAGTTCAAAGACCACCTGTTAGTATTTTTTGCAAAGGTGTGATTATTATAAATTCCTTTAAATTCTGTTTATCTGAAAATGCCCTAATTTTACTGTCATATTTGAAGGAAGGTTTTGCTGAGTATATAATCCTTGGTTGGAAATTTTTCTCTTTTAGAGTTTTGCAAATATCATCCCTTCTTGACCGCATGGTTTCTGCTGAGAAATCAGAGCTAAGTCTAACTGGTTCTACTTTATAGGTAACTTTTCATTTTTCTTGAGCTGTTCTAAGGATTCTTTCCTTGTCTTTGGTTTTGGAAAGTTGGATTATGGTATGTTTTGGTGATCTTCTTTCAAGATCTGTCCTGTTTGGGGTTCATTTAGCTTCTTCTATGCTTATCTTCTCATGTTTTGAGACGTTAGTAAGTTTTCTTCCAATAACTCTTCAATAACTTTCTCTGTACTTTTTATTGTCTCTTACTTTTTGGAATTCCAATCACCCATGGTTTATTCCCCTTCATGGTGGCTCACATAACTCTTTGTTAGGATTTTTCATTCTTTTTTCTCATTGTTCTTCTAGCATACTTATTTTCAAGCTCACTAATTCAAGTTTCTATTGCTTCAAATCTACTCCTTTGCTCTATGTATTGTCTGTTTCGGAAATCTTAGTATTAATTTTCTGGCTTTCTAATTGTAACTTTTCATTATTTCAAAATTTGTATTTATTTTGTTGGTTTTTGTAATGTTTTCCTGAATTCTTCTAATTTTTTTTTTTTTTTTGTGTGTGTGTGTGTATGTTCTACTTGCTTTCGTTGGCCTTTCTGTCAGTCATTTGAAGGTACTTAAATAACATTCCTTTGAATTATTTTTCAGTTAGTTCCATTACCTTGTCTTCCTGAGAAATGTTTTCTGTCTGTGCATCAGAGGCATTTTCTCTTGTTTCTTCATGTGAACTAAACTTGTTTGTTGTCTCCAGGTCATCATGGTGTTTTTAATTGATAATTAGATGTTGATGTGTTGTTAGGCTCTCACCACTTGTCTCCTGTGTGTGTAGTTTAAAGAATGGAAGCATGTATGCAGTTCTCCATTCACTGTGCATCTCAGTTTAGTGTGTGTTTGGCTGGTATTGGCTGCTGTCTATCATTGACCAGCTGATACAGGAGCTGGCATTTGTTCTTCCCAAGTGGGCAGAGCTGCAGAGGATACAGTTGTGGCTGGGCTGTATGCGCGTGGTTATTGTTTCCTGTCAAGTGGGAAGGAGGAGAAACCCTCTCGATATGCCACCTCAAACAAAAAAAAACACAATAAACAAACAAGCAAGCAACAATAAAAAGAGAAAATAATAAATGAGGAAAAATATAAAATGGGCAGCAACCAGAAAAAGTAATATAAAAACTAAAAAGTGAAAAGGACAGGAAAATGGAGCTATAGAAGAGAAAAATTTAATAATTAAAAAAAACCAAAACACTTAAAAAACCATGGAGAGAGACAATGAAAAGAGAAAGATAGTAGACAGTGTACAGAAAGATCAAAGGGTGAAAAAAAAATCTTTTTGTTGAAATGAGAAACTGAAGAAAAGGAAAAACAAAAGTTGAGATAGAAAGGATAAAAATCAAGGGAATGGAAAAGAGAATAAGAAGGAAAAGAAAGAATAAACAACTAAAAACAATGAAACAAAACCCAAACCAAAGAAACCAGTGCATCTGTTGAACTCAGACAGAGGAAAACTCTGGGGGACTCCTGTCAGTCAAGGAGCTCATGAGGTAGGTGCAGAAAGGATGTGATAGCAGAGGGATGTGACAGTAGAGTTCCTGGGCTTATATGGAGTTTCTGTAGTCCTAGGTGTTACCTATGTTCAGGATTCTCAGTCCAGAAGTAGTTTATGGAAGCCCTTGATAAAGCTGCTTCACACTAGCATGGCTCATAACCATGTGACTCTGAACTCCTAAAGAACAGGGGCTGTGCTTGGTTAGGGTAGATGAGGGTGGGAGCTGGCCATACTTCTGGTCAGCAGGGGAGCATGTGCTTGAAACTCAACAGTGTCTATATTAACTAGCATGTCAGAAATTACCAAAATTTTCACAAAGCACCATTGGTTATCTTGGACAAAAAGACTGACATGTAAAGGAGTCACGATTCTCTTTCTCAATATCTTCTCTTTGTGTTGCATAAGAGCACATTACTATAGTAAATATTGTTGTTGTTTTTAAGTGCCATTGAGTTGGTTCCAACTCATAGTGACCCCGTATCAGGTTTCCAAGGAGCAGTCTTTGGATTTGAACTACTGACCTTGCAAGTCAAACCAACCTTGTGGTCCAGTATATTATCCTGCATCACCACCCCAGGACTCTGGGTGAATCTGCTCTGCCAGGCCACCTTCTGTTGCCAAAGCTGCTCACAGAAGTTCAAGATGGTCATACCCAGTCTGGTCAACCATTGACCAGTCGGTCTCCCTCTCTCACTGTCCCTGATTGGGTTCTCCTTCCAGCAAGCACACAATCTAATTCTTTATCCTTTCCTTGGAAGTTCAGGGTTCCAGAATTTTCATTTGTAACTGTTTCATTTGGTTTCTCTTATTTTTGTTGTCTATAGTCTGTCTATAGATCAAATGAAATAACAATAGTATAAATATGTCAGGATATGTGACAGAGCTTCAAAAATTTGTGGAAAAGTAGAATGAAAAGAGAATGGAATGTTCCATGAACTTTGAAGTCCCCTTGTATTCTCAAATTGAATCTTAATTTAATGAATTTTAGGTTATTTGAAGACAGGGCAATGTCTTATTTATCTTTGGATCTCACATAGTACCCAAAACTACTTGAACAGAATAAGTGTTCATTGTATTTTCTTCTGCTTTTTTTTAAAAAAAATATTTTTATTGTGAATGGAGTAAAGTTTTATAGAGCAGGCCATCAGTTTTACATTAAACAAATCATACGCTTCATTTTATCTCATGATTGCAATCCCCTCCATGTAACGACAGTTATCCCATCTCCTCCCTGTGGCTTTTAGTTTCCATTCCATTCTCCTTAACCAACTCTTCTGAACTTTGTCCTTAGTTGCCCTTTTGATCTTGAGTGGCTGACTATTCCATATTGTTCATTATTTTGAAATGATTTTTTAAAAGATAATTTAATTTTGAAATTGAACTAAATGAAAAAGTATCATGAGAAAGCAACATTTAGGTTTATTTTATGCCTTGCCTTCAATTTTGGAGATATTATAGCAAAGGCAAGGTTTAGTGATTAAAATCATATCATAACCTAGTATTAGTTTTCAAGTACATAAAATATATTTTAACCAGTTTTTACTTCTACTTATTTCTTCCTCTTTAAATCTATTTATACATCCAAATTCTACTCTTTCAATACACTATGTAGGGTTGATCTTTAGGATTGTGAGTACATTCTTGGAAAGCTTTGTCAGGAATGATGTTCTTCAGTATTTTGATACAGAGCAATACCCTCTTGGTGCCTTTGTTTTTATACTGCATTTTAAATGTAGGCTTTCCTATTAGATACTGGGCTTCACCTAGAAAAGTATTTAACACCTCAAATGGTCTAAAGCTATTCTTAAATGATCTTGTCCAGATCTCTCTTTAATATCCTAGAATCTTATTTAAAACGATTTAATGTTTATTAAATGTCTCAATTTTGATCTAATTCAAAAAATTAAAAAAAACATCACCACTGAACCAATAAACAATACCTATATAAATGGAGAAAAGATCAAAATTGTCAAAGACTTCATTTTGTTTGGATTAACTATCAACATGCATGGAAGACTCAGTCAAGAAATAAAAAGACGTAGTTTTTTTGTGTGTGCTAAGCCAGAATAGAGTTTATTAGCTCATTAAAATAATTATTTCCCCAAAAGACAGAAAGATCTACCCACAGGAGCAAAAGAATTGAGAGGTTGAGCATCTTCCCCAAAGCATGGCTTGACAGGATTGATTCAGGCAGTAGCGAGTGTTGAAGGCTGATGTTGAGCAGCCATCTCACTGAAGCTCTACATCACTGGTCAACAGCGGCGGGGAGCAGAGGAAGTTTGACAGCCAGGCTGAGCGTGGATTGCCATGTTGATGCCATACAGTCCAGGAGTGGGGTACGAAGACTTGAGCAGCCAGCTAGTTGCCACGTAGGTGTCAGGTTTACAGCTGGGCACCGGGCTAGAGTCACAGGAGGTGGGTTGAAGGAGGCTGATAGCATGTGGGCAGATGCTGGGCAGGCAGGCTCCACAACGGCAACTTTTATCAGAGGAGTAGATGGTGGTGGCAGGACCGGTACGGATGCTGCAGCAGCATGGGCAAGCGGTTCTACAACAGGACATGGTGGTTTCAGGAGTTGGGTTTTGCTTGGTTGAGAGGAGAAGTGTCTTGGTATTGCAATGCTCTTCTTCTCTGAGCCGGCCCTTATATATCCACCTCCCTGGGTGTTGGCCCATTATCAGGATTTCTTTCCCTATGTTTCAGTATATAACAATCTCCATAAAAACCATCTAATTACTTAAGTGTTTATTACCTGAGACATATTCGTCACTTCACAAAAGAGGTTTAGGTTGTTTTGTTGTCAAATTAGGACATTTGACAATGGCTGTTTGTCACTGCACAGAGAGCTTCATTTTGGTCTTCAAAGGCACTGAGTCATAATCTTCTAATCATTAAACATCCTTAATGAAGAGTTGGTATGCCAGGTATATGCAAATATTCCCCATTTTTCTGTCTCCTTTTCAGATGAAGTGATACGTAGGCTCTTTAATTACTCTTTCACCAGGAACCAAAGATTGTATGTGATAACTTAAGAGCTCTGCCTGGGAAAGTGACATCATTTTAGATTTATTCTTTGTGTCTCCAAAAAGCTAAGATAGTCTATTCAGAATTTGATTTTGGTTCTTTGCAAAGAAGCGCTTTCTAACAAAACTGAAAATGATGATTTCTTCTCCATCACTTTTGAAAGATAACTGGGCATGTAGAGGAGATTCAAGGCCTTTTAGCTAAATGACAGATTGGCTCACAAAGCACAAATGACATATTGCATTAGGCAAATCTGCTGCACAAGACCACTTCAAAGTGTTCAAGAGCACAGATGTCAGTTTGAAGACTAAAGTGCACCTGACCCAAGCCATGGTATTTTCAATAACTTCATATATACATGTGAAATTTGGATGGTGAATAAGGAAGACTGTAAAAGAATTGATGCATTTGAGTTATGGTGTTGGAGGAGAATAGCAAAAGTATCATGGACTGCCAAAAGAACAAACAAATCTGTGTTGGAAGAAGTACAGCCAGAACGCTCCTTGGAAGTCAGGATGCCCAGACTTCGTCTCTCATACTTTGGACATATTGTCAGGAGGAAGTAGTCCATGGAAAAAATGTCATGTTTGATATCATGGAGGGACAGAGACAGAGGAAGACTCCCAACTAGATGAATTTGCACAGTGACACCAGCAATGGGTTCACCATAGTGACAATTGTGAGGTTGGTGAAACACTGGAAAGTGTTTCATTATGGTGTGTATAAGGTACTGACTTGATGGCACCTAACAACAACAACAACAACAATTCTGTGCCTTAAAGTACCATCTTAAATATTGACACTGATTCCAGATATCTCTTTGAATTCCCAGGACCTTATTTATAGTTGTTTAATGTATATTGGAGTCCTGGTGTGGTGCTGTGGATTAATGCACCAGACTGCAAAGCTGTTTGGACTGCACGGTTGGTGGTCATGCTCACCAGCTGCTTCTCGGAAACCCTATACAGGGTCGCTATGGGTCAGAACTGACTCAACGGCACTTAACAACAACAACAACAATGTATATTGGAGTCCTGGTGTGGTGCTGTGGATTAATGCACCAGACTGCAAAGCTGTTTGGACTGCACGGTTGGTGGTCATGCTCACCAGCTGCTTCTCGGAAACCCTATACAGGGTCGCTATGGGTCAGAACTGACTCAACGGCACTTAACAACAACAACATATATTAAATTTCACAATTTAGATTTATTTTTTCCCCCCAGTTGACTCCTGGGGACTCCATGTGTGCCAGAGTAGGATGGGTTTTCAATGGCTTTTCCCCCTCTAATGTAGACTGTTAGATCTTTCTTCTAAAGTACTTCTGGGTAGACTATAATATCAAACCTTTTGGTTAGCAATTGAGTGTGTTCTATTCTGGGACTCCTTGATGTATCATATGAAAAGAAACAAAAAAGATCCATTGTCATTAAATCAACTCTGACTCATAGTGACGCTATAAGACAGAGTCACATAAAGTAAATGGAAGAAATGAAGCCAAAAAAATCTGAACAGAAGATGTCAGGATGGCTTGAGAAGACCAAGTAAAGTGTTATAGTGAAATGTACAAAGACTTGGAGTTAGACAACTAAAAGGAAAGCAAAAGCTTGGCAATTCTCAAGCTGAAAACACAGAAGGAAAAATTCAAGGCTCAAGGTAAAATAATGAAGTATTCTATGAGAAAACATAGTGAAAAACATCAAAAGAAGATGGAAGGACTACACAAAGTCACTGTACCAAAAAGAACTGATCAGCATTCAATCATTTCTGGAGGCAGCTTGTGATCACCAACTAATGGCAAACTGGATGCAAAAGACCTCTTTAAAATGTTAAAAAGGAAAGATGTCACTTTGAGGACTAAGGTATGTTTGACCCAAGTCATGGCATTTTTAGTTATTTCATATGCATGTGAAAGCTGGATAAAGAATACAAAAGAGTTCATAAGAATTGATGACTTTGAATTATGGGTTGTTGAAGAATATTAAACATACCACGGATTGTGAGAAGAGCAAAAAAAATCTGTCTTGAAAGTACAACCAGAATATTCCTTAGAAGCAAGGCTAGCAAGACTCTGTTCCATGTATTGTGGACATTAATCAGGAGTGACTAGTCCCTGGAGAAGGAAATCACACTTGGTGAAGTAGAGGATCCCTGAAAAAAAGGAAAAGCAACAAGGAGATGGATTAATACAGTGGTTGCAACAAAGAGTTCAAATAAAGCAAGGATTGTGAGGATGATATTTTACTGAGTAATATTTTATTCTGCTGTGCATGGTGTCACTGAGTCGGAACCTGCTTGACAACACTTAACAACTATAAAAACAGTTTAAATACCACAATTTAAAGTCTCAAATGTGGCTTGACACTGAGGTGTGAATTAGGTTCTGCCATTGAAATGCACTTATGAACTATTGGGAAGGTGGATGTCATTCTTTATCATAGTGATGTAAGTAGGAAGGCAGCTCCCATAGACATTGAATGCTGGCTGCTGGTGCCCTGTGGTCCACCATCAATTCCACAGATGGGATATTAACAGGAGTGGGAGAGAGAGCAGCAGCAGTGTTCATACCTAAGGGTATAAAAAGATTTTCTCTTAATTAAATTCTATTTCTTACATCAAACTCTGACTGATACTCCACTGAACTTGCTTTTTACTATGTATTTCCTATCTTGGAGAATGTCACTAATATCTAACTTATCCAGTATGCAAATGGATCTTAGATTCAATCCTCTACCTCTGAACTTATTTGTTATCACATCTCCGTGTTCCTGCTGTACTTTTTCATATATTTGACCCTCTGTCTTTCTTTCTCACAAAATTTTAAAGAACAGAGAAGCAATCACATTAAATTTTGTGAACCTTTCAGAATAGGAACTGGTGTTGATGTTAGGGGTTGGTCAGTTTGTTCCAATTTATAGAGAATCTTTGTAAAATAGAACAAAACACTGTCTGGTCCTGTGCCATTTTCAAAATCATTCCTATGTTTGATCCATTGTTGAAGCCAATGTATCAATTATGTGGTTAAGTGTCTTCCTCTTTTTTGATGACTCTTTACATTACCAAGTATGAAGTTCTTCTTTACAAAATTGTCCCTCCTGTTAATATGATAATAAAAGTACGTGAGACTGTCTCACTATCTTTGCTTCTAAGGAGTCTTCTGGCTGTTCTTCTTCCAAGACATATTTCTTCATTTTCCTGTCAGTCCATGGTACATTCAATAGTCTTTAATAATGCCATAATGTAATTGAATCAGGTGAACTTTAGTCTTCATAGTATCTTTACTTTTTATTATTTTAAAGAGGTCTTTTGAAACAGATTTGTCAAAGCAATGCATGATTGATTTCTTGATTGCTGCTTCCATAGGCATTGATTGTGGAATCAAGTAAAATGAAATCCTTGACAACTTCAATACTTTCTCCATTCATCATAATGTTGCTTATTGGTTCAGTGTGAGCATTTTCTTTATGTTGAGGTGTAATCTGTACTGAATGGTGTAATTTTGATCCTCCAGTAAATGCTCTACATCCTCTTCATTTTCAGCAAGCAAGATTGTGTCATCTGATTTCACAGGGTTTCAGTGAGTTTTCCTCCAATCCTGATATCACATTCTTTTAAAATATAATTCAGCTTCTCAGATTATATATTGATAAAGTATGGTGATAGGATAAAACCATGAAAAATTTTTTTACTAATTTTAACCATGCAGCATCCCCTTGTTCTGTTTAAATGACTGCCTCATTGTTTATGTACAGGTTCTGCAAGGATACAATGAAGTGTTCTAGTATTCTCATTCTTTGCAATGTTACCCATAATTTGTTATGATGCACACTTGAATGCCTTGCATAGCCAGTAAAACACAGGTAAATTATATTTCTGTTATTCTCTGCTTTCAGCCAAAATCCATATAACATCAGTAATGATGAAGGTCATTCCATATCCTCTTCTGAATCTGGCTAGAATTTCTAGCAGTTCCTATTGATATACTGCTGCATTCCTTTTTAATTATCTTCATCAAATTTTACTTGTGAATGAGTCCTGGTGTGGCACTATAGAATCAGCACTGGACTGCTGACCACAAGATTAGTGATGCAAACACAGCAGCCGCTGCTTGGAAACTCTATATAGGGTTACTGTGAATCAGAAGTGACTTGACAGCACTAAATAAAATATATTGCTCTGCAAGATAATGCACTGGACCACAAGGTCAGTTTGAACTACAATGTCCATGGTTTAAACTCACCAGCCACTCCTTGGCACCCCTATACAGGGTTGATGTGAGTCAGAACCAACTTGACGGCACTTAGCAAACATCAGCATTAATGATATGAATATTGAACAAATATTAATAATTCTGTTCAATAATTTCTGCATTCTATTGAAATGGACACAAATATGGGCTTCTTTCAATCAACTGGCCATGTTTTCCAAATTTCTTGGGATATGAGAGAGAATTCTTTCAGTGTGCAATACATTTGTTGTAACATCTCAGTTGGTATTCCATCAGTTCACGGAGATTCTTGGTTCTTGCCAATACGTTTAGTACAGAGATGGGACTTCTTCCTTAACTAAGATTGGTTCTTAATTATATGATACCTTCTGATATGACTGAATGTTCTGCTGATTATTTTTGGTACAGTGACTTACTCCTTCCATTTTCTATCAATGCTTCTGGTGTTGTTCAGTATTTTGCCCACAGAATCTTTAATATCGCAACTTGAGTTTTTTTTCAGCTTGGGAAATGCAGAGTGTGTTTTTCCTTTTTTGCTTTTCTAACTCTAGGATTTTTGACATTTTATTGTAATACTTTACAGTACCACCTCACATCATCATTTGAGAATATCTATTCAGTTCTTTTTCATCATCATTTTTTTCCATTCACTTTAGCTACTCAACATTTAAAAGCAAGCTTGACAGTTTTTTCTGATATCCACTTTGGTCTTTCTTTACTGTCCTCTCAATATTCTTTTCTTACTTCTTTAATGATGTTCCTGATGTCATTACACAATTTAACACATTAGTGCCCACTGAGTCATTCGTCTTAAAATGGTCTCTGTATTCAAGTGGGATATACTGAAGGTCATCTCATGTACTATGGGCATGTTTTCAGGAGGTACCAGTCCTTGGAAAAGGATATCATGTTTGGTAAAGTAGCAGGTCAGCAAACATAGGAGGTGCTTTAATGAGATGGGTTTGACATAGTGGCTGCAACAATGGGCTCAAACATAACAATGATTGTGAGGATGGAGTAGGACATCTAATATACATAAATAGGTGCACTATGAGTCAGAATCAATGGGACTGCACCTAACAACAGCAA